>NC_057802.1:361228127-361535726 GCF_018294505.1 Triticum aestivum | reverse complement strand
CGTCGTCCCACGCATGCGCTCAAACTTGATTTAGTCTAGCATGGGACACACACACACACATATATATATATATATACATACATCTATACACCTATATAGCGTGCGAATAACTTTGAAAGTTGGTCGTTGGATGAAGCCAATCCGACGGTACAGAGATGGCAAATCCGAGCACTACTGGCCGTTGGATATCATCTACATTCCACCAGATTGTGCCACATGCATGTACAATCTAGAAGACTCCATGGTTGAACTTAAGCATAATGCACAAACCTCAAACACACAAGCACTTCGCCTTTGTTCTCTAGAATCTTCCATATCTTAATTGCCCAAACCTTTTTTTTCTAAATGAATTGTGACTTTTTATTTTTACCTTTACAATGCACAATTCCCTGAATCTTAAAATAGAGTTTTTTTATAAAACTAATTGATTTTGGATGAGATGAACTATAAGAATTAAACGAACATCTACATCATGCATATATGACTCAAAGCTTACATGCTATAGTGTGGTATTTATTCATAATTTGGTTACGAAATCTCATGCGTGCAATGCACGCGTACCTTACTAGTATCAATAGGAAACCATCATGGTCAAACCCTTCTCGTTCTGGGTCAAAGGGATAGATTGTGTGGCGCCCCCTAATTTTCGATGAAGGATAGTATATATATACCTCGGCGAGCGCACAGATATGTGCCGCGTCTATAAGCCGCACAAGGGAAACCTGAAAAAGGTTTATATAATCGCCATACAGGTGAAGTCAATCATTATTTAATTTTTTATAGGAAAAAATAACCCATAAAAACATAGTAGGTTTACATAATGGCCATGACAAGTCCGGTCAATCATTCTTTAATTTTTTAGAGCAAGAAATAACCCATAAAAACATAGTCTACAAATTAGCAAAACAACAATCCCAAGGTTTATATAATTGCCATGATAGGTCATCATAGAGATATATTAATATATCTCTATATCTCTATAATGATATTTAGCACGCTTAACTTCTGCGTTCTATTCGACTAGGCTAGCGGATGGGAAGCTAGCCCTTGCTGATAAGAATTGCCTCCTTGCCATTAAGGTGTTTCACGCTGTCAAAAGGGCTCAGGGTTGCCGTTAGATCTGGGAGAATCCAATGGTGCACACGTACGATCCGTGGGGTTTGTGTTTTGGCCAATCAGAACGCACGACTCAGATCACGCGCGCAGCAAAGGGGGGGGACATCGGCCACGGTTTGGTAGGCACACAACTTTTGTGTGTGAATCGTGTGCTATTTGAAAACATTTTTTTGGAGGGGCTATTTGAAAACATTTACATGTGCTGTCAAAAGGGATGAGCATCGCCGTTCGATCAAGGAGAATCCAACGGTGCAGACATACGATCCGTGGGGTTTGGGTTCTGGCCAATCAGAACGCACGACTCAGATCGCGCGCGCAGAAGGGGGGATATCATATGGAAACCAACATTCGGTGGAAACCGGTGAAAACCACGAGAAAAAGATGTTTTGAAGTTTCAAAAAAAAATTGAAAAAATGCAGGATTTTAAGAGGATGATGTTTTATTACCACATGAAATTTCAAGTTGAAACACATTACGAGATGTGAGCTATGAAAAAGACAAAATTAGCGCTGAATAGTGTCGAATAGTAATGCCACTATTCAGGGATGAATTTGTCTTTTTCATAGCTCACATCTCGTAATGTTTTTCAACTTGAAATTTTGTGTCGCAATAAAACATCACCTTCTTAACATCCCACATTTTTTTTCAGATTTTTATGAAACTTTAAAATATGGTTTCCACGAAGTTTTCATTGAATATTGGCTTTAGTGAGTGAACCGTGTGCTATTTGAAAACATTTCGTGAGAAGAATCTCGGTTTTTAAATCCCCGTAAATCCAAAACTAAGACGAAAATCGTGAAACCTGGCATGGTGTCACGACATGGTACTTATATGTCGAGGAATATTTTTCGTCCATTGTAGCGCAAGTTTTATTACAAGCCTCTTACAAACCGGAGCTTCTCTCAAAGAAGCCTCGTGGTTCCGATATGGAAACGTGTCCCCCTTGTGGGTGAAACATAATCACTGCCTCTTTTTGCCTTGTATTTTCTTTGACGGGCAACATGGAATGACAGGATATCCGTACTGAAATTTAAACTTATTCAGGGTTCGTTTGGCCTTTTTATACACTAATTGAGTTTCCTAGGCATTTAATGCCCATAATTCAAATCTGAACTACAAATACATGCTCCAGTTAACCAAAATGGCTAGAAGAATTATACATGTGTCCTTGGGTGCATGTTTAGGTCCCATGCCAGGAATGGGAACGAATTACAACTGTACCGGTGTCATGGCTCGTCCTCAAACATTTCGAATCTCGGTTTTTAAGTCCCCATAAATCCTAAACTCACCAGAAAGTCATCAAAGGTGGCATGGTGTCACGCCATGGCACATATATGTCGTGGTAAAAACATTGTCAAATTTGGGCCAAGCTTTATTACAAACCTCTTACAAAAATCGGAGCTTCTCTCAAAGAAGCCTCGTGGTTCCGATAGGGAAAGGTGTTCCCCTTGTGGGCGAAACGTAATCACTGCCTCTTTTCGCCTTGTATTTTCTTCCACGGGCAACATGGAACGACATGATATCCGTGCTGAAATTTAAACTTATTCAGGGTTCGTTTGGCCTTTTTATACACTAATTGAGTTTCCTAGGCATTTAATGTCCATAATTCAAATCTGAACTACAAATACATGCTCCAGTTCACCAAAATGGCTAGAAAAATTATACATGTGTCCTTGGGTGCATGTTTAGGTCTCATGCCAGGAATGGGAACGAATTACAACCGTACCGGTGCCCTGGCTTGTCCTCAAACATTTTGAATCTCGGTTTTTAAGTCCCCATAAATCCTAAACTCACAAGAAAGTCATCAAAGGTGGCATGGTGTCATGTCATGGCACATATATGTCGTGGTAAAAACATTGCCAATTTGGGCCAAGCTTTATTACAAACCTCTTACAAACCGGAGACTATCGCAAGAACCCTCGTGGTTTCGATAGGGAAACGTGTCCCCTTGTGGGCCAAACGATAATCACTCCCTCTTCTAGCCTCGTCTTTTCTTCTACACGCGACACGGAACACCTGGAGATCCGCGCTGAACTTTGAAATTTTTAGGGTTTGTTTGACCTTTTTTATTCATTAATTGAGTTTTCTAGGCGTTTCAATGTCCATAATTCAAATCCGAACTACAAATACATGCTCCAGTGCACCAAAATGGCTAGAAAAAACGTACATGTTTCCTTGGGGTGCATGTTTAGGTCCCATGGAACGAATGGGAACGAATTCAACCGTCTCACCGTCCTGGCTTGGCCACAAACATTGCGAATCTCGGTTTTTAAATCTCTGTAAATCCAAAACTCACCAGGAAATCATGAAACTTGGCATGGTGTCACTACATGGTACATATAATTGTCCAATTTGGGCGAAGCTATATTACAAGCCTTTTACAAACCGGAGCCTGTCGCAACCCTCGTGGTTCCGGTAGGGAAACATGCCCCTCTTGTGGGCGAAACGATAATCGCTGCCTCTTCTCGCCTTGAACTTTGTTTTCTACAGGCAACATAGAATAACAGGAGTGTCGGGCTGAAATTTCAAATTGTTCAGGGTTCGTTTGGCCATTGTATATATATATTACTAATTACTAAGTTTTCTATGCATTTAATGTAGTCCATAATTCAAATTTGAACTACAACCACATGCTCCAGTGAAGCAAAATGGGTGGGAAATCGTACATGTGTCATTGGGTGCATTTTTGGGTCTCATTTAAGGAATGGGAATGAATTACAAACTTGTCGTCGTCCTGAAACATTGAGAATATCTGTTTTTAAATCCCAGTAAATCAAAAAGTCACCCAAAAAACATGAAACTTGGGATGGTTTCATGACATGGCACATATATGCCGTGGTAAAAAAAATCATCCAGTTTGAGAAGATGCGCACACATTAGTAGCCAACGAAGTCCTTTTTGAAACAAAAAGCTGACACGTTAATATCGCAAACGGTTGTATTGTATTAACCGTGTCGAAATTTAACCATACTCGGTGGCGTGCGTGCAGCTGTTTGATTACACGGGACGAGCGCGAGAAGTCTGCCGTGAGGGCTCGACGGGACGCGTGCGAGCAGTCCGCCGCGCAGGCTCGACGGGACGCGTGCATCCTGTCCACCTCACAGCTCGACAGGACACGTGCGAGTAGCAAGGCCGCCCATGCTCACCGGGAAGCGAGCTCTTTGACCTCCATGGACCAGCCGCCGCCCGCCTCGCTCACAACTTCTCCATTAATGGGTTAATTAAAGCACCTGGACGGAGGGTGTTTGCTTGTGATCCCATGTCAGGATTTGCTTTGTTCGTGTTTTCAACTCATATTCCGCCCTAATTTAAATTGCCACATAGGGCAACGGATAATACGACCACAAATAAAATGGCAACGGATAATACGATGACAAATTTACAATGGCGCAGATAATAATTGTCTTACATATTCCGGATAATTTAAAATGCCACAAGCGGCAAAGCCCGGAAGACACGGGGGCAAGAGAAGAAGGAAATTGCAGACATCGATCTGGGTCGCTACTGTCTCTACTTGTCGATGGATCGCCGGGCGGCGAAATCCTCCAGCTCCTTCTTCAATTCCTCACGACTTTGCTTGAAAGCAGCCACAGATTCCTCCACCTCCTGCTCGCGCTTGATCCGGAGCTTCCTCCTGCCACCCATCAGTTCCTCGACGACCGCTTTTAGCGTCATCTCCGAGGCACTTCTGTGCTCATGCAACATCTTCCAGCCGGCGGCCTCCTCCTCCTTCTCGGCGACCAACTTGAGGAGCTTCGCATTGTCACCCATGAGTTTCTTGACGAGGCCGGTCGCCTTGTCAACCGAGGCATCGCTGTTCTTGAGCAGCTTCATCAAGCTGTCGACCAGCTCCTTCTGCGTAGTGACGCCAACGAGAATGTCGTCGTCAGCGGCGAAGGACTTCAGGAACGCCGGCTCGTCGCAATGGCCGGCGCCGCGAATGCGCTTGTGAGAGCCCTCGCGTGCCCGTGAGAGCTCGTTCGAGGGCCCGCGGCACACCGGGACATCTCTGCTGCAGCTGCGGCTTCGCGGCGGGACCTCCCTAGTGCTTCCACGGCCTTGGTCTTTGCTGCCCGGTTATATGTCCACCCTAAACTCCTCCTACTGGTCATGGCGGAATGACTTGACAGAAAAAACCAGTTTTGTGGGTGATGAGGAGAGGTACTGTGAAGTAATTTTCGAGTGGGTGGTTTTTATAGCCCGGTGCTAAGTGGGAACACATATTAGTTTGATAGTTGTGAACAGATTTGCAATTACTTATTGCATTGTAATCAACAATGTGACGAGAAACAAGGTCAAAATTTGTTGATGGCAGAAGGTTGACCTCGTGGTTGCTCGCCGTTGAGGCGGCCGGGGCGCGCTCCGCTCTGGCGTCCCTGAGCGCGCTCTACTCGCCGTTGAGGCAAAGTTACAATAGCAACGGTTAATAATCTTAATAATTGTCTTACATATTCAGGATAATTTAAAATTCCACATGCGGCAAGGCCCAGAACACTCACGACCTACATATGCATACAATTATAATAATATATAAGCTAAAAGGCCGAGCTGCCGGTATTCCGACGATGGTCTTCTCGGACTCCATGATCAGCATAGCACCCTTGCCGCCGTTCACTCCAAGTGTCCCGACCCGCCTCCGCGTACGGAGTTGGTGGCGCTGGGAGGCTCTTGGGGATGCTGGGCCTCTTCCAGAAGAGCTTGACAGCGTGCAATCGCGCGCATGACAACTCTGCGGAACCGCTCCATTTCCATGTCTCTAGCCTGGTAGCAAATTCCTGCCTTCACCTGCATCCTCAAGATATCACGTTAGCAATGTTCTACTTCGTCAGGGATGTCAACTCCGCCAAGGATGCGCTCGAGCCTGGCCACCACATCATCGGGATCGAGGTTGACATGGCCGCCGCAGGCAATGATGAAGCCGCAGGCTGCCTGTGTCTTGACTGAATCGTAGAGGTCCTCTGCCCATTCCTTGCGGCGCATTAGGCTCTCATTGAGCACTGGTGACGGCGGCTCTTCGGGTTGGTCATCGATCATGCCGCCGAGCAGCTCTGGATCTTTTGCACGGTGGATGGCAAACTGCTCATCACACCTCC
Organism: Triticum aestivum; assembly: GCF_018294505.1. Taxonomy (NCBI): domain Eukaryota; kingdom Viridiplantae; phylum Streptophyta; class Magnoliopsida; order Poales; family Poaceae; genus Triticum; species Triticum aestivum. The sequence continues at coordinate 361,529,517 of NC_057802.1, read as the reverse complement.
TCCGCAATATGTCGATTGTGCTCCCAAGGACTGTCACACCAATATCGCTGCCGATGGGCCATGGTGCCTGCACCGGCCGATGAAGCTCTTGCTCCCTGACCTGCTCCAGCTCATTCTCCTCGTCGAAGATGTAACGCAGGTAGGCGTCGACGTCAAAGCTTTGGTCGTTGCCTCGCATGCTTGGAATAAGTAATGGTAGATGGGTGAGGACTAGATCTGCGCAGAGTGTCGCGGCGGTGCGTTGCCGCCTGGGTTATATGTAGCAAGCCATTAGCTGGTGGCGGGAAACCGGTGAGGGAAGAGGCGTGGATTTTACAATTCACCCATGTGGAGCGCGGGAAGCATTCACTGGAGCGCGGGGAAGACTAAGTGGAGGACACACACAACCCGAATACCGTATCCGGTGCCACATGTTATTTATCACACAAGTGTTAACATAAGGAAACGTATGTGTAACTTACTAATCATCGCACACGAGTACTCGCAGACGCATCGTGTGCGATACTCCTAGCCACCACAAGCAACTAGTTTGCATTTTCCATAGTTTTTTGTACACACAGAATCCCACACGAACTAACTGTATTAACCGTCTGTGTTGTAAATTCTCATCACAAATAGTTCATCTGAGTCGGCTGTTTGCCACGTATCACACACATCTTGTTAAGTTGAACCGTTTCTGTTGTGTTCGCTAATCGAAAACAGTTCGTCTGAGTGAACCGTACGCCCTATATCACACACACCTTGATCTGGCTAACCGTTTCTGTTGCACTCGCTAATAGCAAACAGTTCCTCGGAGCGAACTATATGCCGTATATCGCACACACATTGATATGGCCGCCCATTTCTGTTGTTCTGCCTCATCGCAAATAGTTCGAACGGGTTAACCGTGTGCCCTCAATCGCACATGCAACTAAAATCTGAACCGTGTTTGATGCATCCTCCATCGCAAACGTTTTGCACCTTTTTTGACGGTTTTTTTTACACCACCGTTTACGATTAATGCATCGCACACAGTTTCGTCGAAGGGTCTCTGATTGTAGTGTCGCGTTAGCAGCAACCTGCAGTAGTGCATGGTTACATTAGAGAACACTACCTCATCACCACCACCATCACTACTAGGAAAAGGGCTATAGACAATATGCACACTAATGACGCACCAGACATGTGGTACGCCACTACTATATAGCAGTGGCGCACTGTGTGCTGGTGCGCCATTACTACTAAGATTTTTTTTCTTTTTTCAAAAATACTAATGGCGCACCGTGTGCTGGTGCGCCATTAGTGTGATAACATGGTGCGCCACTACTAATAAAATTTGTTTTTTCCAAAAATACTAATGGCGCACCGTGGCACAGTGCTCGCCATTACTAGTGTTAACTAGTAATGGCGCACCAGTCACCCCGTGCGCCACTACTATTTTTTTTGTTTTTGTTTTTGCCTATAGCATCAAACGAAACGACGACATCACCCTCTCCTCTCTCTCTTCTTCTCTCTGCGAGAAGCGAGACTCCGACCCGATTCACATCTCCTCCATTCTCTCCTCTCCTCTCCTCTCCTCTCCGCCGCCACCTCCCTCTCACGGACCTCGCCGCCGGCCATGGCCTCCCCCGCCCTCTCCTGATCAGACGACAGGAGATCCGCCGTGTCCGCGACGGAGCAGGTCGCCCTCCCGCGAGCCCCACCACCTACGCCGGTCGATTCCAGCCGAATCTGGCGGCGCCCAGCACCCTCCCGTGAACGCCTCCCTCCGCTCCGTCCTCCTCTCCGACCCAGGCGGACTCCAGCAGCCACCCACCAACAGCCCTCCCCGTGGCGTGCCTAGGGTTTCGGCCTGCGTGTCGCCGGCGACTCTTCTTGGCCGTGATCCGCCACAACCGCGGCGACCTCGACGGATCTGCGGCGCAGCAGCGAGGGTCACTTCCTCCGACCTGCAGCGACCATAGTGACACGGTAGGTTCTGCCTCCCCTCGATCCAAATCCTCTCCTTTCTTCTCTCTCTCTCTCTCTCTCATTCCCTCGTTTTTCTCTTGGTAGGATTCCATCTGGCGCCCTCCACGGATGACGACATCACCATGGAGATGGAGCAGCTGCAGCATCACCAACTCACCCGATGCATGCAGATGCAGCGCAGGCAGAAGAGGATGACGCCCAGCTATGGATTTTGAGCGGCAGCTGCTCAAGGTCCCTTCTCCACGCCTCCCTCTACCCAGATTACCAACATACCCGATGCATCTAGTTTTGATTTCATAACCCTCATGTGCTTGCTGCTCAATTTGCTTGCTTTCTGCTCTGTGTCGTGGCTGTCCAGATTATCTACAGTTCAGGCTTTCGCAATGCCTATGGAGGTCTGAATCTACTTCATTCTTGGCTGAATTTAGCTGGGTGCTATTGCTGTCAGACCCTAGTGATGAATCAGATGGACATTAATGTGTGCCAATTACTCCCTCCGTTCCATATTAACTGTCGCTGATTTAGTGTACTAAATCAACGACACTAAATATGGAACGGAGGGAGCAATTAGCTTTCTTGCTGCCACAAAAATTCAGTACAATATAGTAGTGTAGTTGGATTTCTCAAGTTCACTGAGATGTTACAAAATAGGTGCTTGTTGGAGTTAGTTGCTTTAGTTTGGACTATGATATGCTTTCTATTACTAGCTAGTATGTGTTTTCAGTTCTCAAATTGGTTATCACCTTAACTGGTTTGCAGAAATGAGGCCTGCAGAGCTAATAGCAGCTACGCGCGAGGCTGTCGCTGCCGGTGGCAATTCGGGTATCTCCTCAAACAAGGCGACGGGGAGCAGTTGGTCCGTCGGCTAGGTTAATCTTTCTCGGGACAAGGCTGAGGTGAGCTTTGAGTGTCAGGTTGTTGTTTTTGTGTTTTAAGTAGTTGTAGCTTCTGTTGCTTCGACAACCGTTCTATCTTTTGAGGCTTTGATCATTGTTTGTGTTATCACTGTCCGAAGCACTAACGGTGGACTCCCTCCTCTGCTGGGTGTACCTTGACTATGAACCCTTCTCCTGTGGATGATCAAGTGCTTGTGATAAGTTTCTCCTGGATGTACTTGAGTTCATTTTCAAGAATTCCAGTTCAAAGGCTTTCTGTTGTCCTGTAACAGTGTCCAACATCACGTTTGACTTTGACGTCTACTTCGCACAACTCTAGCACTGTCCTTCATATAGGCAACAATCAGATTCCTCTTCTTTTTTATAATTTATGATTGCACATCCTAACTAGTATGTGATCATTAGCTTGAACCACCCTGTCATAAGTTACATGTCTATGATACTTGTTTTGTTTCTGCTGCGACTGTATTGAACCATTGGTTTCATGAAGAAATCTGGGAGTACCCTTTTTTAGTAGAAAACAACTTTTGTAGATCGTTTCAAGTTACATGGGTGAAGAAGGATGGATTTATATACGAAGGACATAACTTTGCCCTTGTCTCTATTTTTTACTGCAGTTGTCAATGATTCTGATGTTTTTTTAATACTCTCAGTTATTTGTTAAGTTTGTGCTCTCTGCTGCAGTGCGAGAGTTTTACCCATAAAATGTGTGACGGGTGCGGGTTGGCTACTGATGAAAAAAAATTCTACTTGTAGTGGTAGACCTCAAGGTTTTACCAGCTGGATCTAGAATCACTCGGAAGGTATATTAAGTTATTCACATGCTAGATATTGTAACATCTCTGAGACGTCATTTCTTTGTTTGACATCTCCTTTGATGCATTGATGAGACTATAACTGTGAAATATCAAGACAAGTTTCTGGTTCGTGATTGTCTATTATCTTTCAGACTTTCTGGTTCGTGATTCCTGGAGTCTACGACGACTGGGAGGAGTGTCGGAGACAGGTTCACCATTTCAGCGGTAACAGTTACAAAGGGTACACCACTAGGGCGGAGGCGGAAGCTAGATATGCGCGCTATCTAGCGGGAGAGAGGACGGATCGGAGGAGGAACCGGATGAAGACCAGTTTCATCGCGATGATGCTAATCATGATGATTGCAGCTCTCTTCTATGTGATGGTAGTTTAGATGATCGATATCGACTTGTAATGTGAAGACAAACTCGCTACTTGCGGTTTCGAGACTTGTAATATGTTCTAACTTTGTTTGGTATTTTAAATTCGGAGACTAATATGATGAATTGTACTCGGAGACTAATCTTCTATTGTATTCGATAAATCTGCTGTTTATATGTTGTGCTCTTTATATTCTGTGCAGTAATATGTTTTGTAACATGTACAAATATCAGAAAAGAAAAAAAATCCTTAATATTCATACTAATGGCGCATCACTCAGCACACTAATGGCGCACTGCAAAAAGAATACTAGTGGCGCATCACCCACTAGTGCGCCATTAGTAAGCCAAAGCACATGGGTAAATATGGCCCTCTGGGAGGCATACTAATGGCGCATCATGGGCTATACTAATGGCGCACTGCCTGGTGCGCCACTAGTATACCAGATACTAATGGCGCACCAGTGGTGCGCCATTAGTAAAAAATTCTAATGGCGTGGTGCTAGTGGCGCACCTGTAGTGTGCCATTAGTAGGCAAAACAGGTGCACCACTAGTAGGCCTTTTCCTAATAGTGCATCTTCTTCACCACAAAAGGAGAATTGAGTATCGGGTATGGGCGCTCCCCTTGGCTTTCGCCAAGCTTGGGGAAGGTTCCCCGGTATCGTATCATCCCACTATCTTTTTACCTTTACTTATTTTAGTTCGATCTTTTCTTCTTTGAGAGTTTACCTAGTGATCTGTCCTTGTAATCGTGTGCAAGTTATACAATAAAGTTTAGTTTGAGTTTTTGATTTCTTTACTTTCATGTTGCAAATAAAAGAAAAGAAATAAGAAAGAAAAAGAGAAAGGTATTAAATAAAAGAAAGGAAATAAATCAAGAAGATCATATACTAATCTTATGGTAGGTGATGACACCACATAAGGAAAAGTATAAGTAGAAAATTATATTAGATATTGACAAACATAGCATTAGTCAATGATGCAACTCATGAAAGAATTAGTAAGGAAAGAGAAGATTCACATATAAATATACTATCCTAGAAATCTTTTGTGATTGTGAGCCCTCATAAAAATATTATATGCCAAAATTGTTGACGTTGGACAAGGAAGACAACTTAATGGTTTATGTTTGTTTATATTCACATAGAAGTCATATTGTCATAGATCCTTCAACATGTGGTGCTTGCCCCCTATCTTTGCTAGCCAAAAATTCTATACTGAGTAGAGATACTACTTGTGCATCAAAAACCCTTAAACCCAAATCTTATTTTCAAGTGTCCACCATACCTACCTAGGGGTTGAGCAAGATCCCTCAAGTAAGTTGTCATCGGTGCAAAAAGGCAATAAAATTGCTTCTAAATGTGTGAGATCATTTAGTGTAAGAGAAAATTGAGAGTTGCACGAACTTGTGATGGTGAAGAATAAAAGCGACAGACTACATAATAAAGGTCGCTATCACAAGGGGCAATGTAACGTGACGTTCTTTTGCACTAAGGGGTTGAGCATACAAACAAATAAGCGCATGGCAACCTCAGCTTCCCTCTACGAAGGGTGTATCTTTTACTTTTATTTATTTACTTTTATGCAAAGAGTCAAAGTTTTCCTTCTATTCCTTTTTTATTTTTCTCCTGTGGCAAGCATTATGTGGTGAGGAAAGATCTAGGCACATATGTCCAGTTGAATATAGATAGCAGGAGTTATTATTGTTGACATCACCCTTGAGATTAATACGTTGGGAGGCGAAACTTTAAGCCCTTATCTTTCTATGTGTCCGGTTGAAACGTTTTGCTCATGTGTACGCGGTGAGTGTTAGCAATCATAGAAGACTATATGACGGTTGAGTATGTGGACTTGCCTAAAGGCTCCGATACGTGACCCTCCCTGAAAAGATGATGAATTGTAGTTGCAAAGTTGACTGAGAACATAGTTTGTTGGTTTTTAATAGAGTTTTTGCTTTATACTTCGATTGTGTCATGAATTGTCACTTATTCATGAGAAGTCTATGATAAAAGTTCTATGATAAAAGTCTTATGTTTAAATTTGTTGTTGTTATAATAATGAACATGATGCTTCTATGTCCGTATTTTGTTTTTATCGACACCTCTCTCTCAAAGCATGTGGACATGTTTTTCGATTTCGGTTTTCGCTTGAGGACAAGCGAGGTATAAGCTTGGGGGAGTTGATACGTCCATTTTGCATCATGTTTTCTTTTTGTTATTTATGATGTTTTTATCTATAATAATGCTTTTTGGAGTAATTCTAATGCCTTTTCTCCCATAATATGCAAAATACACACAAAGAGGGAGAATTCCGAGAGCTGAAAATCTGGACCTGGAAAAGCTACGTCAGGCTACCTATTCTGCACAACTCCAAATGAGCTGAAACTTCACGAGGATTTTTTATGGAATATTGGAGCAAATAACTACCCAGGCGGGCCCTGGTGGGTTGTGCTCACCCAGGCCCACCTCCGGTGCCCATCTTCTGGTATGTAGGTCATTTTGACCTAGAAAAAATGAGGGGAGGACTTTCAGGATGAGGCGCCGCCGTCTCGAGGCGGAACTTGGGCAGGAGCACTTTTTCCCTCCGGCGGAGCGATTCCGCCGGGGGAACTTCCCTCCCGGAGGGGGAAATCATCGTCATCATCATCACCAACAACACTCCCATCTTGGGGAGGGCATTCTCCATCAACATCTTCAACAACACCCTCTCATCTCAAACCCTACTTCATCTCTTGTGTTCAATCTTGTTACCGGAACTATAGATTGGTGCTTGTGGGTGACTAGTAGTGTTGATTACATCTTGTAGTTGATTACTATATGGTTTATTTGGTGGAAGATTATATGTTCAGATCCAATATGCTATTTAATACCCCTCTGATCTTGAGCATGATTATCATTTGTGAGTAGTTACTTTTGTTCTTGCGGTCACGGGAGAAATCATGTTGCAAGTAATCATGTGAACTTGATATGTGTTCGATATTTTGATAGTATGTATGTTGTGATTCCCTTAGTGGTGTCATGTGAACATAGACTACATGACACTTCACCATATTTGGTCCTAAGGGAATGCATTGTGGAGTAGCAATTAGATGATGGGTTGCGAGAGTGACAGAAGCTTAAACCCCAGTTTATGTGCTTAAACCCCAGATGATGGTTAGAATATATTCTTAATACTTTTATCGTAGTTGCGGATGCTTGCGGGAGGGTTAATCATAAGTAGGAGGTTTGTTCAAGTAAGAACGACACCTAAGCACCGGTCCACCCACATATCAAATTATCAAAGTAGCGAACACAAATCGAACCAACATGATGAAAGTGACTAGATGAAATTCCCGTGTACCCTCAAGAATGCTTTGCTTATCATAAGAGACCGTTTTGGCCTGTTCTTTGCCTCAAAAGGATTGGGCTACCTTGCTGCACTTTTGTTACTATTATCGTTAGTTGCTCGTTACAAATTATCTTACTATCAAACTACTCCGCTACTTACAATTTCAGCACTTGTAGACATTACCTTGCTGAAAACCACTTGTCATTTCCTTCTGCTCCTCGTTGGGTTCCACACTCTTAATTATCAAAAAGAGCTACAATTGATCCCTTATACTTGTGGGTCATCACTGGTGGGTCCGAGCTGTCAGCGGGAGTATTCATTCTTTTTGGTGTAATAAGGAGGTACTTGCTTGTGTGCGTCCATGGACCATGTGGGTCCCAACTGTTAGCCTCTCCATGTACATCCCTCTTCCGATGTTGTCGTTTGTTGACAACGTTGACCACGCCGTGCCGAGAACACCAGCGCGATGGACGACGGCTAGACCCAGGAAGGGAATGACCCGGAGGCGGCGAAGCCACAGAAGTGGAGGGATGTGGGTGAGTAGAGGGATGGCCTAGCAAGCGGTGGGAGTAGTAGGGGTGGTGAGGCCTGCGCTGCAGCACAGCCGGCCACGGGAGGCGGGAGCAGGCGGTCCTGCCGGCGCTGGATTTGGCGGCTGGAGCAAGAAGATCAAAGATTGAAGAAACACGACGGTCGTTGGATTGACATCCAACGGTTACGTCTGCTAGAATCGTTTGTTGACATATATAATAAGTAAAAAAATCTTGCATAGGCGTCAACTTAATAGGCCCACAAGTCAGACCATTCCCTATTTTTTTAATAATTTTTATATAGCTCATTGCAACTTATTATGCAATTTATTGCAGTCCGTTTTTTTGTTGGCCAGGGCCAGGATGAAAAATTTAAACGAAATTTCACATATTTCTGTTGGTTCCAAACTATTTTTAATACCGAAATGTCGAGCCAGATTTAAAGTACTTTGAATATATATTTAAATTAGGTTAAAGCCCAGTGAAATTGGAATATGAAAATGTGAAAAAATTCAGAAATTATAAAGTAATTGCCAATTTGTCATCTGTTTTTATATATATAGCCCATTTCATATTACTTTCAAGATTTGCAGGCGTCTTGAAAGAGCTGCAGCCCATCAGGGCGTAGAAAAATAAGTAGGCCTGGATCGGGTATTCTTCAGAAAAAAGAAACCGGGCTCATTTTCACAAAGAAAAAATAGCTGGGTTGGTCATGTGGTGAACATAAAATATAAGCCTGGGCTAGACGGGCCACAGCCCAGTTGAAACCCTGCTCCGTCTCAACAATAACAAAACAAAATACTACTCGAGCAGCTACGTCCCAGGTGGACATGGTGGGCCCCTACTATCATCCTCTCCACGTACAGTCCTCTGCCGATTCCTCTTGTTTGTTGACCATGTTGACAACACGAGAGGGCGGCGCCGCGGCGAGCGCACCAAAGCGCGCAGAGGACGACGACGAGGCCTCAGACGTTGGTGTTAACGATTTAGGAGATGTTGGGGGCGGCGATGCGTGCACTGAGGCGCAGCCAGCCGTGGGAGGCGGAAGCAGGCGGCCCCGCCGGCGCTGGTTTGGTTTTGGTGGCTGGAGGAAGACAAGACTGAAGAAACACAGCAGACTGTAAAAGTAGCAGGAGTACTTAACAACCTTAACTGAAACCAGCAAGGGCACTTAACAACCATAGCTGAAAGCAGTATGAGTACTTATACAGGTTCAACCGTACAAAGCACGCCTCAAATAGTGCTACTTTGCCTACAGTTAACCAAGGGTGAGGCCGCCAAGCCCCAGGACAAGGCCCAGGCGCCACCCCGCGCATCCACAACCTTCTGTAAGCGGCTTCATCTTGCAATGTGGTCAATAAACAGGATATTCGCTTTAGAGCCATGGAAAAGCAGGAACATAATCTTCTGTCCTATTCTCCAAGATGGACGGGCCTTCATTATTTGAGACCACCCATGAATAAGTATCTTTTCACCTCCAAGGGGAATGGAGTAGGTCGACATAAACATCATGTTGTGACCAAGCGCAAGTCTGACCCGACCATGGTCAGGCATCTGTATAGGAACAATAGAACTGGGCAAGTTCTGTTTCAAGAAGATCACAGCTGTAAAACAGTGTATAAGCAAGAGTTTATGAACAACATATATAACAAAAAAGAGCTCGTACCATAAGTTTCTCCACACAGTTGGACCTGTTCAACGAGTGCAGCAGTGCACACATATCCCACGTGGCCTTCCACCATCGAAACTCCCCACAAGGACCTCAAGACGATCAATAAAGTGTAGGAACTTGTGGATGTCGTCCCAGTCAACTTCAGTGCCATCAGTAACAACCGAGTTCTTATAGAATAACAAATGAGTAGCCTGCTTAACTCTGAAAAACCTACACGTGCCACCAATTATAAGAAAATATTAGTTAGAAGTAGCATCTTCGTGAGAGATTCGTTGCTACTCCTAAAGTTAAGTTGTGATTAGTTAGACACAATAGGTGGATTAAGAAGTAATGGAGGCAACAAGCAAGAACCAGATACAAAACTAACATGGATGAACAATTGGAACAACGTCGGGGTGGAAGATCGCAGTGAAGATGAGACCAGGTTCTGCTATTTCCATCAACATTCATGCGCCAACTTTCGGTCCGTAACACTTGAGAAAGTTTATCCAAGTTCGGACATAAAAAAAGCTGTGATCTTCTTGGTTCATGAACCCAACTCGGAACTTATATCCATGGCTTGTCTTCACTGTGACCATTAAACTGGTGTATTCAGTTATGGCAAGGCCGAGCATCTTGAGTACATGTGTTCTGGCAGAGCAAGGAATGCATTGCAGGAAAAATAATATGAGAACAGAATGTATTCCCTATCCAAATCTAGAAATAATTTCCTCCTTCACGTCAGTGTTGACCATGGTACTAGTACCTTTTATCCAAATGTAGCAATCCAAATTTCCAAATTAGTCGACAACATGTTCAAAAAACCCCACCCTCCCGGATAGAAAAGAGGATTCTAGGAACATATTGTGCGCGTTTTAAAATCCCATGTTAGGATGAGAAGGAACAAGTGTGGCGTTTCGCCGAGGGCGCAGAAACCTGTAGGGTCCTCGCACTTTGGGCACTGCAAATGAAACACCCTAGATTAAGTAGGAATAAAAATGCATCAACGGCGGCGGCTGCCATCCTAGGATTACCCGCGACCAAGGGACTTGGATTTATCGGGGATGGATGAAGAATTCGTACCAGGTTCTCCATGAGAAAACCCTATGCAATCGCCGAGAGGGGGTTTTCTCTGAACAAGTAGATGAGGGAGAAAGGGATTCAGGCCCAGTGAAATACTGCCGCTTTGTCCGTCCAGCTTACTGCTAAAGCTGGAAAGGTGGTTTTTTTTCCTGTGATTTGACGGCTCATTGGGCATTACTGCGACACTACGACCGGGGTGTGTATACCGTGCAGTTGTGCACTCTAATTTGGTGCATATGGCACGTGGACCCCATTGCCGGATGCCCCACATATCAGCGAAAGGAAGTAGAAAGACAGGAGTAACTAGTTACACATAAATATATTTTTGACAGAGAGATACTCCCTTTGTAAAGAAATATAAAAATATTTTATATCACAACTTTATACATAAGATAAATCAAGGGGAATATATATAACATATATAATTATAAAAAACAAAGTTTTTTTAACACAGTATAGACGAGTTGGTGATGACGGTGTGCCTGCCATCCTGCAATATAGTCCATCCGATTTATATCTGACAGATAGGAAGGAAACTATGGCAATTTTGTAAAAAGGTACCCACACACCTCTCCACATTTGCAAATAAGGCCTTCCCTCATTCATCCTTTTCTCTCACAAGATAAAATACTCATACAAATGCATCTTGATGTTACGTGCAACGCACGGGCATTATGGGGGTTCAGCTAATAATATAATACTCAGACAGGCTCACGGTTCTGGACTTTGGGCCACAGGCCGGTGGGCCTACATGTTTGGGGGCCCATGCGTTCTACCTCAGCATTTTTCATATTGCAAGTGATCAGTACGACACTGGTTTTAGATGCTGTCGCAAGGCGAATACACAAAATTGAATAAAGCACGACAGCTGTTAGAATGAAATCGAACGACAGTTCCTAACCAGCAATCAGAGTTGCAATTCTATCAATGATATACAACGTGATAAATAATACTGTCGTACTACTTATACACACAGGACACTTGTTTCACCATGCCAGATTATTACATCAAAATCTCTCGGAGGATAGATTAGTTCGGCAGTTGCGTGCTGCTACTGAAGAATTTCAAAGTTGATTTGGACCAGCTCTCCTTGCCGAGAAAGTTTGATTTTGACATCATCCCCTACCGCAAGATATGATTTAGATTTGAACCTTGACCATCCTTTAGCATCAATCATCATGCGACCATCCTTTGCACATACGGTATATTGAGCAGGTTCATTCACACCAAGGCTGCGCATGGTAAGAGAAACTTGGCCACGGTCGCCCGAATTGTTGAACTAATCCTTCGTTGCTATAGGAAATCTCTGTTTGCAAACAAGAAGACATACACAAACAATTAGATCAACATAGTGAATCATGTGAAACAACATGGAAATAAAAAAGAACAAAGTACTTGGGCGGCCAATGCTTACCAAGAAGGTGGACATGTCGGTTTTTGTAAGGACTTTGGTATATGAAGTGCGAACTGTAGCCCAGTTTGTTGCCGGTGCAACTGCTAGTTCCGTTGCCCCTGCACGGGCCGGAGCAGATGCAAGTGCAAGTGTTGGTGCAGGTGCCGAAGCCGTTGCTGGTGCCCATGCCGGTGCGATTGGTAGTGCCGCTGCTGCTGCCGGAGATGGTGCTCCTTGTAGAGCTGGTGCTGGTGTCGGAGCAGGTACCGGTGCCGATGCCCAATCCTCCGGTAGATCAGCCTGATCCGCTGATGCGGTCGGTGCCCAATCCTCAGCTGGATCAGACTGAGCTGCTGCCGCTGTCGGTGCTAGAGCAACTGTCGGTGCTCGATCTGTTGCTGAAGGTGGTACCGATGTGCGAGACAACGGCGATCGTGTCTGGTCTGCTATGATCAGCTTTCTAACTTGACTAGGCTCCGTGACCGTGATACAGTCTTTTTCTTCATTTCTTTTAAACGCGAGAAGGACTAATTGTGGCGTGTTTGTTAAACCAAACTGCAGTTCATCATAGGGATTTAGCTTGTACTCAGACAATAGACTGATCCAATTTTTTCTAGTAATATAAGACAGTGCCTTCATTACTGACATGACATAAGAAGTGAAACCTACAAAAATAGCCATCGTAGAGCAAACCAAACGGTTTATTCTGTGATGAATGTCACATGGCAAAACCTGCATTGTAAAATTGCAGCAAAAGAAAGAAAACATGACATTAAATCAATAAGATTTAGATAGTAAATCAATAAGATTTACTTGATGTGACACGAGTGAATCCTTACCAGGAAATCACTATGTTGAAGTACTAAACAGAAGATTGATCGTCCAACTACGCATGGCATGCAGGGCCCCCGCCTACTCCCACAAGCAGGACAGTCCAAAGGTCGTGACAAATCATATGGACCAAACATCCATGGGACTGGAAATCCTGGTGGGTGCGATAAACCCTGCAATGCATACAGATATTGGAGTGTAACCATAATTGATAAACTGTCCTCAGAAAAAAGATGATCTGGATACTTCAAAATATATAGACTGAATTGAGTGGACAGACATTAAAGATTGTTCTCACGACTCACCACACACCAAAAGCGGCAGTACTAAACAATACAGGGTTCACAAACACAAATCAAGTACTGAACAATAGTACTTACTACAGACAAGCAAAGTTGCACTAATTAAACTCTGTAGACTATTTCTTGCCGCCGACCTACGGGATGAACCCCGCATAACTGACTAGGCCATGGACTTCGTGAGAGATGTCTACCGGCACCATCACCATCTCGTCAACCTTGGAGAACCTAATAGAGTGGTCTTTCCACTCATAAACATGACGATGAAGACAGGCCGCATCAGATTTGTTGGGAAGCTTTACAAGAACCACACCCTTCGTAATCGAAGGCACAGCCAGGAAATTGTTGTGGTCAAGTACAGCCTCGAGAACACGCGTGACAACAATGCTACAGGAAAACACTAGCTCAGGACACGTGGCGAAAAGGACACAACAGTTGGATAGTTTAGTAGTAGAAGTCATCCTCAGGTCTTCCAGTTCACACGGCATGACTTTGAGAACTTCATCTCCACCACGGACCTGGTTCTAATTCAAACAGAAACCAAATATTTTATTACTACCTTCGTTAAGAAATATAAGATGATTTTCGATATTTTACTCCATATATGACTACATATACGCACATAAATGAGTGAACAAAGACACTAGAACATGTCTTCAAAGGCATGAGAGCAGAGGAATTACTTGCAATATCCATAACACAAGTTAGTGAGGCAAATATACCCTTTTCAAAGGTAACATTGATGTTCATAAAGTAGTTGAAAGTAATCTATAAAAAATTAGTGTCAACCTCTCGCATGTTTTGGTCAAAAGAGGAATTTAGAACCGTCATTTGGCACACAAAAATCACATGCAAGATCACCCAGAAAGTTGTACTACTAGTACTAGTACTGCATATTAGATGAAAAAACACGATCAAGATCGAGAAAAAAATCGTCAAGAAGAGATATTACCTAGACTTGCTTAATGAGGGATCCCAGAGAGGGGGGCTTGGACAGGGCGATGGCTTTGAGCTTGTCTACGGTAGTCTCAGCGGGGTGCTTGCGCTTCTTCGTATCATGAGCCTCGATGGTTTTGGCCAGAGCCATAGACATCACTTCGACCGGTGCTCCAGTGTCCATCAAGAAACTGTCAAATAGAAATAAAACAAAAGAAACCATAATCACAAACCCAAAAGAAGAACAAAGATGGAGTTATAGGATCAGTCTCGGGGTTGCAAGACCGGGCCTTGGCCACAATCAACACCATTGATGCGCTCACCTTTCCTTCTTTGGGAGAGAAGAACAATGGCAGAAGCAGGTCGGGGTTTTCTTGAAGAAATGAGGAACAATATGAGGGAGAAATGAGTGGGGGTTTTCTTCAAGAGAGGAAGCTGGGAGAGAAGAGTGAAATGATGGTTGCTTCGTCCGTCCAACTTACTGCTGGAAAGGAGGGGGTTTTGTGATTTGACGGCTCATTGGGCATTACTGCGGCGCTTCGATCAGGGTAGTCTACCGTGCAGTTGGGCACTCTACTACGGAGTAATTTAGTGCATGGCTAGTGGACCCCGATGCTGGTTGTCCCACACGTCGGCGAAAGTGAGTAGCAAGGTTACCAACGACCGTCGAGGAGGATCCGCACGATAGAGCGTGTCCACTGTTTTTCTGAAGAAGAAAAAATGATTACAGCAAGCGTTTCCACTCTTACGAAGGAGGAGTGTGAAACACGGCAGCCACTTGAACATACACGGTGCTCCTACTACTAGGCATGTGCAGTGGTTCATACGTCGGTACTACATAATCTTGTTGCTAGTGTAGTAAGATATGACGATAACAAATGATGTTGTGCGCATGTCAACTATATGAACAGTAATGTAACATAGTACCGCTTTTTTGACTGTCCGGTCAAGAATGAACGGTGAGATCAATGTTAACAGAACTAGGTCTATAGCACACGGAGTGTACAGTGCTACAGTACTCCACGAAACATGAACCATATGAAGCATGAATCAGTGTTAGGCAGGGTGTATGAAGGGTGCATGGGATGGGAGCAAAAGTTCCCTTCTCGACCCCCTTTTGGGTGTTTGGCAGAGTGCATGAAGGGTGCATGAGTCCACACTAGTAGGTTAACACAAATACATGAAGAGGGAACAACTATATTGAGATGAGAATGCAACCAAACACACCCACACACTTTGTGCTACAGTGTCTGGTCTGCATCATCTGAGTTTGATCCAACGGTCATGTTGCGCCGAGACATGGACATGCCCATGTAGAGGATGCCTAAACACCACCGAAGTCCCTTTGCTTCTCGAGGCGCACGACGTTGGTGATGCAGGGTCCAACCGCCCGCAGATCCTGCTCCCGGTCGACGGGAGCCAGCTCGTCAAAGACGGCATCCAATGGCATGAATGGATTTCCGGTGACATAGCCCTGAGAGGATTCGCCCAGCAATGACGACGGCAGCCTGCAACCCCTCCTTGTCCAGCTCCGCCCCCACCATCGCGCGGAGACGGCTTAGCTCCTCAGAGATATAGGTGAAGAAGGAGACCAGGTCAGGAAGCCGTAGCTCGTTGAAGTCGACGGGGTGGTCGAACGGGTTTAGCCCGACGGCCGGCATGGTTGCGCTGGCACGATGGTAGCGACTGCGCAGCCGCAACATGTGCGTGGCAACTTGGTCCACCAAGTGGCTAAGGCGATCCTAGACCTCATCATGATCGGCCTGCTCGCGCTCCAACTGGCTCCCCTGATGGCCTATCGTATCTCCCGCTTTCTACAGCAACGCCGCTGAAGCCTAGAGCATCTTTGTGGTGGATGCCTACCGCTTTTGAAGCTCCGTGAACTCCTGCACATAACGGAGGAGCATGGCACTCCTCTCCTCCTTGAGCTCACGGAGCTCCACGTCCTTGGCCCTGAGCTCCACATCCTTGGCCTGGAGCTCCTGTGTCAGGCGCCTCACCTTAGACTCCATGATCTGCTGCGCCGCCATGGCACCAGGTAGAAGCAACGGGGAGAGGAAGCAAAGGGGGCGAAACGGCTAAAAGGCAATGCAATCTACGGGAAGGCGGAGGGAGCCAGCCGAGGAGCGGGGTGAATCTTTTGGTTTTCACCATGGGAAAACACCAGTCGACGACTTTTCACATCAGGGAGTAGTGGGTTTTACAGGCAGAGTCATCGTGACTAATTGCTGCCGTGCCTGCTCCCGTCAATCTAAAAATTTAAAATCCTGCCGCGCCTGCTCCCGTCAATCAAAAAATTAAAAATCCTGCCACGCCTGCCGCACCCAAACACTAGAGCAATGCTGCGGTGGATATTTAAATTTACCTGCCGGCAAGGAGATAAAAAAAGGGGTGAAAAAACAAATGTGGCGGCGGCCTAGCTAATCGATCGCACTAGCCCAACTAGCTAGCCACCGTGCTTCACTGATGTACTCGGTGGGAAAGGTGCTCTTTCGTGATTTGATGACTCATTTACTTGTTTCGGCGCTACGACCAAGGAGGACCCAGAAAACGCGCGGTAGGGCGTCCCACGTCTCAGCAAGGAAGAATATATGCGTGCACCACCCGGGAGGACCCCGAAACCGCGCGGTAGGGTGTGCCATGTCTCGACACGGAGGAAAAATGTGCGTGTAAAAATATACTGTATCAGTCGTAGTACCTATGGTTCGACCTCGGGACCCAGCCAGTCGGTCGAAAACACCCCACTGGCCACACAGCTTCGTCATGCTAACGTGGCACGGAGGATAGGTGTGGTTAGCTCCGTCTCGACCAGCCACAACGTCTCTTGTTCTAGGCAATTCTTCTGTTTTCCAAGCTTTTTTAGTTATAATAACACCACGGCAAGCTAGCGCCGCTCTTCGTGTGTGCCAGTGCGTCTAAAGGTTAAACGATGGAGAGGAGAGAGAGATCGCAGACCTGGGACCCACCAGTAAGTGAGTCAACGGTCATGCACGTGTTGACGAGGCACTCCCTCTACTCTACTCAACGTCATACTATATAAAATCAAGTTATGGGACAAAGCCAACAACCGTTGTTGTTTCAGGCTATCGACTTATGCTTTGTAGTCCAGGTTGCCAGTTCGAATCTTGTCTTTCAGATTTGCTAGTTTTAGGTCCAAATTTGATCAATGACAAGTGGGACCCCCGTGTGTTGTTCCGATATTTCAGTGTAGGATGGTTTTTTTGAACAAACACTTTGCGCGGTTAGACAAGTAACGACACGAGTTACACGTATTTTGCAAGTTTACGAACAAAAATTATAGCGGCATAGAATACCACATCCACCCCGCAGCTTAGATGCTATGATGATACGAGTTTTTACATCATTGGAACCGAGATCCAATGGCTTGGGAGTAGTCTTTGTAATTATGCGCAATTTCCAAACTCTCCAAGGTTTTTTTTGCAAATAAAACATTCAGGCCTCGTGTGTGCCGCTGCATCTTGGATCCAACGGCTCCTCGTTGCTCACATTAGGTGCTCCCCGTAGCTTCATTAGCCGCTACGGTGATACGAGCATCTAGGTCGTATGATCTGTGATTAGATGCCACATGCGTAGTACTTGTACTTTCTGCGCAATTCCCAAACTCTCTCAGGCGTATATTGCAAAAACATTCAAACCTCCTACTGTGAGCCGTTAGATCTCTGTGAACTCGTATCACCATAGAATCTACGGTGCGGGAGCACCTCATATTCTCAAGTGCGAGAAAACATCAGGTGCTCTCGCAGCTTGGATGCTACAGTGATACGAGCTTCGAGGTCGTTTGATCTTAGATCCAATGGCATCTGAGCAGTCTTTATGCTGGTAAGCAGTGGCCGAACTCTTTGGGGGCTTTTCTACAAAAAAACATTCGAACCACCGAGGAGTTGTTGGATCACAAATCCAACGGCTCCGAAGAGCTTGTATCACCAAAGCATCTAAGGTGTGGTAGCACATGATATTCTTACATACAGGAGAATATGAGGTCCTCCTTCATCTTAGATGCTACGGTGATACGAGCTTTGAGGTCGTTGGATATGGGATCCAAGGGCATCTGAGTAGTTTTTGTACAAATTGTGTGCAATTCTCAAACTCATTAAGGTTTCCTGTAAATATATTAAGACATCCTGTGAGCTGCTATATCTTAGATCTACAAGCTCCAAGCAACTCGTATCAGCATATAGCATCTAAGGTGTGGGGGCACATGATATTCTCCCGGGGAGGAGGGGGATGCACAACCAATCGGTGTTTGGGAGGGTGGGGACAAATATAATCTAAACAATCATAAACAGAGCTTCACAATTTTATCTAAGGTCGAGGAGTATGTAGTAATAGACTTAATATTCATGTTTCAGTTTCCTATTCATTTTAAATATTGAATTGAGGACCATGCATGTCTTACATTTTACTCCCTTTGTTCCTAAATATTAGTCTTTTTAGAGATTTCAAATGGACTGCCACATACAAATGTATATAGACATATTTTAGAGTGTAGATTCACTAATTTTGCTCCGTATGTAGTCACTTGTTGAAATCTCTAAAATACAAATATTTAGGAACAGAAGGAGTGTTTTTTAATTCGTGTCATACAT
Organism: Triticum aestivum; assembly: GCF_018294505.1. Lineage (NCBI taxonomy): Eukaryota > Viridiplantae > Streptophyta > Magnoliopsida > Poales > Poaceae > Triticum > Triticum aestivum. The sequence continues at coordinate 361,510,838 of NC_057802.1, read as the reverse complement.
GCATGGTTTGGAAAAATAGATGCACTATACTTATTGGATTGTTGTTGTGTTCGTGTGTGTGTTTGTGTGTGTGTGGTCATATGCTTGATACATACAAAGTTTTCTCACCACCATACCGTTCATCTTTTAAATTTGAATTTGCAATGAAAAACTTACTAGGGATACCATGAAATGTGAAATCCACGTTGAGATCACTATATCACAAACTCACTCTAATTCAAGAACTCGTCATAAATCAATTACCACGTTGAGATTACTATTTGCAAGGAAAATATGGGCATTGTAATACACATAGATTCATTCGGCAATTTAAAAGATTCCTTTCGCATTCTCGAATGGTAGGACCCAACGGCGAACCAGCCAGACTCGGGCTCGTGTTGATCCTAAAAAAACGGGCTCGTGTCCTTCTGGTGGCGTGCGTGGTACACACATTAGCCAACCCCAACCAGTCGAGCCTCCGCGTTTCGAGTCGAAATATCTGGCGGCCAGAATTCCAGCCCTAGGAAATTCTCCTCATGTCCCCGGTCCATAATGACTACCGATGAACAATGGAGGGATGCTTTAGTAACTAGACAACGTTACCTACTTTGTTGAGCACAGTTCAATTCCCTTGGCCGCCGCTACGCAATGTCACCCATCAACTCCATTGCCTAGAACTAATAGGAGTACTACACCAGGATGAGCACATAATTAAGCCCGTTTGTTCGTGCCTAGTACTTGAGTTAATATATCAGGCAACACACTCGGGCAGAGGGATTATCCTTTTACTCTGCATATACAACTTGTCTGAAGTCTAACTAAGAAAAATGTTTGACCAAATCCATTCTTAAGAAGTACAACAGGAAAGATGTATCACGTGAAAATTTATTGCATGATGCAGGTTATGATATTGTTTCGAATCCTGGATTTTAAATTTCTGAAAATCCAAAAGGGACCGGAAATTCATGATACTGAGCATGGTCACGTGATATGGCACAGATATTCCTTCATAATATTTTTCTTCAATTTGAGACAAGCTGCTTATGAGAAGTTGCACAAATGAAGAGCCAAGGTATTTTGGAACAAAGAGCTGTCACGTTAAGGCGAACACTTTCACTATTGAAACCGTGGGCGTTTACGTGCCGCCACGAGTCCCGCTTCTCATCGACAGGTGCCGTCCGAGCAAGCGTGTGGGTCAACGGGAGGCGTGCGAGCAGACCACTGCGCCGGCTGACCGGGAGGCGTGCGAGCAGACCGCTGCGCAGGCTCACCGGGAGGCAAGCCCTTTGACCAGGCTCCGCCGCCCACCTTCGTCCCAACTGCTCCCACTTTTAATGTCGCCGGTGCCACAGTTTAAAATCAACCCCGCACTACCCGGTATCGCTACAATCTTCTCTCTTCCTCTCCGATTCTCCTGTCGTCTACCTCCAACCACCCTGACCTAACCGTATGCCATGCCGCATCATGATGGTATGCCCTTAGTCTTCCAGTTTCCTGAGGAAGACACCCAGCCGGAGTCTCAAGAACATAAGGCGCTTTGGGACGAGCTTGAACCGGCCTTGCGGGAAGACGCCGCGCCTGTCCCCGCTCCCGTTCCGGCTCCCATCGCCACGACTGCGCCAGCGCCCATCCCCGCGGTATTGATGGGATGGGAACGGCACATTGTCGTTGGGCTTGATGCCACAGGGTTCCACGAGGTCCCCGCCAACTTTCACACGCCCGTGCACCTGCCAGCGCACGCGCCTGCGCGTGCACTGATGCGCGCGCCCGTGCCGGTGCCCGTGCACCTGCCAGCGCATGCGCCTACGCGCGCGCCTGTGCCGGTGCCCGTGCACCTGCCAGCGCATGCGCCTACGCATGCACTGACGCGCGTGCATGTGCCGGTGCCCGTGCACCTGCCAGCGCATGCGCTTGCGCGTGCACTGACATGCGCGCCCATGCCGGTGCCCGTGCACACGAATGTCTCCGCCATGCCGTTGCCAGCGCCTGTCCCCGCGCGGGTGTCAGTGCCCCCCTAGCGGCATGGATGGCCGCCGTCGGCCGCTTCCTTGCACCAACGCCAGTCGCCTCCTCCCGCCAGTTGAATCGCTCCTGGAGACCGAAGTCCAGAACATTTGTGGCCTTCCTTGAAGCTAGGGCCAACGTCCGGGAGTACGCCAACAACGGCGCAAGACGCCGCCGTCGCTGTCGGTCAGTGGGCCGACGACACACAGAGCACGGCAGAGGAGCCGCTTCCCACCGCAAGACGCCCCCGCCGCCGTGTAATCTAAATTTTCCGTGAAAAACGTTCGGATTGCCATGCTTAAAATCCGAATGTTTATCATATCTGTTTATTTTAGATCGACCGTCATATGAATGTAAATTCGGAGTCAGACTGAATGAAATCTATGGTTTGATCGATTGAATGTTCCGCTAGAGCCGTATCAAATTAAATATAAAACGTCATCAAGCCACATGTATTCCTTCTCATCCAACGACCTAGACTGCTTCAATGTCGAGCGCTCAACACGTTTAGCGTGTAGTTAATTTCATGCCAAAAATAGTGCTAATCACATAATAACACGCAAATAATATCCTACTTAATATCTGCATGCACTTAATATACTTCCAAATTAACGTGCATTGCACATACACATTGACTAGTACTAGTAGTACGTGAAACTGGTGCTGTAACTTGTGAACGCGTCCAGATATGGTCAACATCGTCCGCGGGTTCTTCGTGTTTTCCCGTGCATGTAAACATAGAAGGGGAGGAGAGAGAGAGCACACATGGAACATACCAGTAAGTGAAGGCGAATAGTACGTGCTAACGAGCCGGTCCCACTAATGTACTAAAAATAATATTACATGTTATCCATTAAATAGGCTGTGGTAATATAAAAACATTATATGAACAAAGGGGGGTACAACAAACATTGTTGTTCTACGTATGTTGCCTATTGACGTGCGGCTTGAAGGCCCTGGTTGCATGTTCGATCCTCGTCCTTTTTAATTTTAAATTTATATATGGGTCCAAATTTGTTTCATGACAGGTGGGCCCCTTGGTGTGTTGTTTGTAGCACTTTAATTTGTGGGTCGAAATTTGTTCCATTACAGGTGGACTATCGGTGTTTAGTTTTGTAGCTTATTTTTAATAATTAAAGAGAACAACAGAGTTTTTTTGCAATAATACCATGGTGTGATGTTGAAGCCGAGAAAGGACGTGCGAGAGAGCGATGACCGAGCCAGAGGGAAATCAATTGGGGGAGGTGCGGGGGTTGCAACGGTGTTTCGAGTAGTTGTGGGCTGAATGCTACGAAAATATAATCTAAACCCACCGGAATAAATGCCTACACAAATTAATCCAAGGTTGGGGTCCCCCTCGCAATGTAAATAGCTCCGGCTTTGCGAGGGATGGAGAGGTAGCTTCAATGTGTGGAAGATACGGCGTGAGAAAGCGAGGTCAATTGAGACACATATAGATAGAGAGACAAAGTGAGTGTGGTCCGACATTCATTGAAAATATATATATGCTCTGGAGAGATATTGTCCGATTGAGCTTTTGGGAAGGGTGAGGGCTGCGAGATAGAGCTTGAGAGATGATCCAGTCATAGACATGTAGATATATTTTGTGCGTGGGAGGAAGCAAGGTCAATCGATTACATATATAAAGGGAGAGAGATTGAGCGAGTGTGGGTCTTCGTGCGATCGAAAGAGTGAGACAGGTTGGAGAGAGTGACCTAGATAGACAATGTGTGTGAGAGAGTCACTACTGGAATCAGCAGATTTGCCGTCTGCCCACTCTTTGTCGTCAGCTAGCGGATGGAAAAGGTAGGCTTTGCCATAAGCCAGCAGAAAGCGGATGGCAAAGAGGCAGCGGACGGCAAAGGCTGGCTTTGCCATGAGCCATCTCTTTGCCGTCTGCTAGCAGACGACAAAGGTGGGGCGGACGGCAAAGCTTCAAAATTGACTTAACGGCCGCGCCCCCGCCGTCGCCCTCTCTCTCTGTCTCCTCACCTCTTTCTTCCTCCCTCGTGCCACCCCGCGCCATCGCCGCCCCCTCCCCGCCCCGTGGCCGCCCCCTCCCTGCCTCCCCACCCCCTCCCGAGCCTCCCCGCCGCAGTCACGGGTCGACCGCCCCTCGAGGAGCGCCGCCCGTCGCCGCCCCCTCCCCGCCCCATCGCCACCCCGCCTCCACGACCCGTTGCCGCCCCCACGGTGAGCCCCTACCACCCCCTGTTTTCTTTTCTGTTTTTTTATTTTTATTTTCTGTTTAGTTTAGGTTTTTTAGTTTAAGTTTTTTCAGTTTAGTTAGTTTAGGTTTAATTACTTTAGGTTATTTAGTTTAATTAGTTTAGGTTTTTTAGTTTAGGTTTAGGTTTAATTAGTTTAGGTTATATAGTTAGCTAGATTATATTAGATTATATTAGATTAGTGTTAGGTTTTAGTTAAATAGTCATAATTAAAGGAAGTAACAAAAGATGAAAAAAGAAGAAGAAAAGTAGAATAAGTAGAAGGGGGAAGAAGAAGAAGAAGAAGAAGAAGGGGAGGGGGTGGAGGAGGAGGAGAAGAAGAAGAAAAAGAGTAGAAGATGAGAAGAAAAGAGGAATTAGCTTAGTTAGTACTATTAGTTTCTTTTTTTGTACTGCTACTAATTAGGTTAGTTAGTACTGTTAGTTAGGTTAGTTTATTTTCTAATTTAGTTTGATTTTCTAGGTTAGTTAGGTTAGTTATCTTTAGACTAGGTTAGTTAGGTTAGTTTCTAGGTTAATTAGGTTAATTAGTTTGAGGGGTGTTGGTGATGTCATCTTGTTCTCTAAGAGATGATACTTGGCAAGATAACCAAATATGGCATTTTTACATGCTAGAATTTTCTTGGAATTTATAGAGAATATTTCCTATGTAAATATTCCAAAAGCTTGAAATATTAGAAAAGGGTTTTTGATGGATTTGACCAATATTTCAACATGACCGTGTGTTGAAACTCTTATATATGGACAATATATGTCCAATGAGCTTCCCTAAATTTTCTCAAATATCTTTTAAACACTAAAATAATTTTAACCTATTAAAGACCATTTCTGGCCTTAAGAAAAAGCCTTTAATTAGTTAGTTAGTTATTTTTTTAGGTTAATTACTTAGTTAGTTAGTTAATTAGTTAGTTAATTTTTTAGGTGTTGTTTTCACCCACCAAAGTTTTTATTATGTTTATGTTGTACTAATTTCGTTTACTCTTTGTCATTGCAGGTGTTGACAGATGGTGGGCGCGGGTCGAGAGCGCTCTGAGCCTCCTTCTTCCTCGGCGCGTGCTGGGAGGGGTGGCTATATTCCACCCCAACAGCTTCGGAGAGCGCTCGTAGACAGCATGGGGACACCGGCGGCTGCTTCTTCTGCGGCTGGGAGAGGCCGGGGGAAGACGAAGAGGGGTGCACCTAGAGGTGGACGTGGCGGCGGGAGAGGTAGGAAGGCTGTTGTGCCTTTCTCGCCACCACCCCCAGCTGATTCTCCGGACCACCGGAGTGCTCCGTCTTAGGTGGAGCCGTCAGACTTGGACCCGTCTCGGACTCCGGTCCACGAACCTCGGGCTAACGATCCTCGGGTCGCCAAGCCTTCGTCCCAGGAGACTCGGGCCCCAGAGTCTTCGTCCCACGAGACTCCGGTCCGAGAGTCTTCGTCCCAGGTGACTCCAGAGACTAGTGGCCATGCTGATGGCGAGGAGACATGGTCTGACAATAGTTTTAGCGAGGGCGAGCTGGTTGAGCAGGGCAAGAGGGTCTACCAGCATGGTGGTACGAAGCTCCCGGCCGTGCCAGCGACCCGCGATCAGAGGTGGTTGATTCAGCCTAACGGGGAGAAGTAAGTGCATTTACTCTTTTTTAACCTTTGTCCTTCATGTTTCTTCAAATTAATATCTAATGTGTTGGCCTTGTCATACTGCGGGGGTTGGATACACCCTGATGACGTCCGTAGGCCCAACCAGGTCCTTGGTGTGATTTGCCGGCAGCACTTCCCGGGGTGGGTCACGTTGCCCGGTGAGGGTCAGGCTCAACAGCTAGCAATGAGCTGGGAGCTGTACATGGTTGTCCCAGCCCTGCCAGAGGAGAGGGTCAACGGTGTCTTGTGCGAGACGGTGGCCGACATTGTGAGGCGGCGATTTTGGGTAATTTCTCCTTTACAGAATTAAAAATCAACATTACCTAGTGACTGTACTAATCAGTGTTGTCTTGTTCGATTGCAGACCTTTACAGGGTTGCTGAGGAACACGAGGCGGAGGCGGCTAGGGTTCTCGAAGCCGAGTGCAAGCGCCTACTTAAGAACTTACGGCATGAGGCTAGGGTGCAGGCTGTTCGAGACTACTACGCCTCGACTAACATTAGGAGGGCCAAGAAGAAGTGCCGCCGCAAGTATCTGAGTAAGGAGAAGTATATGAAGGTAATTACCTATTCTTAAGGCCTTGTACTTAGTTTCCTTGATTTCATTCGTAGGCGTAGCACTGAAATTTCTCTTCACCAAACTTAGGTGCCCCCAAGATGGTGTGCGGATATGATGGACTGTTGGGAGGCATTGGTGGATGAGTGGTGCTCTCCCCAATGGCTAGACGAACACAACAAGGCCAGGGATAAGTGTGCCCAAATGTGAGGTGCGCCACACCATCAAGGGAGCTCCAACCTGTTTGAGTACGGGGATCACTCGGTATGTGGTTTCAGCCCTTAACGATTCATGCAATTTCATTCTTCATGCTAGCTTTAGCCCTTAACTAATATGTTGTTCCTCTCTTTTAGGTGGAAGACAACAAGAAGGAAGTGCCACCGCTGTACGACCTCTATGCCATGGCCCATATGGCCCCGTTCAAGAAGGCCAAGGCATTCTCTGAGGATGACCTCGATCATCCAGAGAGCTTCACCAACATCTCCTCCCACAACAAGCTCGTGAGGTACAAAGACTTTGGGAAGGCGACGAAAGGGGATGACTTCAACCCGAGCCAGAGTCCTTTTGATACAGAGCTCGTGATGCTATCTGGTGATGGGAGGAAACATGGCTCGATAGCCATTGGGGATGGACTGATACGTTGTCCTAGAAGTCTCCCGGAGATCAAGAAGCACCACGCGAGGTCTCTTCCTGAGGTACCGCCTCGACCACAGCCAGTGGACCTCGCCATCGAGGCTAGTGCCCAGGAGCTTCTGGCAGAGGCAAACAGGCAGGCCAGCAGAGGGAGATTGAGCTGGAGCATAGGACGGCTAGTATGTTGGAGGCGAAGAGGAACCGGAACGACGCGTCTCACCGGGCCCTATACGAGCTCCTCGTGGTAAGTTTCTCCTTCTTATTAGCCAAATCATGCATGTAATGTTTGTTTCATTACTAACTAATATGACTGACTCGTGAAAACAAAATGTGCAGTCCGTGTGCGAGAAAAACGGTCAGACCCCTCCACCGATGCTTGAGATTGGTATAGCGGACACGGTGAGTTTCATTTGAATGGTCATTAGTTACTAGTATTCACATTTCAGTTGCATCATGCTAATGAGACATTGCAAATGATCTTTGGTACAACATGCCTCCCAACAAGCATCGACCGATCCTTCTCTGTATCGCACTGGCGCAACCCCGACCCCGACCGGTCCTTCTCCGTCTGGCACTGGCGTAAACCCGACCGGTCCTGCACCTCCGTGATGACGGTAAGTTTTATCTAGTGTTTTGCCTACCAAATGCATAAAGACCTATACTTAGCTATATTTCCTCCAAAATGCTTACCACAATGACCTAGACTTAGCTAATCTTCCTCCAAAATGACACAATTCGCTTACTTAGCTCCAAAATGGTCTATACCTAGCTTTGTTTCCTCCAAAATGACCTAAGTTATCTCTAATATGCTTAGTTACCTAGGTTTGCTCAATAATGACATACACTTAGCTTACTTATGTAAAACATGGCATAATTAGCTTACTTAGGTTTGAAATGGCATAACAATCTTGGTAACCTCATATATGTCATATAGTTAGCTTATTATCCTCGAAAATGACATAATAAGCCTAATTAGCTCCAAAATGATCAATTTACCTAAGTTAGCTCCAAAATGACCTAAGTTAGCTCCAAGTTAGCTCTAAAATACTAAATTAGCTCTAATATGCTTAGTTACCTAGGTTAGCTCAATAAAGACCTATACTTAGCTTACTTATGTCAAAAATTGCATAATATGCTTAGTTAACTAAAAAATGGCATAATTAGTTAAGTTCGCTCCAAAATGACCCATTTTACCTAGGTTAGGTCCAATATGATCTATTTTACCTAGGTTAGCTCCAAAATGACCAAGTTTACCTACGTTAGCTCCAATATGATCCATTTTACCTAGGTTAGCTCCAAAATGATCCATTTTACCTACGTTAGCTCCAATATGATCCATTTTAGCTAGGTTAGCTCCAAAATGATCCATTTTACCTACGTTGGCTCAAAATGGCATAATTACTTATGTTAGCACAAAAATGAGCTATACTTACCTTATTTTCCTCCAAATTGACATAATAAGCTTAGTTAGCTAAAAAATGGCATAATTACCTATGTAAGCTCTAAAATGACACAAATAAGGAATAATAATAAGAAGAAAAACAAGGAAGAGGAGAAAAAGAAAGAAAGAGAAGAATAAAGAGAAGAAAAAGAAAGAATAAAAGAAGAAGAATGAGAAGGAAAAGGGTAAAAACCTTCTTCTTCTTCTAGTCTTCTTCTTCTTCTAGTCTTCTTCTTCTTCTTCTCCAAAATGACCTAAGTTAGCTCTAAGTTAGCTCTAATATGCTTAGTTACCTAGGTTAGCTCAGTAATGACCTATACTTAGCTGCTTTATATCAAAAATGGCATAATATGCTTAGTTCACTCAAAAATGGCATAATTAGCTAGGTTAGCTCCATTTTACCTAAGTATGCTTACTTCTTCTTCTTCTTCATTTTCTTCTTCTTCTTCTACTTCTAGTTTTCTTCCACTAACTTTCTTGTTTCCCATTTTGCAGATTTCATTTACTTCACGGAAGCTTGCATGGATGGAGTGCTTCTTTTCCCTTTCTGCTTTTCTTTTGTATCGATGAACAATGTGGAACTTGTTATATGGGTGGATGGATAGGTGTTGGATGAACAATGTGAAACTATTGTAATATGTATGGATGGAACTATGTGTTGGTTATGTATGTATGATGAAACTTGTGTGTTGGATATGTCATATGTTTGCTGTGAAATTTGTGTGTTGCTTGTGTGTTGACAGTGAATGAATTTAAGAAAAAACAGGGGCTATACAGGCTCTTTGCCGTCTGCTGGCAGACGGCAAAGCTGCCACGTGGCAGCTACCTATGCAACCTGGGGGCACTGGCTGGCCTATTTGGTTACTTTGTCGTCCGCTGGCAGACGGCAAAGACCGTTGCACCTTTGTCGTCTGCCAGCGGACGACATAGGATGACATGTGGTAGCACCTGGGGCCTGGCCTATTTGTGCACTCTACCATCCACTGGCAGACGGCAAAGGACAATAGTCTTTGTCGTGTGTCAGCAGACGGCAAAGCACGCCGTTAACCCCCTAACGGACCTACCCTGCCACGTGTGCCGTCCAGGCTCGTCTGCTGGCGGACGGCAAAGACCGTTTCATCTTTGCCGTCCACCAGCGAACGGCAAAGAGCCCTTTGCCGTAGCCTATTAAGCCGGACCTATTGCCGTCTGCTGGCGGACGGCAAAGGCCTTTGCCGTCCGCCAGGCATGCCTTTGCCGTCTGCCATGGCAGATGACAAAGTGCCTGATTCCTGTAGTGAGTATACAACATGAATATGTCGAATTGGGCTCAAACATGGAGATATATATCGTTTGTGTCCGAGAAAGAGCGAGGTCAATCGAGACATACAAAGAGAGAGAGAGAGAGAGATTGAGCGAGCATGGCCCACCATGAGGTCGAAAGAGTGGGGGCGGCTTGGATGGACTGACCTAGATAGACAATCTATGTGAGAGAGTATAGAGTGTGTCGATCGAGGCCCAAATAGGGAGATATATCATTTGTGTGTGAAAGAAAATGAGGTTAATCGAGACTCAGATAAAGAGAGTGAGATTGAGCGAGTGTGGCCCGCCGTGCGGAAGAAAGAGTGAGACAGTCTCGAGGGAGTGACCTAGATAGACAACGTGCGTGCATGCGCACGAGAGGTTGGGGGGCTAGATAGGCAATGCATGTATCTAGCGAGAGAGGGTGGGAGGGAGAGAGAGAGAGAGAGAGAGAGCTCGGCATGGGGTGCAATGGCGGGTGTGTGAGGTAAATACATTTGGTAACAGAGCAGAAAAAGGGGGTTGTGTAGTTGAGAGAGTTAGAGATCGAAACATGGAGAGAAAGAATGAACGTGTGTCGGAAACCGATAGCTTCCTAAGGTGGTTAGGAGAGGAAGATTGACCGATATAGGAAGTATGTAGCATGTGTGTCGAGGGGGTGGGGCTAAAAACAACATTTGAATGTAGATAGTATGATACTTAATATCGATGTTTCAATTCGGTGTACATTGTAAGATTTGAACTGAGGACCATGCATATGGGTAATTATTTCGAATTCGTGTCATACTAGGTTTGGAAAAGTTGACATTGACTCGATTGTTTTGCTATTTTGTAGATCATATGTTTGAATCCATCCAAAGTTTTCTCACTACCATGGTGTTCATCATATACATATGAATTTGTACTAAAAAAGTAGCGTGGATACCGTGAAATGCGAAATCCACGTTAGAATTCGAGACCGCTGTGTGACACACACTCTAACTCAAATAACTAATTATGTGACACACACTCTAATCCACGTTAGCGTGGATACCGTTTCGAGTTTTTTTTCAAATAACTCCTCATTAATTAATTTATAGTATCTCGTTTTGAATGACTAATTATTTGCAAGGAAAACATAGGCATGGTAATACATACAGATTCGTTTGCAAATGAAAGAAGATTCGTTTGCATTCTCAAATGTAGCCGCACTAGGCAGACCAGGGTCGTGTCGTGGTGGTCGCGTGTGTCGTACGGACGCTTAGCACCCAGCCACCCACCCCCTCCCTCCCTCCCGTCCGCCCCCTAAAAAAATGAACGACGACAAAATAAGTCCGCGCTTCCATGTTTCGGATTGAAATATCTGGCGGCCCCAATTCCAGCCCTGCAAAATCTCCCTTCTCCACCATCCCCTTCCACGCCCAGATTGCTCAAATCCCTAATTCGCCGCCAACCCAAGAAAAGTTCGAATCGCCCCTCGTCTCGTCTCTTTCCCCGCCTCTGTGCCGGACGACGACGACGAAGACGATGGTCGCGCTTCACCACCGCACCGGAGCTACCTCATCTACGCCATCGTCCACCGCGTCGGGTGGTCCACCGACAACGTCGGCCGCCGCAACCGACGTGCCTCACAGACACCGACTTCCACCGCATCAGGTGCGCTTCACCGATGCTGTCTCCCACCTCACCGGGGCTACTTCACCGAGCACATCGTCGCACCTTCGCCCCCCGAGGCCATTGGGGCTTCACCAATGTCTCGTCCATTGCATCATAACGCTCTGCTGCCACTCAAGATCTGCATCCATGCGCGGCCAGCCAATGCCAGCGCATCACCCTCAACGGCTCTGAAGTGACCCGCACTCTAGCTAGGCGAGCATGCCCAAACGCCGGCTCGAACTAGGTATCCACACATCACTCCCTTGTGCACTATTCCGATGATGTTTGGATATCCTTTCACTGCTCTCTTAGCTTACACGCCTATGCAACTCTGACTTTAACTCTTATTTCTTTTGGAGATATCATCTGAAACAAGCAAAACCATTTTTAGCGAAGCATGACGGTGCTATGGGTGAGGGAGTCCTCGATTAAGGGGTCCTCGGGCGTCCGGCCTGTTGGACATGGGCCATACTGATGGGCTATGAAGATACAAGACCGAAGACTCTCACCCGTGTCCGGATGGGACTCTAATTGGCGTGGATGGCAAGCTTGGTGTTCGGATATGAATATTCCTTTCTCTGTAACCGACTTTGTACAACCCTAGTCCCCTCCGGTGTCTATATAAACCGGAGGGTTTAGTCCGTAGGGGCAATCATAATCATACAGGCTAGACCTCTAGGGTTTTAGCCATTACGATCTCGTGGTAGATCAACTCTTGTAATACTCATATTCATCAAGATCAATCAAGAAGGAAGTAGGGTATTACCTCCATAGAGAGGGCCCGAACCTGGGTAAACATCGTGTCCCCTGTCTCCTGTTACCATCGACCTTAGACGCACAGTTCGAGACCCCCTACCCGAGATCCGCCGATTTTGACACCGACATTGGTGCTTTCATTGAGAGTTCCGCCATGACGTCGAAGACAGGATTGATGGCTCGTGTTGTTATCAAGGATAGTATCACCTCCGGAGGAGCCCTTGCCTCAGGTCGAACCCTCCGGTTGGGCGGCTTTACCATGACTGCCCGTCCGACCGTTAAGCCGACGATGACTTCTCGGGTCATCGAAAATCCCCTCCGTGTTGACTCCGAATACTCCAAATGGATGGATCCGACGGTGTTGTCATCTTTAAACAAACTCCTGGATCGCACCGCCGCCTTGGGGGTCGTTACAGACTACGATCGGATTGGGCTTAAATCCGATCAGAGAGAAATCAAATCTCCGCCGATCACCCATCAGATAGCGATAGTAGAGGAGAAAAACAACAATTCTTCCTCTATATTGAGGATGAACTATGTTTGGATTTCTGAGCTCAAAGAGTCGGATACCTGTCCACGGAACGACATGCCTTGTCCTCCGAACCTAGGATCGGACGGTGGACCTGAAAATCGGTTGATATCCCGGAGCCCGAACTATTAAGCTCAGAAGTTTCTCAAACTCCGGATCCCAAATTGGGTCAGGGTTCGGATTTAAAGCAACCCACCCACCCAGACATATGCGATCTCATGTACATACGCAGCAGTCTCAGGAAATAGTCCATCACTTTTGGGCCAGATTCCTCCTTGTCAAACACAAGATTAAAGGTTGCCGCGATGAAGACGCGATCTCAGTATTCTGCAATAATTGCACGGACGAAGGAATCCTCAACGCCATCAACCGCCGTCGCGTATTACACTTCGCTGACTTGGCAGCCATAGTACAGAAGTACTGCGCAATGGAAAGCGCCTGGAAAACTCAGGCAACTCATTGGGAACCACCGGTTTCCACTCAACCCCCCGTCCGGGCAAAAAGGATGCACCCTCATGGGGCGCCCGACCCAGTAGTAAAGAAATCCAAGCCCATTATGGGGCGCGGAACCGTTCTGGAGGGATGGCTCGATAGGCCATGCAAAATACACACAACACCGGATACCATACCAACCCACAGCCTTAGAAGATGTTGGATACTCCGGCAAGTGGCCAAGAGCGGCGAGGATATCCTCACCAAAAAATACCTCAGAGCAACACCCCCCGGATGACGACGACCTCAGGGTATTGACGGTCTTCGATACTTTCGCTTCAAACAATCAGCGCAAAAGGGCCCTCCGCGACCTCGCCGAAGTCTGCCAAGTCGCAACAATAAACCCTTGGAATGACACGGCCATAACTTTCAATGCCAGTGACGAACCAAAATTCCGGACAGTCCGGGCACCGGCCGCCTTGGTCCTTAATCCAATTGTGGACGGTTTTCGGCTCACCAAAGTGCTCATGGATGGCGGCAGCGGATTAAACCTCATCTACGAGGACACACTCAACAAAATTGAAATAGACAAGATCCGCATCGAGCAAAGTAGCACGACCTTCCGAGGAATCATTCCCAGTCGGGAGGCGCGATGCGCGGGGAAAATCACGCTCGACGTGGTATTCGGCACGCGGGAGAATTATCGGTCCGAAGAGATAACCTTCCAAGTGGCTCCTTTCAACAGCGGATATCACGCCCTATTGGGGCGAGATGCATTTACAAGCTTCCAAGCTACACCTCATTACGGGTACATGAAGCTCAAGATGCCCGGGCCCAATGGTATTATCACTCTTGCCAATGATCCGGACATAGCACTCCGCGCCGAAAACAAAACCCCATCCCTAGCCCTCGAGGCACTGTCTGAAGCCCTCCCGGCCGAAGAGTTAACCGTGCTGCACTCCACGGTGGACAGGGACGACGTAATCCTGGACAAGCAACCCAAATCCACCTCCTTTAAACCAGTAGATGAAATAGTCAAATTTCAAGTCCACCCGACGGACCCCAAGAAGACAACATCCATCGGGGCGCAACTAGACCCAATGGTTGACGCCGCGCTACGAGAGTTCCTGCGCGAGAACTGGGACATATTCGCCTGTAACCCTTCTGATATGCCAGGAATCCCATGCAGGTTGGCCGAACACAGCCTCAATATATTGAAGGGATATAAACCGGTCAAGCAAACACTGCGGCGCTTTTCCGAACCCAAACGACAAGCTATGGGGGAGGAGCTAGCCAAGTTAATCGAGGCCAGATTCATCAGAGAAATAAAACACCCGGACTGGCTAGCAAACCTGGTGATGGTGCCAAAGAAGGATAAATCCTGGCACCTATGCGTCGATTTCAAAGACCTCAACAAGGCCTGCCCTAAGGATCCCTTCCCCTTCCCTCGCATCGATCAGATTATTGATGCTACTGCAGGACACGACTTGCTGTGTTTCCTCGACGCATACTCCGGATACCATCAAATCAAAATGAAGGAGTCCGAGCAAGCCGCAACGGCATTCATTACCCCATATGGACCGTTCTGCTTCAACACTATGCCCTCGGACTTAAAAATGCTGGTGCCACCTACCAACGCATGATTCAAACATGCCTAGAGAAACAGATCGGCAAGACAGTCAAAGCATATGTGGACGACGTCGTCATTAAAACTAGGCACGTCGAGTCATTGATAGATGATCTGCGTCTCACATTTGATAACCTCCGTACATATGACATCAAGCTCAATCCAGAAAAGTGTGCTTTCGGTGTTCTCGCTGGAAAACTGCTGGGCTTCATCGTCTCCAATAGAGGAATTGAGGCAAACCCAGCCAAAATCCGAGCTTTGTCACAGTTGGCTACCCCAACAGACCTTAAACAAGTCCAAAAACTAGCCGGATGTGTGGCAGCTTTAAGCCGCTTTATCTCCAGACTAGGAGAAAAAGCATTGCCACTTTATCGCCTTCTCCGACGCACCGACCACTTCGAGTGGACGGATGCGGCAACGGTTGGACTGGAAGAAATAAAGGCTCTTTTAGCGAGCACCCAATCCTGGCCGCACCGAACGTCGGGGAACCTATGTTATTATACATATCGGCAACACACCAGGTCATGAGTGCGGTGCTCGTCGTTGAACGAGAGGAGGACGGACACAAATTCCCACTTCAGAAGCCGGTATAGTACTTATCCACTGTCCTCACACCATGCAAATCCCGGTACCCTCATTACCAAAAGATAGCATACGCGGTCTTCATGGCATCCCGGAAGCTACGACACTACTTTCAAGAGTGCTCAATCACGGTGGCTTCCGAAGTACCACTCAATCACATAATAAACAACCGCGATGCCACGGGCTGGATTGCCAAGTGGGCCATTGAGCTCCTTCCATTCGACATAACATACAAACCGCGCCTGGCCATCAAATCCCAAGTACTGGCCGACTTCGTCGCCGAATGGATAGAGGCCGAACTCCCTAAAGAGTACGGCACATACTCCAACTGGGTCATGCACCAGCATTGTCTTAGCGTCCCCCACTGGAGACACAGTTCAGTACGTACTCCAAATATTATACACAGACTCCAACAATGCAGCCGAATACGAGGCCTTTATTGCATGGTCTTCGGATGGCTGTCTCCATGGGCATACAACGCCTGGAGGTGCGCGGGGATGCAAACCTCGCAATATCCCAAATAAATGGAGATTTTGACGCCAAAGATCCGAAGATGGCGGCCTATCGTAACGCCGTTCTCAAAATGTCGGCTCGGTTCGAGGGGCTCGAATTTCATCATGTGGCTCGAGAAAGTAATCAAGCGGCGGATGTCCTCGCTCGCATCGGCACCAAGTGCGACCCCGTCCCGCCTAACATATTCCTGGAAAGGCTCTTCAAGCCATCTGTGGTGTGGCAAGGCGAGAGCAGCAACACCAGTCCAGATCTGATTATACCCCCCGATTCCGAACACAATACCGATATCATCGGGGGCTCAGCCACCAAAATAACACCATCGGCTCATCTTATCATGGCAGTAATTGCCCCATGGACCGAACCCTTCTTGGCCTACTTACTAGGCGAGAGCTCCCTGAGGATCAGAATGAGGCTCGCTGCATTGTCCGGCATTCGAAAGCCTACAAGGTCCATGACGGAGAGCTCTACAAGAAAAGCGCTACCGGAGTACTTCAAAGATGTATCTCCGAAGAAGAGGGACGGTAGCTCTTGGCTAAAATTCATGCCGGTCTCGGTGGGCACCACACCGCGGCTCGGGCCCTTGTAAGTAAGGCCTTCTGTACAGGTTTCTATTGGCCAACGGCCCGAGCAGATGCGCACGACCTTGTCCAACGTTGTGTCGGATGCCAGCTTTTCGCCAATCAAAGCCATATGCCTCCCACCGCTCTACAAAAAATCTCCATTACTTGGCCTTTTGCGGTCTGGGGGCTTGATATGGCGGACCCCTCAAAGGAGGAAGCCATAAGAAAAAATATATGTTGGTCATGGTAGATAAGTTCACTAAGTGGATAGAGGCCAAACCAGTTAAAACGGCCGAAGCCGGACCAGTGATAGACTTCATATCCGGTGTCGTGCACCGTTATGGCGTCCCACATAGCATCATCACCGATAACGGCTCCAATTTCACAGCCGATGAGGTGAAAACCTGGTGTGCTAATCTGGACATTAAGCTCGATTACGCCTCCGTCTATCACCCGCAAACAAACTGTCAAGTCAAATGAGCTAATGGTCTTATTATGAGCGGCATTAAGCCTAGACTAGTGCGGTCTTTGAAAGAATCACACTGGGTTGAGGAGCTCAACTCCGTACTCTGGGGGCTGCGGACCACGCCCAATCGCACTACCAGATATACACCTTTCTTCATGGTGTACGACGCAGAGGCTGTGTTGCCCTGCGACATTATTCATGACTCACCTCGAGTGCGCATGTATGAAGAGAGAGAGAGAGAGAGGTCGAGCTTGATCGGCGGGACAGCTTAGATGCCCTGGAGGAGGAGCGCGACGTCACCAAAGCCCGTTCCGCATTTTATCAACAGCAGGCTCGCAGATATCAAAGCAGAGAAGTGCGGGCCAAGACTTATAATGTTGGCGAACTAGTTCTACGCTTGCCAGAGAAGAAAAAGGACAAACTCAAGCCCAACTGGGAGGGTCCCTTCATCATTGACGAAATTCTCACCGAAGGAGCGTACCGCCTGCGTGATGCATTAGATAATCGCTTAGAGCCGAACCCATGGAACGCGTTCAAACTCCAAAGATTCTATGCCTAGAGCCAAACTCTTTGTTCGTCTTCTTCTCCCTTTTGTTTCCATCACTTTTTCCTCTCTTTCATTTTTTTAGCTTTAAGCTCTCGTGCGGCTAAACCGTGCACCTATGACGTACACATCCTTAAATATGTACGCCCATAATACCTGGGGGCTTCTTGTACAGAAGGTTATTATTATTTTTCGGGCATCAAGCTCACCACATATGTGTCTTTTCCTCATATGTTCCTTTTCTTCGCCATTATATGCATTGTTATGACTTAAGTTTTGGCCAAGCTGGGTTGCCTCGCTCCTGTGCTTATGCCCTACGTTCCCGTTTGTTTGGCTAGGACATAAAGGGAGCACCTCTGCGATTGTTACTGTCGGGTCATCCGGATGTGTACCTCAGACTGGGTGAAGCCGAAAGCTAGCGTTCTTCAGGGAATATTCGGTCGGCGGACTAAAGATGTTTTCACACTCATTACACTATGAACCCCCAGATGTTACGTATACTGCGATTTCTCAATCACAGTTCGGGCATGCACATTAACGCATGTTCACCCAGGGAATGGAACCCTTAATGGAACTATTCTCTCTGGAAGATGTTTCTTACAATTACAATGTAATATAACATAGCTAGCCGGATACAACTTGTTTGTTCAAGCAACTATGACCCCTACGCCTGGTTTCCATGCATACCCCGGTCTATATTGCCGCTTTGGTATTCGGAAACACTCCGCACCCTCGGGGCCAGAGGTCGAAGTGAAAAGGTCTGCCATGACAATCGTCTTACAGTCCGGCTAGGGACAATTATGTCAATTGAAGTACATAGTCACTTGGACTCAAAAACTTCATCCTCTATACCGTCTAACAGGCTGTCTAGCTTACAATCCTGTTGGGAATATTTGGCGGCTACCTTTACTTGGTCATATACTAAACTAACTGGAATTTCCTTTCCATATGACCCTTTAGGCCCGACCCGGGCCATATGATTCGGATCAAGCTTGGTGTACTGTGTCTTCACCATGGCCCAGGCCTCTCGCGCACCTTCACGGCAGGCTAATATCTTCCATAGTCGAATACGCCGCCGTGCTCCTTTGAATAGCTCCACGAGCTCCGCCATACTTCCTGTAGGGGAGGCGGATGGCCATAAAGCCTTAGCAACACTCCGCATTGCTTGCCGAACTCGCTCGTGCATTTGGGACAGCTCTTGTAGCAGGTCGCCTTGAGATCCGGACATTTCCTCTTCGGGGAGGCCAGTCAACATACCTACAGACATAAATCTGTCAGTTCCTGCCCTCGCCGAATTATAAGGAGATAAAGTTTGAAAAACATACTGAATATGCCGCCTCGCAGTCTCTTATTCTCCTTCATGGAGTCGGCCAGCTGGGCTCGCACGTCTTTTAATTCTTCGCCCAGCAGGGTGTTGGAATCCTGCAACTTATTTTTCTCATCCCTGACCTGTGTCAGCACACGATCGCCTGCGGCTAGTTGCCTTTTGGCCTCTTGTTCACCCGCTTGCGCGACTTTCAGGGCCTCCTTCAGTTGATCCGACGATCCTGCCATGGGAAATACAAAAAGCATTAATATTGCTAATATATGATTACATTTTCTTGATGGAGGGGAGCATTACCAGGCGATGCCTTCGTAGATTTCTCCAGTTCAGCGGTAGCAGCAGCTAGTTGGGTCCGACATTTTTCCAGCTCTTGAGACAACAGGTTGTTCTTCTCTGTGAGCACCTGGTTATACAATGATCCTTAAATCAGTTGTACCAACTACTTCAAGCCTCGGGGGCTACTGGTATATAATTATCAGATTTGTACAAATGTGTACTTACCCGCATATCTTTCAAATGATGGTCTGTGGCTCTGGTAAGCCCGTCTCGAGCAGCTCGGATGTATGCATCAGCCGAGCTGAAGGCGTTGAATGCCTCTTTTGTAAAGCCGGGGTCATGAAGAGCAGCCCGCCGGCGCTGATGATTCATGGCGCTTTCCACTTTAGAGTTTGTGACGGATACATCATCCGAATCCTCTGCGGAAGGACAATCCGGCGTCACTCGCGTATCAGCCCTCGCCTTTAAGGCAGGGTCGGGAACCTGACTTGTGGAGGCACAGCCGGTAGGATCCTCGAACATAGTCCGCAAACGCCTTTCCTGATAAGACACAGCGGATAATGTCATAGTTTGATGTGACTGCCAGGGGGCATGATTAAAAAACCATACCTCTTTGATGAAGGCTCTGCTGCGTTGTCGTTCGCCTTCCTCTTTGAAGTTTTGCTCGGCGCGGGCACCACTCTCTTAGGAGATGCCTCTGGTTCACGTTGAGGCGTCGGGCCCCTCCCCTTTGGAGCACGAAATAGTGCGGTGGGTGAGACGTAATGAGGAAGCTCTTTCGAAGAAGGTGTCTCTTTATCACTTACATGCAAGGCAGGGAGGAGGCCAGGATAGTCGGCGATGATGGCCACTTCCATGCCGTCATAGCTCGCCTTGTAGAACACTCCATCCTCAAGCTCCACAAATATGTTCGGATCCTCCTCGAATCCGGGGTCAAGGTCCCGGTTGTGATCCTCTGGCTGTGGGGCGGGGCTATGGATCCCCTCGGTAACCTTCCGCCATGCCTGTTGCAAATAGATGGGTTAATGTCCATTAAAAGTGACTCAGGTAGAGGATTGAGTAAAATGGTGGGATTAGAACTCACCCAGCTAGGAGGACTGTACATGGAAAATCCATCTCGACGTTTGAGATGAGTGAACTCCTCTTTCTCCCCTTTGTACAGTTCGGCCAATATTTTGGCCAACGTGGCGGGGGTGTTCGGACCCTTCCGACCGCAGCGTGAGGTGTCATGTTCCCCATTATAGTGCCACATGGGAAGCCCCCTATATTGGAGTGGCTAGACTCCCTGCACTATGGAAGTCGCCATTACCTCAATTATCGACAATCCGGACTCGGCGAGCGTCTTCATCTTGCCCATCAATTGACGGACTTCCGCGCTATCTTCCTCCTCGAGGCTCCGAGGGCGCCAGCTGTGGTGTTTCTTTAACGGAGCGCTTGAAAATTCGGGAAGACCCATTCGGATTGGGTCAGGAAGAGCGACGTCCTCAATATAGAACCATTCGGAAGGCCACTCTTCAGATGCCTTCTTCGGCGTGCCCGACAGGTATCCGGTCCCGGCGATGCACCATACCTCGGCACCGCCCACTTCAAATATCGATCCCTCTTGGTTGCGAGGGACGAGGCAGAATAGTTTCCTCCATAACTCAAAATGGGCCTCACAACCCAGGAATAGCTCAGAAAGAGCAACGTAACCCGCGATGTGGAGGATAGAGGCGGGAGTGAGATTGTGCAGCTGGAGGCCGTAACACTCCAGAAGTCCTCGGAGGAAAGGGTGGATTGGAAATCCGACGCCTCTTAACAAGTAGGGAACGAAGCGCACTCCTTCCCCTGGATGGATTGAGGAGATCCTCCGCCTGAGCCCCGCCGTTGAAGGAGGTCAATCCTGCCCGAACGGGGACTAGATCCACTGGGGGAAGAAATCCCTGCGTTTGCAGCTTCACCAGCCGATCGTGATACGGAACATCTTTCCCAATCGCCTTTTTCGGAGCCGTGGGGGCGGGAGGAAGAACTGGGAGCACTAGCCATGTTGGAGTGGTTTCTCCTAGAAAGCTCTGAGGATTTTCCGCTTGGTGTGGAATGGATCTGAGATCCAATCTCTTTAAATAGACGCCTTTCTTACATGGCCGGGGTGTTCTGTGCAAAAATACCCTAACCTCTCGTCTTCGCTTGACACGTGGAAGTTGAAGCTATGGATGCACAGAAGCTGATGGGTGCGACATTAAATGGAAGACCGAATACAGCTCTTTGAAGTCAGGTGCTTTGAGGTCATCGGAGGAGGAACCCGCCTTGCAATGCCGAAGATGATCTGCGCACCGGACACCTCGTCATTGAAGCCTGGTTTGGGGGCTATTGAGGGAGTCCTGGATTAAGGGGTCCTCGGGCGTCCGGCCTATTGGACATGGGCCGGACTGATGGGTTATGAAGATACAAGACCGAAGACTCTCACCCATGTCCGGATGGGACTCTCCTTAGCGTGGATGACAAGCTTGGCGTTCGGATATGAAGATTCCTTTCTCTGTAACCGACTTTGTACAACCCTAGTCCCCTCTAGTGTCTATATAAACCGGAGGGTTTAGTCCGTAGGGGCAATCATAATCATACAGGCTAGACCTCTAGGGTTTTAGCCATTACGATCTCGTGGTAGATCAACTCTTGTAATACTCATATTCATCAAGATCAATCAAGCAGGAAGTAGGGTATTACCTCCATAGAGAGGGCCCAAACCTTGGTAAACATCGTGTCCCCTGTCTCCTGTTACCATCGACCTTAGACACACAGTTCGGGACCCCCTACCCGAGATCCGCCGGTTGTCGGGGGTGTCGTGCGACATATGCCAAAGGATGGCTTATCATGGAGGGGGCTAATAGTACGTCGCCGGTGCCAGGAAACGAGATGAGGCGTAGACATGCACGCCGACGAATCTTACCCAGGTTCGGGGCTCTCCTAGGAGATAACACCCCTACTCCTGCTCTGCGGGGTCTCCGCATGATCACTCAAGCAACAATGGTGGGTACAAGCTTGCTCCTTGAGCTGTTTCTCTAGAGGGGGAAGAAGAACAAGTCTAGCCCTAGCTTCCTCTCTCTATATGGGTGTGTGGGTGAACCAGAGTCTGAACCCTTTGCATGGGTGCCCTGGGGGCTTTATATAGGCCTACCCCCCAGGGGTACAAAGGTAGTCTGGCCGGGTGGTGGCCCCGGCTGTCAGTGTCTATGGTCACCGGCTTCTCCACCGGCCGCTGGGGCCCGCCGCCCGGTGGACCCTGCTGGCTGTCTCGTGCTTGGCCGACAGGCCGCGCCCGCCGCTCGCGGGTCTTGCCGGCTGCTCAGCACTGTAGCGATGCTGATAATGATGCATGCTTTGTCAGGGGAGGCGTGGCTATAGTACCGCCGCCCGGCGGGCATTCACTGTAGCCACTCCCTGTCTCTTCTGGTTAATGGCACACAAACTCCAAGGAGAGGAAGGCCACCTGGTCACAGGCCGCTCCCCCTACGAGCCGACTGGTCTGGGCTCGCCGCCTTCTGGCTCCTTGTGGACAGGTAGGGCCCGCCGCTTGCGGGCCATACCGAAAGTCCGTCGTGGGAGCATGGCTCCCTCTGACAGGGGTGATGTCATGGGCCGCATGGCAACAGTGCCGCGCCGGACGGGAGATCTCCGTCTGGTATGATGCACTGTGGCCACGCTTGGCCCCAGATTCGGGGGGTGGCAAGGCGTGCTATAGCCACGCCCTGTCTCTTTGCATTTATGTGGGTGCAAACTTTGAGGATGCCTAGGGCCGCCTGCTAGGAGCCGGCCCACCTCGTGGCTGCCTGCTGGGCTTTGCCGTCTCCTGGCAGCCGGCCGCTTGGACCAGCCGGTCGCAAGGAGGTGGCACTTGGCTCTTTGAATCTTGAGGGAGCAGCCAACCCCAATGTCTTGAAGCGCCATGGGGGGCCGATGAGGCTACCCGTGGCCAATTACTCCGACAGTAGTTCCCGAAGCTGATGAGGCTCCATGGCTGGCGAGAGGAAGGAGCCTCGGCAGCTTCCTACTCCAAGTGCTTTATTTGATCTTGCTCCGTCCGTCTTCTGAAGCGCCGACTGCTAGGAGTCGGATATGACCAGGCAAGCCGTCTGGTGGTTTTCGAAATGTCTTGGCGGGAGCTGGGTGACGCACCAGCCTGGCACCAGTCTTGCCACCTGTCGGTTGCACGCCACGTGTCGCCAGCCGGCCAGGCCGCTCGCCAGCCCACGCGCGCGATGGGACATCACCGCAGGCTGGGGCCCACCACTACCGAGCCTCGGCGCGCGCGTGGATCCACTACGGCCGAGGCAAATGGTTGGGATTCCGGGGCGTTATTAATCCACGCCGTTACACTGCGCGGTTAACGCAGGGTCGTGGGGTCATGGGCACAGTTAATCCCACGATCCCCATGCCCCGTCCCCTCGGCTTCGCATCCCAGGGCTATAAGTAGGGGGAGGAGGGGGCGGCTCTGGCTCATGCGCCCTCCTCTCCCTTCGCTCTGTTCTTCCTCTTCTCTCTTTCTGCCGCCGCCGCACTCCCGTAACATGCCGAAGTGCCGCCACGGCCCGCCGTCACCGAGCTCAGCCCTTCCGCCGCGCCATTGCTCCATCAACCTCGAGCTTCCATGGCGCGAGCGCGAGCCGGCGATTGGGATGGCTCAAACGTCATTGAAGACCACATCACCTACCTCCGCAACACGCGGTGGTTGCCCGGCGAGGGCTACGTCGAGGCGCGCATCCCGCCGGAGAAGGAGATCTCGCCGGTGCCGGAGGAAGGTGAGCACGTCATCTTCTGCTCGCATTTCCTCCGGGGCTTCGGCCTGCCGGCGAGCGGCTCCCTCCGCTCCTTTCTCCAGTTCTACCACCTCACGCCGAACACGGTGGTGCTGCTGTCGGCCTTCATCACGCTGTGCGAAGGTTACCTCGGCGTTCTCCCCACTCTCGAGCTGTGGGGAGAATTTTTCTACACCAAGCTTGGCGTCTCCGCCAAGGACGAGCTGGCTCAGTGTGGCGCCTTCGTCGTGGTTCAGCGCCCGGGAGCCGACAACCGCTTCCCGTCCATCACCTTGACCCAGTCCGTCAAGCTGTGGCAGAAGTCGTACTTCTACGTGAAGAACGTCAACCCGGCGCTGGACTTCGTCAACCTGCCGGCCTACGAAGCCGGCCCGCCGGCCGAGCCGCACACCAACTGGACCTTCAAGCCGAAGCATCTGTCGCCCGCCTCTACTGCCGCCATCGCCAGGCTTAAGGAGATGACGGACTTGGAGGGCCTCCAGGCGTCCGACTTGTTGACTGCCTTTGTGGTGCGCCGGGTTCTCCCTCTCCAAGGCCGGCCTCACATGATCAGTCAGATGAGTGGGCACCGAGACCCGTGCCGGCTGTCCACCCGGGAGATGCCGGCCACGGAGGTGGCCCTCATGGTGAACGAGATCGCGAACCTCAATCTCTCGGAGTTGGACTGGCAGTTCGGCAAGCGGCCGTACTCCTGCGCGCATCCGCCTCCTGCCATAAGCTCCCGACTCTCTTTTCTTTCTTGGTCTTTTCTTCTTCCGCCGAGTTCTGCTTTGCCGACTAATCAGTCTGACGTGTCACAGCTGCACACGACCCAGTAGGCAGCCGATGCCTCGGTGCAAGGCCAGGAGTTCCTGCCGGACCGAGCGGTTAGCGCACGGACGACCCCGACTTGGGGGCGGCCGCCTTGGAGGACGACGCCACAGGTGGTGGCGACGGGGTAGGCGGCTCCGGTGGAGGAGGCGGAGTGGAGACGTGGCCGGATGACGACTAGGAGGAAGCCGAGCCGCGCCGCCTGCACCAGGAGGCGCACCGAAGCGTCGAGCCGGCACATAGCTGCAAGGCGGCCGGCCAAAGAAGCCCAAGGGCTCGGCCGCGGTGACCAGGCGGAAGGAGGCCGCCACGAAGGCAGCCCGGTTCCAGAAGGCCCCGAAGAAGCCGCCGACGGTGTCCGAGTAAGTTCTTGTTCTTCCTTGTGTTTTCCTTTGTCTTTTCCGTGTCTCTTTGTAAACCTTCTCTGAATTCATTTTGTCTTGTGCGAACAAAGCACCGCTCTCTCTTAAGCGGTCAATCTCCGCCTCCATCATCGGAGGGACGGAGGGTTTCGCCACCGCCCGGCGCATAGACCCGCTCACCGACCTCCGGGAGGCGACGGAGAAGAACACGCGGGAGGTGCGCGAGGAGAAGGAGTGGGCGGAGAAGGCGAAGGTGGACGCGGCCAAGGCGGCGCAGGAGGAGGTGGACGCGGCGGCCAAGTCCCAGGAGGAGGAGACGACCAAGGCCCAGGAGGACGCGGCCGCCAAAGCACGAGCGGGAGCAGCCGCGGGTGGCCAGGCTCCACAGCTGGTCATTCCGCTGCGCTCCATGCCGCCGGCGACAGGGATCCCGGCGTCGGCTAGAGGGTCCGGCAACGATCAGCCGGTCATGGAGAGGGAGGGAGGTGACGCCGTCATCCCGAGGACGGAGGCGTCCCAGCAGACGCCGGCTGCCGAGGCTCAGGGCAGTCGGCCTCACGCGCCGTCAGCGCCTCGAGTCGGTGGCGAGCTGGCGGTGGCGGCGACTTCCGTCATCCGCACACCGACGCGCCAGCGTGTGACGAAGGCGACTTCAGCGTCGCGGCCTCAGGAAGTCGGAGCCTCCAGCTCGTCGGTCCCGGAAGCGGACACCACTAGCGCCATCCCGCAGGATTGGACGTCTGGGGGCGGGATGGGTGTCCTGAACAAGGCTGCACAGGAAGTCCACTCCCCGCTTCAGGCCCAAGGCGACGCCCTCCAGGATTATACGAAGAAGTTCTTGGTGTCGCGAGCCGCCGTCCGGGTATGCTCCTTATGCTTTGCTTTCAATATTTGCAATCTTCTGTGGGGGCGCACCAGCGCGCCCACTAGGTGTAACCCCGAGCTCAGCAGCCGGCTCGGAACTTAAAGGCAAGTTCCAAGCGCTGACCATTGATTCCATGGCAGGACTACCACAACATTCGTGCGGCCGCCTGCAACTCCCATGTCAAGGAGCTGGCCAAGCGGACCGCCGAGCTGATAGACAGTCAGAGTAAGCACTCCATTCTTCATTCTCGTGGGGGCGCGCCAATGCACCCGCGGGGTGTAGCCCCCGAGATTCGGGCCGACTGCTGAGCAGTCGGGTCGGATCTTCCGGCGACCACCTTTTCTTATTTCTTTGTTGAATAGTTCAATCCTTCACGGGGGCGCGTCAGCGCACCCGCGGGGTGTAGCCCCCGAGATTCGGGCCGACTGCTGAGCAGTCTGGTCAGATCTTCCAGCAACTACTTCTTTCCTTGTTGATTTGCTGACTTCCTGCTTCTTCTCTCTCTTGTCTTCTGCAGGAGCCAATGCCACCTTGCGGCAGCAAATGGGCGAAGCTCGAACTGCACTGCATGCCAAGGAGGAGGAGCGCCTCAAGGCGGAGCAAGAGCATGAACGCCTGGCCAAACAGTTAGCTGACCAGGCGGACAAGCACCAGGCGGAGCTGCAGGAGCTCAAAGACGCAGAGGAGGCGCTCCAGGCCAAGTTCAAGACTTGTCACTCAAACTGGGTTGACAAGGAGAAGGCCCTGTCGGCTGGCTACGGCAAGATCGAGGACATGCTCGATGGTAAGTTGCTCTTTTCCTTCTTCTTCTTGCCAGTTTGTCCTGCAAGCCGGCCTCCGACTTCTCACTTTTCTCTTCTTCCCTTGAGCAGAGTACTTCCCTGGCTACTCCGTTGCCGCCAGCCAAGCCATCGAGGCTCATCGCAACGAGCGGAGGCTGGCCGGCGCGACGATCGCGCCCAACGCCCCTCGGACCCTTGCCGAGCAGATGCTCGCCATCCAGGCTTGTCTCCAGCCGGCGCATCGGGCTCTCCGCCGTCTTCAGCGCCCTGGGGCCCAGGTGGTCTCCGCCCTCTGGCCGGGTACTCCCATTCTGCGCACCGCCAGCCGGACCTCTGACTGGCTGGAGGGGGCCATCGGTTGCTTTGAGGCGTGGAAGGGCTCCTCCGCCCGGGCAGGTGCGCGGCGGGCCCTGGAGTTTGTCAAGGGATGGTACCCTGGGCTGAACTTGGACTAGCTGGCCACTCTCCGTGCTGAAGCCGGCGAGGAGTTGGAGGCGGTGGCGCCCCAGCTCTATCATCGCGTCGCGGCGATCGCGAGTACACGGACACCAGCGTCTTCCTCCCCGAGTTGGACAAAGTGGGCGCCGAGGTGCCACCTAACTGGTTCAGGCTGAACCCAGAAGGCGGCAAGGACTTAGTGGAGGAGATCGCCTCCAGCGATGAGGGCGAGGAGGAGGAGGATGAGGACGAGGACGGTGTAGACGACGCGCCGGATGGTGGAGACGACGACCGGCCTCAGCCTGACCAAGTCTCAACCAACGGACGGAACGCCGGCGAGCCGACTGCTACCGGCACTGACCAGGCCGAGACCCACCAGGTGGCCGCTCCACCACCCGGAGCCTCTACCTTCGCCAACCCCTTCGATCCGGCTTCTGCTCCTCTGGCCTAAGTGGCCAAGTTATCTTTCCTTTTCCTATTTGTAACCGCTTGAACAAAAATTGTTAAGTCCGCGTAGTTCCACCCGCTGGGGGTGTATTCAAACTCCGTTGAATGCTGGCCAAGGGCCTTTTGCTGTAAAAAATTGTCTTTTTCTGATTTCCGACTTGTCTTGCTTTTCTACTCCTTTGGCTTTTTCCTTTGCCGCCCTCCCTTGGCTGCCCCCTTGCCAGCCGGACAGCCACTCTGCGGTATGTGGCTGGATCAAGTACTTGGCCGTTTTGGGAAGGCAAGTACTTTAGCTGTTTGGTAGAGTGTAGCAAATTAAGTTAGAAACCGGCCAGCCGGCTGCTCAGCAGCCGGTCGGCGGGGTGAAGAGGCAACTTGGCCTATGCAAAAGCTGTAGTCCTTAGCCATTTTTCGTGTGGGCACCGTTTCCTACCTTTATCTCTTGCCGGTCGGACAGTCGCTCTGCGAGCTGCGGCTTGTGGCAAGAGAAGGCTTAGGTGCCGGCACATTACTTGTCCGACAGCAGGTAACATTGACATAGTACAAGGCGGCAAGCCCCCGAGCTGACTGGTCGAACCCGGTGCCAGGCAGAATAATGCAATAACACATTCATAGGCATAAAACTTATCATATAGATAAAAGGGGCAGCACCTGAGTGCTCCTCGAGGGCCCCGATGTCTTGTACTTAATACAAAAGGTAGCGTGGTACATACTGAATCAACTGTAAAATCTTCGGAGAAGATTGGCGTTCCATGGGCGCTCCGATTCCTTGCCCGAATCGTCTCTCTTGCGTGCTCTGGGCTTCTGCGCGTCGATGAGGTAGTAGGAGTCGTTGCCCAATGCCTAGCTGATGATGAAGGGGCCTTCCCAAGGGGCTGAGAGCTTGTGTTGGTCGGCTATTCACTGGATCAGCTGGAGCACAAGGTCTCCCTCTTCGAAGGATCTTGGCTTGACCTTCCGACTGTGGTAGCGGCGTAAACTCTGCTGGTAGATGGCGGACCAGCTGAGTGCCAACAGTCGGCCCTCTTCCAGTAGATCAACGCCGTCTTCTCGTGCCTCTTTCGCCTCCGCCTCCGTATACATGGTGACGCGAGGTGAGTCAAACTCAATGTCAGTTGGGATGACAGCCTCGGCACCGTATTCGAGAAAGAATGGAGTGAAGCTGGTTGATTTGTTTGGAGTGGTGCGGAGGCTCCAAAGGACGGCCGGCAGCTCGTCGATCCAGCAGTCGGCTGACCGCTCCAGTGGCTCGACCAGTCGGGGCTTGATGCCGGAGAGGATGAGGCCATTTGCTCGCTTGACTTGGCCGTTTGACTGCGGGTGGGCAACGGACGCTAAGTCCAGTCGGATGCCCTGCGTCGCGCAGAAACGGGTCAAGGCTCCTTTGGCAAAATTTGTGCCATTGTTGGTGATGATGCTGTGTGGTACTTCGTATCGGGTGGTGATGTCTGCAATGAAGGTCACGGTAGTCAGACCATTCAACTTCTTGATTGGCTTTGGTTCAATCCACTTGGTGAACTTGTCCACGGCAACAAGCAGATGGGTCATGCCGCCGCGTGTTGTCTTGAATGGTCCCACCATATCCAACCCCCAGACCGGAAAGGGCCAAGCCAGGGGGATGGTTTTGAGTGCAGAAGCCAGTAGATGTTGCTGGGAGCTGAACTTCTGACACCCTTTGCAATGCTTGACCAATTCCTTGGCGTCTTCCAACACAGTCGGCCAAAAGAAACCATGGCAGAAAGCCTTGGCAACAAGGGATCTGGAGGCCGCGTGGTGGCCGCACTCGCCTTGGTGGATATATTTGAGGATTGCTTGGCCTTTCTCTGATTCTATGCAGCGCTGGAAGACTCCAGTCACAGTGCACCTGACGAGCTCTCTGTTTACTATCGTGTAGGCTCCTGCTCGATGCTACACCTGCCGGGCCGAGATCGCATCGGTCGGCAGCTCTCTGTTCACTAGAAACTTGAGGATGGGCTCTGCCCATGATGGTGCTTGAATTTCTTCTACTGCCACTACAACCACTTGTACGAGGGCGGTTGGGTTGGGAGGCGGCGGGATGGAATCGATTGCCGCTTGCTGCGTTGCAGAGGTCCCCGGGCCGATTGCTGCAGCCCCCGGGTCGGGTTGTGAAGTCCCCGGGCCAGGTGCGACTGCTGCAATCCCCGAGCCGCTTGGTGAAGTCCCCGGGCCGACTGCTGCAGCCCCCGGGCCGGGTTGTGAAGTCCTTGGGCTGGGTGCGGCTGTTGCAGTCCCCGTGCCGCCTGCTGCAGCCCCCGAGTCGGATCCGACTGCTTTGGGAGGATCCAGCACGAAGATGGACTCAGATTCTGGAGAAGGCTTGATCGACGACTTGCGGAGGCACTGAAGGGAAACGCCGGCTGGTATTGCTTGATGGGTGGAGCCGATCCATGCCAAGGCGTCTGCCTGCTCGTTGTCGTTTCGTGGCACGTGAAGGAACTCACACCCTTCAAAGTATCTGCTGAGTTGCTGGACGAGGAAACGGTAGCTTGCCATATTTGCATCCTTGGCGTCCCAGTCACCAGACGACTGTTGGACGACCAAGTCGGAGTCGCCGTACCACAGGATCCGGCGGATGCCAATCTCTTTGGCCAGCCGGAGGCTGTGTATTAGTGCTTCATATTCGGATACATTGTTGGAGGCGGCGAAATGGATTTGCAATGTGTATCTGAGCTTGTTGCCTTTAGGAGAAGTGAGAACAATGTCGGCTCCCAAGCCAGTGCGCATCTTTGAGCCATCGAAGTGCATCCGCCAATGAGTGGAATCTGGAGCTGGCGGCAGGTACTGGGTCTCGGCCCAGTCAACAAGGAAGTCGGTCAGTGCTTGGGACTTGATGGCGGTGCGTGGCTAGTAAAAGATGGTGTATGGGGCCAACTCAATGGCCCATTTAGCCACCCGGCCAGATGCATCTCTGCTGCCAATGATCTCGGCAAGTGGGGCAGTGCAGACAACCGTGATTGGGTGCTCTTGAAAGTATGGCTTCAGCTTCTTGGGGGCAAAGTGCATGCCGTAGCACATCTTCTGGTAGTGAAGGTAGTTCTGCTTTGAGGCTGACAGCACCTCACTCAAATAGTACACGGGCCTCTAGACCGGCTGTGCTCTGCCGTCTTCTGGGCGCTCTACCACCATAACAGTGCTGACCACCCGGCTGGTGGCAGCGATGTAAAGGTACATAGGTTCTTTAGTAGCCGGAGCCGCCAGGACAGGCGGCGTGGTCAACATCTTGTTCGGCTGGAGAAAAGCTTCATCTGCCTTGTCATTCCACTCGAAATGAGTGGTCTTCTTCATGAGCTGGTACAGGGGAAGACCCTTCTCGCCCAGCCGACTCATGAAGCGGCTGATGGATGCCAAATAGCCGGTGAACTTCTGGACGTCTCTCAGTCGGGTGGGTTTCTCCATCCTCTTGATGGCCTTGATCTTCACAGGGTTGCACTCGATGTCGCGCTCTAAGACCAAGAAGCCAAGGAGCTGGCCATCTAGTACTCCAAAGACGCATTTCTGTGGGTTGAGCTTGATCTGAAACCGGCGCAGATTTTCAAAAGTTTCCTTGAGATCTTCCAAGAGGGTACCGCGCTTCTCTGTCTTCACCACAATATCGTCTACATAGACGTGGGAATTTCTGCCGAGCTGCTTGAGGAGACACTTCTGCATACAACGCTGGAACGTGGCACCGGAATTTCTCAAGCCAAATGTCATGGTCAGGTAGCAGAAGGCTCCGAATGGTGTGATGAAGGCGGTCTTCAGGCGGTCTGTCGGGTTCAACTTGATCTGGTGGTAACCTGAGTAGGCATCCAAGAAACTCAACAGCTCGCATCCGGCTGTAGAGTCTATCACTTGGTCAATCCGGGGTAACGCAAACGGATCCTTGGGGCAGGCTTTGATGAGACTGGTGTAATTAATGCACATGCGCCACTTGTTGTTGTTCTTCAGTACAAGGACTGGGTTGGCAAGCCATTCTGGGAAGAAAACTTCCATGATGAAGCCGGCTGCCAACAGGCGGGCGATCTCTTCTCCAACAATTCTTCTCTTCTCCTCCGACAGTCGGCGGAGGGGCTGTCTGACTGGTTTGGCGTCTGCTCTAACATGTAGCTTGTGCTCGGCGAAATCCGTCGGAACACCCGGCATGTCTTTGGGAGACCATGCAAAGACGTCCCGATTCTCATGACGTTCATTTTGTCATTTTCAAAAAAAATCTCCTGAGTTTGCTGGATGACTCTGAGAAATTTTGTCATTTCCAACCTTTCAAAACCTTGCTCATGTCTTTGTCAGTGGGCAAGACCTCTTTTGCATCAATTCAAATTCTCTCAAACCCTAATTCCAATTTTTTGGAATCTTAATATGGCCTTTGTGATTACAAAGGATCTATCATTTTCCTTGAGCTGTTGATCATCCCATCTGTTCCCAGAGACCCTCATATCCTCCTAATCCTTGGATATGCAAAAATATTGCCAAGTCATATGTAATATTTTTGAATTATGATTTATTCCTTTTCTTGCCTTTATGAGGAATAAATTCCAAAGGCATAGCTAGTCATCTCCTAAATTCAAGTGAATTGGTGGAGTTGATATTTATGCCTAATCCAAGCTTTGGCAAAGATATTGGCCATAATTAAATAAGGAAAATTGCCTTTTCCTATTTTAAGCCAATATTGTATTCCTGCCATTTTCCAAAGGAACTACTATTTTTATAGCAGAGAAAATTCGCACATAAATTGTGGAGCTTGTCCTTGCTATATAATCACTAGTTCCATCCTTACCTCATGTTCCATAGTTCAAAATTTTGGCACATGATCCAATGCAAGTTTCTGCCTTCTCTGAAATTTTGCAAAGGAAGTGCTTTATTCCTAATTCCAATTGAGCTGAAATTTGGTAGGGTGATTAACCTTGATAAATCACCCATGAATACCAAAGATGAGCTCAATCTATTCATCCTAGCTCCCTATGCAATTTTTCGAAGTTTCTGACCAGAATGCAACTTGGTGAAGGAAGTACCTTCATAGAGTTTCCAAATGGGATGAAACTTTTCCATCTTCTCAATTAGTCCAAATCATTAGCGTCCACCTAAATTCAGCTCATTTCATTGAGCTATGTGAGCACAGGAGCAATTCTTGGTTTCTGTCCAAATTTTTAGTTTGAGAAGCAAGTCTATTTTATCTTGCTCCATTATGGCTGAAAATATTCCTAAGCCTTATCCTATCCATATAACCTATCTCCAATAAATTTTGGCTCATTTCATGTAGCCAATATTTTCTTGGATTTTTCCAAAGTTTCTGGTCAGATCTGATGCTTGTGAAACAAGTACCAATTTGGCAAGTCCATTTGGTATGATCTTTTTGCAGCATCTACATATGACCAAATCAGGAAGCTTTGCCAAGTT
Source organism: Triticum aestivum (assembly GCF_018294505.1). Classification (NCBI taxonomy): domain Eukaryota; kingdom Viridiplantae; phylum Streptophyta; class Magnoliopsida; order Poales; family Poaceae; genus Triticum; species Triticum aestivum. The sequence goes on along the minus strand of NC_057802.1, from coordinate 361,477,961 downwards.
TCAACCTAATCCAACACTCCTAGTGAGTGCTTCTTCATCATTTGCTTTCTGGGTCAGATTTGGTATTTGAACTGCAGCTATGCTAAATCCTTGCCCAAATCCCCTCCAACTTCCCAGGACCGTAGTCCTTTCTAGCCTGAACCTCTAGGACATCAAGTTTAGCCTTTAACCTCTCTAGTTTGATCACCAAGATGTGGCCAAGTTTGCAACGGAAAACTTGTCGAGCTTGGTTCCCTCTGCTCTCGACACCTCTGCCTGTGCCATCACCTCAGTCTTAATTGGATTTGGAAGGACTACGTTGTAGACAAGGTTTGGCACTTAGTTGACGACCAGAGCGTGCGATGTCGGTGGTGACCACAGGGCTATGCAGGCCAAATCGGTGGTCTGCGCACTGTTGGCCACAGTATTGCAGCTCCGGCTGGCTCTGGCTCGTCCAAGCTTGTCAATCAGCTCAGCCTCATCGTCTCCGTGCGCCTTGGCCCATTTCCCCCTTCATTTTCTTCCTCGATGAGCCGTCGCCGTCGCCGAACAGTCCCTGTCCGTGAGCTCGTCGTAGTTTCCTCGCTCATGTCCGTTTCCCCCTCTTGTCCTCGAGCTCAGCTCGATTCCGTGACCTCCTGGCTCTTGTCCGCGTCCCCCTCGTCGCCTTGCCGCTGCTCCCCGTGGTCCTTGGCCGCGCATGCATGTTGCCGGCGCACGGACACGTAGCCGTGCCGCGTGTCGCCTCGCCCTCCCTCTAGAGCTCTCCCCGCAACTATTTAAGCGCACCCCGAGCAGCGTAGCAGTCCAGTACTCCTCCCCAAGCCTCTCCCTGAGCCCGGTACCCCTCTCTGACCCCCACCATTGCCACGGCCGCCGCCTCGGGTCTCGCCCGATTCCGGCGATGCCTCTCCCCTCTCGCCGTTCCACCTCCACCTCTGTGGCACCCCGACTCAGAGAAACCGGAACGCCCTGTATTCCAGCCCAGAGATCGAGGAGAGGTCTCTGGAATACGACACTACTTGACATAGAACAAATCAGCTATTATTACAAGAATAATAATACAAGGGTCTGATGTTACAAAGAAGCACATCAGCACGGTGACACTACGCCTGCGATACTACACTTGCTCTATGCTAGCAGCGAAACAACTCGTAGCAGCGGAATACTTCTAGCAGCGGAACAACGACGAAGGTGGTGAACTTCACTCCGCAGGGACTCTGGCTGGGACACGATCTAGCTCGCACGAACGAAAACCACGACAAGCAATCAAGCAATCACGGCATCACCTGCAATCTGGCATGACACGCCAGGTCAGTACATTGAATGTACTTGCAAGCTCACAACAACCAAAAGCATCAAGGCAAGACAACAACATAGCATTAACAGGTTAATTAATTAACAACTACCATGATGAAGCAACTACTAAGGATGGTATGAAACTGACACAATACAGATAAATCACCATCTCAGATCTTCATAACCATATCTCTCTTGGCTAACCGACCAAGCAATATACCATCTCGATCACCTCGTGATCAAAACCAAACGGTGATCATTCACGGATCACAAACGGACCAACCTCATGGTCTTGGATAGGGTTACCTTGTAACCAAACGGTGATCTTTCCGGCGATCACAACCATGACCAACACTTGGTCTCAAACGGTGATCTTTCCGGCGATCACTACCATGACCAACACTTGGTCTCAAACGGTGATCTTTCTGGCGATCACTACCATGACCAACACTTGGTCCCCAACATCATCATCAACATCCTGCCAATCTGTACTGCTCAAAATATCCACATATAAATCACCTATAAGTCATTGCATCATGTGAGTGTTGATCGAACGGTGTGACCTAGTACGAACTTGTGCCCATGACCGAGGACGCGGCTATCGATAGTTTAAACAAATACACTCTGCAGAGGTAGCGCACTGTACCCACACCACAGAACCCATGGCCTCGCACTCCCATACGGGTGGACCAACGACGTTCCGGCAAAAGCGATCTACTTCCATGACACTCTCCCGGCCACTCCAACTCACTCCCCACTAGGCTAGTCCTGGGTGGCCCCGTGTCTACCAAAGACACCAATGGCCACCGTCGTGGCCAAAACAATAAACCGTCCCAAACGGGGACAAAAGCGCGCAAAATCCAACTACGGGCACACAAGGCTTATGTCCACCTACCTGATCAGGGTAGCGCGCGCCCATAACCTTCCCTCGTTGGAGGCACCGGCGAGAGATACGACAATAGCAACGCATTAGGGCCTTCCCATAAAGGCAAATGTGGTTGCACTGGAGAAAGCCCGGTTCGGTGGCACCTGACCAACTTAATGACAAAATTTATCCCCAAAAATATAACTGTGATAACTGATACTCCGATATCAACTATCAAACTATAATCCAAGTCATAGCAATATCCAACAAATAATCTGAGCATAATATCATCATATAAAAATACTCCAAGGATAGCATAACATTTCTATTATGATGAATCTGAAAACCATAACTCTACTACTTCAATAACATGAAGAAAGCTATCCAGCTAAGATCCACACGTAAACATCATCTCTGAAACTAATACTCCAAGCAACAGTAACAGAACATCGACTAGCATCATGAAAATAATCATACTAACCACTAATAATCCAAAGGCAGCATGACATCCAAAGTAATACTCCAAAATATAATAACAGATATCATCATGAAAACAATCATAAGATCAACCACTAATACTCCAATGGCAACATGATACTCATCAACTACAAACATAACTCCTAGTAATCCAAACAATAGCATGGCAACAACAAGATCAAAATAATACTCCGAGAAAATGCCATGCACAAAGTCATGTAGCTAAAGCAATATTTTAAACAAGTTAAAATAGATAAAACCATGTCACTGCATTATAGTGATGCAAATGGAGGGTGTGGCTTGACTGGGGTGGAAGAATACACCGGGGAGAAGCACAGAAAGATCGCGGAAAGAATCGCCGGAAAAGGTTCTCTCTCGGAGAGGGCTGATTAAGCGTAAGGACAAAATGGTCATTTTTAGAATGTTAACACATGGTGAAAATGATATCAACAGAACGGGCTCGACAACACCAAGAAGTGGGCTTTGGAATGACCTCAATCAGAGTTGCGAGCAAAAAGATATAGCCTGACGAAGTTTAGGGACCAATCTGTAAAGATTTCTCCACAAACAGGCCCCTGAGCTGAAAAACGGAAAATGTATTCTCAGGAAATAAGTCTTCAGAATGGAGAAAGCACATTTTTGGATAAAGCAGAGGCAGAATATGCTTACTTCACGCGAAAACGTACTTACTGAAGTATGCTTCCACTTAACCACGTGGACAGTTGCGGGGCCGGGCGTAGGGTCGCTGACGTGCGGGTCCCGTGGGGCGGGGCCCATCACTTATCCACGTCGACCAACCGGGTCAACGCACTGCGGCTGCCAGGTGGGGTCGCGCGAGAGGAGGGGCCCGCTTGGCTGGCTCCTTCTTCGTCCACCTTGCGGTCGCCCGAGCGCCAGAGGAGGCAGCATGCTCCGGCGATGACCCCCGGCTACTCTGGCCATCGTTTTTGGCGCCCGGGCTACCGGAGAGCTCGGGGCGAAGAGGCGCATCCACCTGGGGGTGGCGCTATCGCTGTGGACCCCGAGGTCGAGGAGGAGAGGGGCCATGGCGGAGGGGAGCTACGGGTGGAGATGGGCTCGTGGCCATAGTGGTTCCGACGAGGGGGAAAGGGCATGGGGATGGTTGCCGGAGTGAGGGGATCTCACTGGTGGTGGCTAGGTGGAGAGGCAGGGGCTGGAGCGCTCGAATTTGAGCGGCGCCCGGCAATGACCGTGGCGACGAGGGGAGGGAAAGAGAGCTCCTCGAGCTCGGGTGAGTAGCTAGGAGGGACCAGAGGAGTGAGGGGAGGCGAGTGGTGTGCTCGAATGGCTCGGGGGAGGCCTATATATAGGCTGGCGAGAGGGATGGGCTCGGGTGCCGCCGGGCACGTCCGGCCGAGGCTCTGGCGACGCTCATCGATCACGGGGAGGCGCGGGAACGCGACGAGGGGGTGCGGACGAGCGGCAGAGGTCATGGAGACGAGCAGCGCTCTAGGACACGAGGAGGAAGAAGACACCGAGGAGGGAAACGACGGTCGGCTACAGCACGTTCATGGGCGCGCGGCGACGAGAGCTGGCAAAGGGCTTACGGAGGGGGAGATGGCTCCAGGAGGACGGCTACAACGCGGGCCAGCTGCTGGACACGCTCACGCGCGCGAAGCCGACGAGAGGAGGAGGTGCCGAAGCACAAGCGGCCACTGGATGCGGCCACTGCACACAGAGTGCGTGCACAGTGATGCCATTAACCCGGTCACCGCGTGCACTGGCATGTAGCGGGGGAGATGGGCTGGAACTTGTTGTCTACGGGTAAGTTCTTCCAGGGTAGGTCTCAACTATGGTGGTAGTTCGGTGAAAACAGCTATGGTTAAATGGTAATTAACCTCTAAAGTTTACTGCTGTAAACTTGAACGAGAACTGCTAATCAACAGGAAAGGAACTGGAGCCAGAGAGTTTGTCTGCGAGGTTGAGGTAAAGAAGGACTTTCATCCTGGTAATTTTGAGAAGATTTGGACCAGGCTTTAATATAGTTGCTTTGCAACTGCCAAAATGGTCCAGAAATGAGATTTGGATGATGCACTCACATGGTGTTATGGAATGGGATGCAACTTGGCAAATCATCATGATATGGACATATAAAGATGCTGTAAAAAGCTCATGCCAAATGGACAAGCCAAAATGGCACTTGCTTCACAAGCCTCATTTCTGTCCAGAAACTTGAAATAATTTTGGTGATCAAATGGCTCAATGAAATGATGCCAAATTTGGTGGAGAGATATTATTTGGGTAGGAGCACAATCTGGTAATTTAGCAGAATTTATGAAGCAATAAAAATTATACTTGCTTCACAACCTGAAAATATTGCCAGAATCAAAGATTTGCTCCTGTGCTCACATAGATGATTGGATGGGGCTGAAATTTGGAGGAGTATGATAATATGAGAACATTAAGGGGTGTGCACAATTTCAACTCATTTGGGTACTCCTAGCTAGCACTTCCTTCACAAAGCCTTCTGTCTGACAGAAACTTTAAAAACTCACTAAGGAAGATTGGCTATGCAAATAAAGTTGAATTTGTGCATGAGGCAAAGATTTGGACATAAAAGAATGCCCAAGGAGTTTGGGAGCAACTAGGAAAATATAAATGACACTTCCTTCACAAAGTGTCATTTAGGGCAGAATAGAAGATTAATTATTGGGGAATTATTTTTGAACTGGACAAGGAAATGTTTGGGTATATTTGAGCAATATATGACCCAAAGGAATTATGAGAATTATTTGGGGATTTTTGGATGGACATAAATATAGGTTGCTTCACAACCTAGGGCAGATAGGGTTATTCCTTTAATAGAAAAAGGAATATTCCCTAGAAAAAGATTTTAGGGTTTGGTCAAGGAGTGAAGTGACATGATCTTGGCAAGGTTTTGAGAATGATGAGCCACTTGGGAGGAGGAATGAGGATGATTTCCCAGGTGGCAAGGCCACAAAACCACTCCAAAAAGAAAAACGGAGCAAAAACCAAATAAATCAAAAGAAAAAGAAAAGGGCCAAATGAGGGAGTCCTGGACTAAGGGGTCCTCGGGCGTCCGGCCTGTTAGCCATGGACCGGACTGATGGGCCATGAAGATGTGAAGACCGAAGACCCTCTGCGTGTCCGGATGGGACTCTCCTTGGCGTGGAAGGCAAGCTTGGCGATCGATCATATAGATTCCTTTTTATGTAACCGACTCCATGTAACCCTAGTTCTCTTCGGTGTCTATATAAACCGGAGAGAGTCCGGATAGGCGGACACACATTATCATAACCATAGACTAGCTTCTAGGGTTTAGCCTCGACGATCTCGTGGTAGATCAACTCTTGTAATACTCATATTCATCAAGATCAATCAAGCAGGAAGTAGGGTATTACCTCCATAGAGAGGGCCCGAACCTGGGTAAACATCGTGTCCCCTGTCTCCTGTTACCATCGACCTTAGACGCACAGTTCGGGACCCCCTACCCGAGATCCGCCGGTTTTGACACCGACATTGGTGCTTTCATTGAGAGTTCCACTGTGCCGTCGGCAAAGGGTATGATGGCCCCTTCGATCGTCTATAATGACGTTGTCCAGGGAGAAACCTTCCTCCCCGGACAGATCTTCGTATTCGGCGGCTTCGTACTGCGGGCCAACTCGCTTGGCCATCTGGAGTAGATCGATAGCTACGCCCCTGGCCATCACGTCAGGTTTGGGAGCTTGAACTATGTCGCGGACATCCGTGGACATTTGATCTTCAACGGATTTGAGACCGCAGCCACCGCTCCCCTTCGCCCCGACGAGCACGGCTTAAACCTGCGATCGGGCCGCATCCAGGAGATAGCTCCTGTGACAACTCCGGCCTTAGATCTGGAGCGAATCGAGTCATCCGAAGATGGGAAGATCAGCCCCACCATGGAGGCTACCGATCCCGTGGCATTGGAGCCACGCACAGATCCTACTTCGCATAATATATGTATCTATAGAACCCCGGACTCGCCTCTGGCGACAAGCTCCGAACCCTGCGAGCCCGCAGACACTGAACTCGATCGGTTATCGACCTTAAAGTTCAGCGCTGCAGACGTCTTCCAACACTCGCCCATGGGCGACGTACTAAACTCACTAAAAAGCCTATCCCTGGCAGGTGATTCACCGCCGAACTATGCCCGGTTCGAATTTGCGGCAGATGAAGGAGAATTTTGCTTCCCACCCGCCACCCACTTCATAGCCACTATCGAAGACCCAATCAACACGATTGACCCCGGCTCCGAAGACATCGACGGTATGGACGACGATGAGGGGCAAGGCCAAAACTCACTATCCACTAGACGCGGGGCGGCCACTTCCTGGTATGACGTGTGTATGATAGACACATCCGACGATGCTCCCGATGATCACAAGAAGGATCCAGTCGAGGATAAACCTCCTGGTACACAATCCAAACACCGGCGCCCCCGGCGCCATCCCAAGTCGTGTCGCCCAAAAGAAAACAATACTAGCACCGGAGAAGATAACACTTCGGACATTGAAGACCCTGTTGAGGAAGGATCCGAACAGGAGGGACAAGAAGGTGGGCAAGATAGCCCTGACGAACAGGCCACATGTGGAGACTCGGAGGACAGTAATTATCTCCCACTCTCCGAGGTAGAGGAGAGCCTCGGCAACAAAGATTTCATCGTGCCTGAGGAACCTCTCGAGCAGGAGCGCTTTAAACGCCGGCTAATAGCCACTGCAAGGAGCCTAAGAAAGAAGCGGCTGCAACTTCAAACGAGCCAAGATTTGCTCAACGATAGATGGAACGAGGTCCTGGCCGCCGAAGAATATGGCCTTAATGGCCCAGACAAAAGCCATCCCAAGCGTAGATGGCTCCCTCAATACGACGGTGAGGCGCTGGAGCCCGCACCACCATCGAACAATGCGGCAGGCTGACCACAGTTCGGTCCGGACCAAGCAGCAGCCCAAGCAGAACACCATACCACCCCACTCGGCCGTCAAGACAAGATCAAAACAGCTCGGGGGTACACTCGAGACATCCAACAAAGCCTGGAGGGCAGAGCAGGACACACAAGATCGGTGTACAGATCGCGGGGATATGCCCCGACAGGTGATGATGGTTACCTATTCGGACGCCACAGACCTGGCCACGCCCGGTCCGAAAATCGCAGACGGAATCCACCGAAGGTGCTCCACGGTGTGGCTCAACATAGAGGAGCCGCACACCCTCTCTGCTTCACCGATGAGGTAATGGAGCATGGATTTCCAGACGGGTTAAAACCCATTAACATCGAATCATACGATGGAACAACAGATCCCACAATATGGTTTGAGGATTTCCTCCTCCACATTCACATGGCTCGAGGAGACGACCTTCACACCGTCAAATACCTACCTCTCAAGCTCAAGGGGCCAGCACGGTACTGGCTAAACAGCTTGCCAGAAAATTCTATTGGCAGTTGGGAAGATTTGGAAGACGCCTTTCGAGACAACTTCCAAGGAACATATGTCCGGCCACTAGATGCCGATGACTTAAGTCATATCGTCCAACAGCTCGGCGAGTCAGCCAGGGAGCTTTAGACTAGGTTCTTAGTCAAAAAGAACCAAATTGTCGACTGTCCGGACGCGGAAGCCCTCGCGGCCTTCAAACATAGCGTCCGGGATGAACGACTAGCACGTCACCTCGGCCAGGAAGCACCTAAGTCCATGACAGCCCTTACCGCTCTAATGACTCGCTTTTGTGCGGGAGAATACAACTGGCTCGCTCGTAAAAGCAATAACGCAAGCGACCTGGGCACTTCCGAAATCCGGGACGGCAATGGCAAGCCATGACGAACTGAACACAACAGTCGCAATAAAAATAAAAGTTCATGCGACACTGCGGTCAACGCAGGATTTAACTATCCAAAACCCGGTCAACGGAAGAAGCCACTGAAGGCAAACCAAGATGGTCCATCCACCCTTGACAGGATATTGGACCGACCTTGCCAGATTCACGGTCATCCTGACAAGCCCGCTAATCATACCAACAGAAATTGTTGGGTCTTCAAGCAGGCAGGCAAGCTCAACGCCGAACACAAGGGGAGAAGGCCGCCAGGCGATAAAGACGACAGAGCGGCTCATCAGCCGACCACCAGGGGCCAGAAGCAATTCCCCTCCGAAGTTCGACGACTCCCGGAACGGAAATAGCAGTTCGGCTTCCGTCACCCACCTCTTATACCAGCAAGGTTCACACTGTGCGTGCATCACTACGCACTCAAGATACCATGGGCGTCGACGGAAGCACAATATGGACAACCCTGCAAACATTACCGTAACGTTTTTTTATCTATTTTATGTATTTCTTTCTTTATTATCTCTTAAGAAATAGGTGACAAAAAGGACAGCATCTACAATGGACTCTATCAGAGTTCGGATTCGTATACTCACCTAAGGGGCTACTCCTGTTAAGGGTTTCCCCACCCCCGAGGACATGCGACGCAGACGTGCGACAGGAGGTCCAAAATAACTTTTTGTAGACCACACTCTTTATTTTAGAGCCTGTATTATGCCTTTTTTTCCTCCGTTACCGACCCCATGCATGTCAAATAGCCGGGTTTGTGGTTTGTTTATATATATATATATATGAATTTATCATTGGCATATTGCTCTGCTCCCAGTAAAACTTCATCCGAACTAATATTCAATACCCTCTCAACAATGAGTACGGCCTTAACGGCCGCTCTACATATGCACCTTGGCATAAACTACAAGGGGGCTCGGCACGGGAACAAATGAGTTGCCAGCAAAGTCCAAACAGCTTTATAGTGTACTTCGGCGTCACGAGTTTTGGCCTTATATGCATCAGCTCTGAATCATGTCTTGGGTCAATGGTTGGGTTACCCGACTCCTGTGCTTGCTACCCTACGTTCCGCTCTATCGGCTAGGGTAGTAAAGGGAGAACTACTGCGATTGTGCCCTGGCTTATACCGGATGAGCACCTCAGTAGAGAAAGCCAAAAACCGACTGTCATGATGTTGCGCGAGCTGGTTAACCACTCGATGACTTATTGGAATCTGCCGTGATTCTTCCGTGTAACACGAAGGACCTCCTTTTTAGGTCATATATGCAACGCACCACATCGGAATAAGTCGTACGCATACCAGGGGCTATGTCGTAGCTCCAACTATAAAACTCCTATGGCTAAGTGAAAGTGTTAACGCCCTATAGTCTGATTGCCTGGTTCGCCGCATTGTCACCTCCTTTATGGACCAACACGTTGGGTAAAGAGTGATTACATGCCTTTTCCGAACACCCCCGTACTTCCTACGAGGGGGCTGAAGCCGACGACTGGAAAACTTTCAGATTATATTAAAACGGACGCACAGGAGGAGCACACGCTTTTGAGCAAAATGTAACAATGTATTACTTATAAAATTGTCTTTTACAACTCTAATAAACCTCACTTGAACATTATGTTCTTTGAGCATTGACCCTCTATCTGGTAGGCGGTTTCCAGGACTTCTTCAAAATAATGCTCTGGCCGGTCCTGGCCCTTGGGCAGACTCTTCGCCGCAATATCGATGGCCTTCATCTTCACCCAGAATGTCTTGACTCGGGCAAAAGCCATCCGTGCACCTTCAATGCACGCCGGCCGCTTCACAGCGTCGATACGCGTCACTGCGTCAACAAGACGCCGCACCAAGCCAAAGTAACTCTGTGGAATAGGCACGTTTGGCCACAACCGGATTATGACGTTCTTCATGGCGTCGCCGGACATCCTATGAAGTTCGGCCCATTGGGACATCTGTTCATTCAGCAGCAGAGGGCGCTTTGATGCGCCAAATTGTGACCACAAAAGCTTCTCCGTGGCATACCCCTCTTGCGCTTGGTAGAACTGCGCCGCATCGGAAGAACTCTTCGGCAAGTCTAAAAATTCAGCCGGAGAACTCCAGACCTGGTTCAGCTGAGCATAGTCTGGATCGCCAAATTTAGTCTGAAGAAAAAAGGGCTTACCAGCCGCTATCTCCTTAGCCTGCCGAATATCCTCACGAGCTGCCCTGGACTCAGACCGAGCTTCACTCGCCTCTTGTAAGGCCCTATCAAGCTCAGCCGTTTTGGCTTTATTCTCCTGTTCAAGGTATTCACAGCGGCTGGCAGCATTCTTCAATTCAAGCGCCAGTGCGGATATTTTCTCCTCATTTCAGCGCCGAGCTGCTTGTTCGGCTGTCAGATCAGCCGATGCCTTTTCGGCAGCCGCATTACTACACCGGGCCTGCCCCTTGGCCCGGGCTAGCTCCGCCCGAAGAGCTTCAACGGCGGCAGCACCATCTGCATTAATGCGCATTTTATATAAAACTCTCTTCCGCGCCAGGCCTCAAATACAAGCAAATTGGTGTAAAGAATGCTCGAAATACATACCTTGCGAGTCGTCAAGACGCCTATTGATCAATGCAATGTCATCCCCCGCAATATCCAGCTTTCGCTGCAGTGCGGCCACTTCCATATTCCGGGTAGCCGCCGGGGAGGAAACAACCTGTATTTAAGATTAAATCAAGGCCAGTACCTAAGCATATCCTTTTTGATCCTCCGATCGCCTCCTTTCACAGGCAATTCGAGTCTCAGGGGCTACTGCATATACAACAGGTGCATTCTGTCAATAAAATTCAATTGGCAAAATTACATCACAAACCTCGAAGCCTCTTAGAAGGCTCGTAAAGGCCTCGTGCAAACCGCGTTTAGCGGACAGAACCTTTTCGACCATCGTAACCATCAAGGAACGGTGCTCCTCTGACACGGACGCTTGTCGCAGCATGTCCGTCAGCAGTTCCGGTGCTCCAGAGTCTTCGGACACCACCGCCGGAGCATGGCATTCCTTTGAAGGAATCCGCTTACTCGCCTCCAGAATGGTTTCCGGCTGTAAACTGGATAGTGCGGGGCCATCATTCTTGACTTCCGAGCCCTGAGGTATAGAGGCACCACCTTCGGGTAATGCGTTCTTCGTCCCCTGCACTGCTTGACGATTGGGAGGAGCCCTCCGGGACGATACCTCAGAATCATCCGCCTTGTTGGGCGAGGAAGCCGGAGATGGCGTGCCACTCTCCATCATCTTCGGAAGAAGGTCTCCCGAGGAGGAGGACAGCTGAGAAATACAGGGCGTTAACCTGTGAGGATGTACATACATCGGACGATTACTTCATTGATAGGAAAAGAATTAGGTACGTTTAAAGTGCCCCGTTTCACTTACGGTTTGGCCAAAGGTTTGTCTTCATCATAAAGTTCTGCGGCAACATTGCTCGCCTGGCCCGGGCCGCCCGTCGATGGCGTTTTTCCTTTCTTGGAAGGCTTCCCCTCATGATCTTCGGAAGCAGCCCTCTTCTTACCATGGAGGGTTTCCTCTGTATCTTTGCCCTCGGGCAAAGAGGTTTCGGTTTTCCTGAACACATCGTCTGAATCATCCCCGGAGTTAGGAGCACCTCTGGTCTCCTTGTTCTCGCCCTCTTCCGCAGACACCTGGTACGGTGTCAGAGTCAGCATTCTCGTCAGCAGTGCGGTCGCAGAGTCTTCGGGAAGGGGTGCCGGACACCAGATTAACACCACTGTCTTTATCCAGTCCTGCATAGAGACGGATTGTTTAGTATCTTGGCAGGAGACACTTGAATGGAAGATGAGCGGAAATCAAATACTTACCTCTGTGTCCGGATGATTGCAGTCAAGGCCAACATCCTTAGTGGTGTCCGGCCATTGCCCTCGTTCCCCGAAATATAATTTCCACATTCCTTCGTGCGTGGTGCCGAAGAAGTGTTGAAGAGTCCGCCGCCCTTCTGGATTAAACTCCCACATACGGAGAGGCCGCCGCTGACATGGCAAGGTCCGGCAGACTAACATCACTTGAATGACGTTCATAAGACCGAGGCCCTTCTCGATGAGGCTTCGAAGGCGACTCTGCAGAGTCTGCATGTCACTAGCGGATCCCCAGTCCAATCCCTTATTGATCCACGAAGAAAGCTGGACGGGAGGGCCGGGTCGGAATGTGGGCGCAGCCGCCCACCTGGAGCTAGGCGGCTCGCTGATATAAAACCACCCCTGCTGCCATAGGTCGGAAGACTCGGCGAAAGACCCTTCAAACCAAAGCGCGCTCGCAAGCTTGCCTATTGTGGCACTGCCGCATTCTGCCTGCTCCTCCTCTGTCACCCGCGACCTCACGTCAAAGGTCTTGAGCCACAAACCAAAGTGCGGAGGAGTCTAGAGGAAGGCCTCACACGTAACGATAAATGTCGAGACAAGAAGAATGGAGTCTGGGGCCAGATCGTGAAAATCGAGTCCATAGTAAAACATGAGCCCCCGGACGAAGGGGTTAAGCGTGAAGCCTAACCCGTGAAGGAAGTGAGCCACAAATACTACCCTCTCACCGGATCTAGGGGTAGGTACAACCTGCCCTGCTACTGGGAGCCGATGATGAATCTCTGGGGTCAGATACCTCGCCGCACGGAGCTTCGCGATATCCTCCTCCGTGACAGAAGAAGCCACCCACCGGCCTGAACGGCTGGATCCGGACATGATTGAGGCTGGTGGTGATTGGAACCCGCGAGTTAGAACTCGAGGTGGCTGAGGTTGAGGAAGAAGCAAGCGCAAAGGGAAGCCTGGGTCCCTATTTAAAGACCCTGAATACCGAGCGTCTCCTCCTGGGTCCCGAGACTTACCTATCTCCAAAGAGTTATACCCGGGGGATGATTGGGTTACCCACGCTTGCATTAATGAAAACCCCGTGAATAAAGGGGACACGATCTCTGCTTTGATAAGACGTGCCAGCGAAACCGCGTCCCGAGGCGTGGGGCGGCGGGCTAGCCAAACGGTTCGAAACAATAACCAGGCAGGCGTGACGACATAAACAATTGTCAGCAGGTTAGGATCGTGAAATATTGTATTCTCTGCAATTGCAGATCTGGACATATTTATTGCATCCGAGGACTATTCTGGAGTTTGGAAGAAGGGAACCCGCCTTGCAATGCCGAAGACAAATCTGCGTGCCGGACTCCTCGTCATTGAAGCCAGGTTCAGGGGCTACTGAGGGAGTCCTGGACTAAGGGGTCCTCGGGCGTCCGGCCTGTTAGCCATGGGCCGGACTGATGGGCATGAAGATGTGAAGACCGAAGACCCTATGCGTGTCTAGATGGGACTCTCCTTGGCGTGGAAGGCAAGCTTGGCGATCGATCATGTAGATTTCTTTTTATGTAACCGACTCCATGTAACCCTAGATCTCTCTGGTGTCTATATAAACCGGAGAGAGTCCGGATAGGCGGACACACATTATCATAACCATAGGCTAGCTTCTAGGGTTTAGCCTCGACGATCTCGTGGCAGATCAACTCTTGTAATACTCATATTCATCAAGCTCAATCAAGCAGGAAGTAGGGTATTACCTCCATAGAGAGGGCCCGAACCTAGGTAAACATCGTGTCCCCTGTCTCCTATTACCATCGACCTTAGACGCACAGTTCGGGACCACCTACCCGAGATCCGCCGGTTTTGACACCGACACCAAAAGCCAGACTGTTACAACCTCTGCAACCCCCAGAGTCCGGCGCGTCTCCCTGTAGCCTCAGCCTCTCCCCTCCCTCACCGTAGCTCCATGCCCACCGCCGACTGAAACCCCTCCGCGCTGCGAGCTCGACTGCGGCCGCTACAGGGCTCGTCAGCACCAGCTAGCCCCACCCCGAGAAGCGCCTCTCCGACCTGAGAATTTCGGTAGGTCGCACGACCCGAGAGATGGCCGGAGCCGCCGGCAATCGCCGTCGAGGCGAGGCCCTCCCTCTGCCGGGCGCGCGCCCGAGCACGAGGTAGAAGAAGTCCAGGCGGGCCCCACCTGCTCGCGGGCCCTCGTCGTCAGCCTCACCCACGTTGACCCCGCCTCGCCATGTCAGTTAGGTGGCGGCACCTCGGGCGGCTTTCCGTTTTCGGAACCCCGAAGGCGTATTCCCTAGAGTGCGTTTCCCTAAGCCGAAAGCGTATTCTTCTTCTTCTTTGGGCTAGAATGCGTTTTCCTCTCTGGAAAGCGTATTTTTGAGAAAGGCGCGATCTGTTTTTCTGTCAAGGGCCAGTTTGTAATGGTTTTCTTACCGATAGGTCCATGGCAGTTAAACAATCGTATCTTTTTACCCGTAGCTCCAAATCAGGTGACTCCAAAGCCCACGTCTTTGTTTCGCCGAGCCTGTTCTGATGGGATCAGTTTCACCATGTTTGCACATTCTAAAAATGACCACTTTGACCTTGCACGTAAACAGCCCCCTTCGAGAGAGAACTGTTTCCGACAATCTTTCCGCGATCGTTCCGCACTTTTTCCCGGAGTATTTCTTGACCCCAGGCAAGCCAACCTCTTATCATGAGCCCCGAACTTGCATGTTGACTTTGCTTGCACCTCATGTGTGTGTTTAGTTGCAGTAGTTTCTTGTTTGTTCTGTCTGCTATTATTTTAGTCATGCTATATGCTTTGGTATCCGTCTTGCATGCTTGTGTTTTCATGAAATAAGTTGACATGTTAGTTTGATGTTGTTACTAATAATATCATGCCTCTGTCTAGTTTAGTTTCATGTTAGTAGTATCGATGTTATGATAATTCTGTTGCACTGATAAGTTTGCTAGTACTTGGTATTGCCATGTTTCGGATGCTATCATTGTTCTTTTGAAATGCTTGATGTTTTGTTACTGCATCAGTATGTTGCATGTTAGTTGTTGCATTCATGTTCATAATGCTCGCATGATGATTGATGATGGAGAAGTTAATAATATGACTTAATAACAAACCTCCTCCGTCATCACTGGGATATCATAGTGCCACCCAAATCGAGCTTTCTCCAGTGCAACCACATTTACCTTATGGGGAGGTCCTAGTTGGGTCTATTTTCAGGCCTCTCGCCGGTGCCTCCTGCGAGGGAAGGTTATGGGCACGCGCTACCCTGATCAGGTAGGCGGACATAACCTTGTGTGCTCGTTTTTGTTTTTATGGTTTACCTTGTCCCCGTTTGGGACCGTTTTGCCACGACGGTGGCCGTTGGTGTCTTTGGTAGACACGGGGCCACCCAGGACTGAACCCCAAGGGGGTGTTGGTCGGAGTGGCCGGGAGAGTGTCATGGCAGTAGCTCGGCTTTGTCGGAACGCCGTGGTCCGCACGTATGGGAGTGCGAGGCCAGGGTTCGTAGTGTGGGTAAAGTGCGCTACCTCTGCAGAGTGTATTCAATCTATCGATAGCCGCGTCCTCGGTCATGGGCACAAGTTCGTAATAGGTCACACTATCGGGTCTCGGTTGAAATGGAGGATAAATTTGCTAATAAATTGTGTGATAATAAAAATGTGATAAATCATGTGATGACTTGGACTAGGAGATAATCGTGAGAAGTCACGATGATGGTTAATATGAACCCGAGACGAGGTCTTGGTAAGTCATGTGTGTGCTCCGAGAAGCCGTGGCAGAGTAAGTTATTGTTGCATAAGGTTAATACAAGGTGCCTTCACGGGTGGTAACTGGTAGTTTATTTTCAGCATAGTTTCATGATGCCATGCCATGTTTTGATATGCTATGCTTTGTTGTTGTTATGTTAGAAGTAAATTTGATATGACATGCTAGTAGATGCTATGCTGTTGTTTGATTTGTGATTCTAGTTAATATCATGCCATGCTCAGAAGTTGTGTTGAAGTAGATTGTTGCTTATGCTTGGTTCTTGCTTTGTCATCTGTTTGTTTGGATGCTATGTATTTGGTTGTCTTGCAAGTACATTCAATGTACTGACCTAGCGTGTCATGCCAGTTTTGTAGGTCGTGCCCTACTCGTTCGCTTGTTCTGTCGTGCTAGGCCGTAATCTTGCCAGTCCTGTGAGTTGTGGAGCCTAGCCTAGATGAGATGCTGCCAAACCAAGACTTCCGCCGCCAATTAAATAGAGTTTCGCTGCTATATAATAGCCTTAGGGCTTTGCCAAATAATTGTATTGATCAATGATGTAATCTTATACACATGTATTTGATGAATATTATTGTACCTGGAATGTTGTATCATGGACCTGTCATGCGTCAGGTGTTATCCTGAGCTGACGTGCGAAGGCCCCCTGCTCCATGCGGATCAGGGTGGCACATGCTGACGCCGGCTGTGTCTTTCATTGGCAACGCTAGTGAAGACGACGTATACACTATGCTCTTCAGGGTAATCATCTTGGATTGCGCCGACTACTGGACGGGTGGCCGGCTGCTGGGGAGGAGGAGCCGGCGGGCCAGCAGGCGGTGGGGGGAGTCCTTCTCCCTTGGCAATGCGGACAAGCCAATGGCATTTCCGAGTGGTAT
This sequence comes from Triticum aestivum, assembly GCF_018294505.1. Classification (NCBI taxonomy): domain Eukaryota; kingdom Viridiplantae; phylum Streptophyta; class Magnoliopsida; order Poales; family Poaceae; genus Triticum; species Triticum aestivum. The sequence goes on along the minus strand of NC_057802.1, from coordinate 361,461,050 downwards.
GGTTGGACGGCTTCGCCCCGTTGTGGAACTTGCAAGGGGCATCAAGGGTTTGCTCAAAGGAGAAAGCAGGTAACCAAACTGGCTTGCCGCCCTTCTGGAGCTTGGGGAGGGGTTGTCCTTCAGGTTGCTGATCCTCAACTGTCGCCACCTGCCGGCTGGTGGAAGCCGGCTGCTGGGCCTTGTGCTTGTTGTCGTTCGGCTGCTGGCGCCGACTGTTGTCTCCAGCCGGCGTCCAAGGAGCCGGAGGGAGCACCTTCCCAAAAGTATCCACACGAAGCTCCGACTTCATGGAAGAGTCGGTAGTGGCGTACTTGTCTGCTATGATCAGTAGCTCGTCGAGTGTGGTCGGCTCGTCGCAGAGCAGTCGGTGCTTGAGTAAGGTGCCCTCTCGGCACCCGGCAGTGAAGTACTCGATTGCTTGGACCTCGTGCACCCTTCGCAGGAGTTGCGCAGTTCAGCCCACCGCGTTAGGTAGTTGCGGGTGGACTCGTTGGGGCCTTGGACGCACAAAGAGAGCTGGCGAGGCTTGGGCGGCCGCTTGTAGGTGCTGGTGAAGTTGGGGACGAAGACTTTAGTGAAATCTACCCAGTTGTTGATGTTGTGGGGCTTCAGGCTGTTCAGCCATGTCCGGGCCGTGCCCTGGAGCATGAGCAGAACGTACTTCACGGCAACGCGCTTGTTGCCGTTCGCTATGCTGACGGCCATGGAGTAGTCGACTAGCCAGTCCTCTGGCTTCACAGAGCCGTTGTACTTGGGCGTATCTCGTGGAAGCGTGAACCCTTTGGGAATGCGCTCGTCGTGGATGTGGGGGCCGAAACAAGGCGGGCCCAGCGCATCTTCTTCTTCTAGCACCAGGGATCGATTGAGATGGTCGATCCGATGGTGGGCGTCGTTTTCTCCAATTCCCTCTCGGCGGCCCAGCCGGTCGCCGAGAGTTGGGTGGTCAACAGGCGGCGGGGAAGCACGCCTCTCGCTCCGAGGATGAGGAGGAGGCGGACAATCATCCCGTCTCTCTACTGCTCATGGGCGGCCATCTTGGTCGCGCTCGATAGTGATGCGCGTGCGGCTGCGGCTAGTAGCCGGCTCTTTGTCTCGTTTGTCGCGGACGCCACCATTCGGCGTCCGGGAGGTCGCGCCTTGATCTCGGCGAGGAGGCGGGTCGTCATTCCGCCGGTCGAGTTCTTTGGCGCGGCAGCCAGCTTCTTGCTGCTCGACAGCCGCTGGACGCGCTCCGTCATGTGGCGGCGCTCGTCGCCCTTGAGGTTGTCCAGCTCGTCTGCTGCCGCCTGGACAGCTCGTATGTTTTCCATGGGCGTGGCGTAGACAGGGCGGTCTGTCCCGAACATGCTGGCGACGGCCGCGCCACACTGTCGGACCGTGCCAATGCGGCTGGGCCCGCCAGGGGCCGGCATGCCGCCAACAGCGCGGTCCATCTCGCGCTGGTAGGCCTCCGAGAGGCGTCTCATGCTGGCCAATTTCTTGGCGCTCTCAACGAGCAAGACGCGGCGAGCTTCCAGTGTCTCGGCGTCGGCATCTTTTGCAATGGGTGCAGACAGGTCTCGTAGCGTCACTTCGAGCGGGTCTTGGGCGCCGCCACCAGAAGCTCCATCATGGTTGATGACTAGCACCTCCGTGACGGTGCTGCGGCCACTGTCGGCGCGAGGGAGAGGGTCATCGATGACCAGCACGTTGGTGGGGAAGGCATCAAGGGACGCGGTGTCGGAATCGACAAGCATCGAGTCAGTGGAGCAGATCGACTCCAGGTCGGAGGCGGGCTCGTTGATGATGTTGAGCTTGCCAAGGAGATCGACGAGGCAGCTCTCAGAGCTGGCTGCGCCCGCGCCTAGTGCGGGCCCATCGGAGAGGCGGATCTCGCCAACAAGGTCAGCGAGGCCAGCCGCTGCACAGGCAATCTCTACGCCATGCAGTGCGTCGGCGCTAACGCCATCGGGCGTGCCGGGCTGGCTGCGCTCGCTGGGGAGGAAGAGGGTTCCCGTCTAGAAGAGATCTCCGGACGACGGTGCACCTAGCCCCATGGTGGGCGCCAAATGTTGGGGGCGTCGTGCGACATATGCCAAAGGATGGCCTATCATGGAGGGGGCTAATAGTACGTCGTCGGTGCCAGGAAACGGGATGAGGCGTAGACATGCACGCCGGCGAATCTTACCCAGGTTCTGGGCTCTCCTAGGAGATAACACCCCTACTCCTGCTCTGCGGGGTCTCCGCATGATCACTCAAGCAACAATGATGGCTACAAGCTTGCTCCTTGAGCTGTTTCTCTAGAGGGAGAAGAAGAACAAGTCTAGCCCTAGCTTCCTCTCCCTATATGGGTGTGTGGGTGAAACAGAGTCTGAACCCTTTGCATGGGTGCCCTGGGGGGTTTATATAGGCCTACCCCTAGGGGTACAATGGCAATCTGGCCGGGTGGTGGCCCCAGCTGTCAGTGTCTACGGTCGCCGGCTTCTCCACCGGCCGCTGGGGCCCGCCGCCCGGTGGGCCCTGCTGGCTGTCTCGTGCTTGGCCGACAGGCCGCGCCCGCCGCTCGCGGGTCTTGCCAGCTGCTCAGCACTATAGCGATGCTGATAATGATGCATGCTTTTTCAGGGGAGGCGTGGCTACAGTGCCGCCGCCTGGCGGGCGTTCACTGTAGCCACTCCCCGTCTCTTCTGGTTAATGGCGCACAAACTCCAAGGAGAGGAAGGCCGCCTGGTCACAGGCCGGCCCCCCTATGAGCCGACTGATCTGGGCTTGCCGCCTTCTGGCTCCTTGTGGACAGGTAGGGCCCGCCGCTTGCGGGCCATACCGATAGTCCGTCCTGGGAGCATGGCTCCCTCTGACAGGGGTGATGTCATGGGCCGCATGGCAACAGTGTCGCGCCGGACGGGAGATCTCCGTCTGGTAAGACACACTGTGGCCATGCTTAGCCCCAGATTCGGGGGGTGGCAAGGCGTGCTGTAGCCATGCCCTGTCTCATCGCATTTATGTGGGTGCAAACTTTGAGGACGCCTAGGGCCGCCTTCTAGGAGCCGGCCTCTCTGGAGGCCGCCTGTTAGGAGCCGGCCCACCTCGTGGCCGCATGCTGGGCTTTGCCGTCCCCTAGCAGCCGGCCGCTTGGACCAGCCGGTCGCAAGGAGGCGGCGCTTGGCTCTTTGAATCTTGAGGGAGCAGCCGGCCCCGAGGTCTTGAAGCGCCATGGGGAATTTCTGGTAGATGGCCTCGACGTTTCCTCAAGCCATGAAAATGTAGTATAATTTGCTTGTTATCAATGTCTGCAAATCTCTATGTCTCTCTCAACATAGCAGATCATCATTAGACACTAAATCCTTCAATGGGAGCTTGCAAAATACTTGCATTAGATCCCTCATTAGACACTATATGTTCATCACGAGGAGCATGTAAAATGTTTGCATCAAATCCTTCAATAGCAATCTATTCATTAGACACTTCAGGCTCAAGAACAACATGAGCTTGTATGTTTGCACCGGAAACTTGATTAGATACATCAGATTCAGTTAGTTCAGTATTGATTGGGGGAGTTATAAAATAAGCAGAAATTGGTTTCATTTTCTCATATATTCCCTACATACAAGCAGTTTTACAACACCGTTAGGTTTAACTATTGGCCAGAAATTGAACAGTTGAATTAGATATAATCAGGGATGTGATGTACGGGCTCATTGTGCATGCTGCTCTTGCAAGTTGCAACTGTCCGTTTGCGCAAGCTTGATGCCATGCATGTGCTGCCGTCGCTGCCTCCCACGCAGGCTACACCACGGGGTTGGATCTTCATCTTCTTGTCCTTCCATTCGCTTGAAGCTCGGCGACCGCCCTCCAACGAGGGCGTGAGGAAGTGTTGTGTCGGTCTGTCCAGCGGCGGCTAGGTTAGGAGCAAACCAGACTAGAGGCTGGAGCGAACGAATTGGGATTTTTCCTACTGTCGATCAATATGGGAGGTGCTCGTTTGGGCCGCGAGCCTGTTATAGGGCCTACCTTGCACTTACTTTATTGGCCCATCCAAATTGAAACGTTTTTCTTCATTTTTACATTACCTGCTCGTGCGTTGGGACGAACAAAACTAGCCTGGGCCAACCTGGACGACTCAAACTAGGTGCACACTTTCCAGCCACCCGAGACGGCCGCCCATACCAGCCCCTATGGTGGCGTCGCCCCCTTTTTGCGTGTATGATTTGGGTAGTGAAAAATATTCCAGTGGCGCTTTTGATTTACCCACAGAATGGTTGAATTGTTTGTTTCTATGAACTGAGTTCGCCAATAATGTGAAGGATGCCAGTCTTTTCATCCTATTGTAGATTGCTTAGATCTCGATATGCCAAATGTAATCGAATGAAATATACAGTAAAAGCCAGTGTGATGTGTGTGGCTACAACTATTCTGACTACCCGTCCTCATATAACATATCAAGGATGCACCATCTTACCAGATTAACCATTCGACTTACCAATGCAGTGTGGGAAGAAAGAAGTATTGGGACTGCGTATCCAAGAAATTGATGCTATGGACTGCTTCGTAGAACCTTGTAAGCGAAAAAGAAGTTGCAGTGTGCCTGTGCAAAGAGCTAGCGTAAGTTCAGTTACCTGCTTCTTGGAATTTTAGTTAGCCACTTATTGCAAAATTGTTCAATTATGTTGCTTGGCTTAATTTAGTTTGCTACTGATTACATAATGCCATAGCCTGTTGATCCTATTATAGACTGCGCCTATCTATATGTTTGATACTTACTGTTAAGAATTACCTGTTTGCTTGAACTTAAATAGCTACTTAAGCACGTAGATAGCTGGTCATATGTACTTCTAGGGTGCAGCAGAATTCACGTGTAATTTATGTTCTGATACCCTATTTGTTTAAATGGTTTGCTGTTATCACTTGTAGCACTAGTAATGTTTGCATGTTCATATATAGACAACAGTCAGTTTTATATGAGGGACACCGTCTTTTTAACTTATATATGTGTTGGAATCATTTTGCTTACATCAAAGAAATTTACAGATGTCTGTGTTGCTGGTAAACGGTACTGACTTGTTACTTTAATACGTTGCCAAGAACTTGTTAGTTTTACTAGTTCATGTGTAATTAAATACGTTGCCAAAACTGGTTAGTTTTACTAGTTTGATGTTAGTTTCTTATGGCTCTTGCAACACTTTATTTATGATTGCTAACATTCAAGTTTGCAGGACCCAACTGAAACTCCGTTGGCCCAATAGGTATGTTTTCAGAAACTTCCTTATTTACCTAGTTTGCTGCTGTAACTTGTTGTAATCATCTTACCAACTTCAAGTTTTCAGGATCCAATTGGAAGTCCAATTACACAGCAGGTACATTTTAAAAATAATAATTTGTGTAACAGGTTTGCTGCTGTAACTTGTTGCTCTAATCAAGTTACTGACTACTCAACTTTTCAGGATCCAAGAGAAACTCCAATGCCACAACAGGTTCCTTTTGCAAAACTTGTTTTTTAACTACTTTACTGCTGCAACCGGTTGCTCTAATCACGTTACTGGCTACTCAACTTTTCAGGATCCAAGAGAAACTCCAATGCCACAACAGGTACCTTTTGCAAAACTTGTTTGTTTAACTGCTTTGTTGCTACAACAACCGGTTACAATGATGTTAATAACTACTTTTTAGCATCCAATTGAAACTCTTTAATTCCTTGTTTGTTTAACTGGTTTGCTGTTATAACTCCCAGTTGAGATGTTTCGCTAACTTCAACTTTTCGGAATCCAATTGGAACTTTAATGGCAAAACAGGTTAGCCCAAGATCAAAGAGCGAGGTACCCATGGACGTTGTATCATCCCACAACAGTGGCACCGGCCCAATCGTGCATCATGAATTGCTAACTGCTGATGCTCTAGAGGCTAAACTATTGGTAGAAAGAGATTCTGCTTCTGCACTTAGAGATGAAGTTGACATATTGAGGAAGCAAACAGCACAATCACAAGCAGTACTCAAGACAACCATTAAATATTTGGTGGATTTCAAAACGAAGCAAGCTGAGATTGACTGCATTGTTAAGGTCCTGAAGGAAAAAATTAAATTAAATTCCCACTTGGTAAATCATAGGTGAAATGTTCTTTCCATCGTTGAATAACCTTTGTGTTGTTTGTTCATGTAATCGATCAAACCATTTTTTAGAGATCATGTAATAATTGTTTTTTGTTTTTTGGTTTGTAATTTTTCTAGCACAAGTCCGTATTAATTGATAAGACTCGGAGACATTTCATTTTGATTGTTGTGCCAGACCTACAAATATGCCAATCGGGCTGAATGTGCATTCAGCAATAATAGTAGTATAGATGGACCTTAAGTGGCACGCATCGGAAAGGGCCAAGATGTTGTACTAGCCTCGCTAAAAAAGGATGCTCTTCTAGCAAAAAAAAGTACAGCGGCCTGGCTTATGTATGTTAGTTGATATTATTGATCCATATACTCTATAAGTGTTTATATGTCTGTTAGTTTTGTACATTATTGGTTGATTGACTCGGAATTTGAATCTTGATACATCGCTTGTGTACATATCTAAATGGCAGTACACATTATGCTGCGTGTGACACTTGAGTTGGACATAAAGTGGTTTCAAATATTCGAATTCACCTTAAACTGGATTCTAGCTTCTGAATTCGAGTATCGGCATTTGTAAATCATATTCATATATGACTATGGAATACATCTTTGTCGTGCTTTTGAAGATATATAAAAACACATAGAATGATTTATAAAGATTCGTATAGGAATACAAAATGGATTCGAATTTAGTTGCCAGGGTAAACATGGATGCTTATTGTCCCAAAATTCGAAAGAAGCGGCAAAATGTCCACTCCCACGTCAGCTGCCCGAAGCCAAGTGTTTGGGAGATGGAAATTATTGTCTACCCCTTACACGGACAATCCATCGGCCCAATTTCCACTGCTCTCAATAGGGGTAGGTTATTAACTTCAATCAGACGTGACACGACCACCTCTGAGCCCATTCCGACACGGTGGGCACCAAACATGGGTGGCAAAACACATTTGATTCAAGCTCTACCGAAAGACCTCTGTCTCTCCCTCCATTTCCCCATTCATACACGGTGGGCGGCAAAACAAACTCGACTCGGCCGAAATCGATGTAGGCAAATATTTTCAATAGGGGCAGGTTTGTAACTTCACTCAGACGTGACACAACCACCCTACCTGTCAGCCCCGTTCATACACCATGGGTGCCAACCATTCGCGCCAAAACACCCTCTCCTCGCCCGAAATCGCTCTGGGTAAATATTGGCGAGATGCGAGATTACCGTCCTATCCCCAACCGACGAGACGTCCAAGTTTTAAACGAGGGCTAAGTTTGTAACTTTCCCATATTTCAGACATGCGTGTCCCAAAAACATGGTTCCATGTACCTCTCCCTCCATTTTCCCATTCATACACTGTCCACGCTAGAACACCATCCCCACACCAGCCTCCTCCGTCCGCCACCCCATCCATCGCCGCCGTCCTCCACCCCATCCATCGCCACCATCCTCCACCATGCCAGAGAGCCTACCAAGACCGCGTTGTCCACTGCTAGAGATGGACGTTTCTCATCCACGACGACGGACCAAGAGCCTTGCATCGCGTCCTCTCGCTTCATCAGCGTCGTCGTCCTCTTTGCCGGGGCTGCTCACACGACCTTGTCTTCCACCGCAACGGGACTTATCCCCTGATGCACCCGTCTACCATCGCAGATCTGCTTCAACGCCACCGACAGCCATCGCACCCCCGATGCCTACACGGCGCCGCAAGAGAGGTGGTACTTCATATCTCCTCAACTTTTTGATCTCAACCAGAAAGTAGATCGTAACTTTGTTACTGCACTTTATTTTCAGCTCTTAGAATTTAGTTCTTAGTTCGAAGCAAACAATGGATGCTAAATAGCATTTCTCCGGTTTGCAGCTTTAAATCTGCCATGGTACCGTCATAATAGGGTTTAATTGATCATGTTGGTTCTGTGGTGGTTTCTTTAATAGAAATCGGAGGGGAAACCCTCTTTTGCTCAAAAAAAATGCTTAGGATTTCCCCCTTTTATGATCACTATACGATCAGCATACGTGCTTCGTGTCATAATAGCACTGCTCCACCCATCAAGCTAAACAAGCTTAGTTGTTCAAATACGAATCTGATATTATTAAAACAGAGTCGTTTAATTGGTCAGCTAAACGATCCTAATTTAGTTTTGAAAATGCATGTTCGCCGCTCGGGTGTGTATCTCTACAGGGTGCCCACGGTGGGCCGCGACCCACCCTGGGATTTTGGGTTGGCCCAGGCCCCGATTCCCCTCTGTTCTGATGCGCGCTTCTGATCTCTACTCGCCCCCAGCCACCTGCCTCACCGGCGACTTGCCGCCCCCAGACGGCATGACTCTAGGAGGAGACGCCGGACTAACAGGAGGTCAGGAGCCGCTCGCCCAACAGCGTCACCACTGCCCGGGCGTGCCGCCGTGCCTACCTTCCCAATCTGTTCAGGGCTCAGGCATGCAGCACCCACTAAGTCAACCAGTTTTATCCTGAGATATGTCCTCAACACTTAGCAGCCACTCCTCATCACCCATTTTCTAATTGATTCATTACTCATTAGGCAGGACTGTCATTAGGGTTTGTTGTGTGCTGAGTGCTACCTACACTTAATGGTTCAGATGTATTTCAGTATTCTTTAGTACCTGTAAAGTTCACAGGGTTTCAAAATTCCGGCCCTAGGAACAGACACTAGTCATTTTGGATTGTTGGTCGTAGTGACATTCACCCAGATTACTACTGCAGGCCAGGTTTGTTGACAAATTTACTTGTCTTTCTTACTCATTCAATATGATATCCAATTATTCACATCGATTAGTTGCAAACAATAAGTGCTAGACAAACTTCTTGATTCAGATTTTAGACGGTCTCTTACTGCAGTTACAATTCTGCATACTTGTCCTAGTAAGCTCACAAGTAAATGATTGATTCACTACATCTATGCTTGCCTTGTCATATTTGTTGTCAATATTCTTTTAGGGTGGACCACCCTGTTTCAAAATACTGGAACCGCATACATGAGTGAATAGTATTTCTCTGTGTGATCTCTTCCATCATGTGTGGGCAACGAACACTGCATTGTATAGAAAGAAAGTGTCATTTCCAGCTTTTACATAGACTACAATCTTTTACATGGAATACAATCTGCCTACTTGCTTTGTGTCGCACTACCAGCACTCCACCCTTGAAGCTAAACATTATGCCACTCATAATTCCTTAGTTTATTTGTTCAAACACGAATTTGATATGATTCTAATGTTCCTACTTCAGTTTTGAAATGTGTGTCTGCATGTTATAGAGACATAAGAGGTTTGTATTTCTGTGTGTGGTATGGTCAGCACGGTTGGGGGTGAACTTTGCATATGCAGGGGTTTATAGGGAGACACTCTTCGAGTTGAATCCGCAATGCATTCCATAGATAAACTGACTACTTTTTATGTTTTCATGAATCTCAGATTCTGAACAGCATCATAATGATTATGAGCTTGCGCGCATGAAAAGAATAAAGCAGAACAATGCCATGGCTGTCAAACTTGGCATTAAGGGACTGAAATCAAGTCTGGATGCAATGCAATGCAAACGCTCTCCACCTACAGATTCATGCTCAGAATATGATCCTAACAGTGATTCTGAGCTAGAGGGAGACGTAAGTCAATGTGGCTCCCTAGTGGAGGAGTCAGAGGCAGATGCCCTATCTTATTCACCCATTAAGGTGCTTGCTCTAACTTTCCAAGGTTATACTGGTCGCACATATCTTGCAACTGATGCTTTGCATTGCTTCTACTTTGTTGCACTGCCATTAGCTTAGTTTACACATCGTGTATGTGAATACGCCCTGCCTATCCATTTTCAGTACATATTACATCTGTCATCATACCATATTTATCCATTCAAATGTGTTCTTGTGTATCAGACGTTCAAAAATAAGAGGGCGATTGCTGATCGCGGAGGAGCACGAGCAAAGTATTGGAAAAGGTAGTGACACCTAATAAATCAAATAGCCCATTAGGTGTAGTTGCAATATCACCTGACCCACAAAACATGGCCCCAACTCTAGCAGACTCTAGCCCTACTACACTGGTCATTTCTGATGCCCCAACTCAGCAAACCCCAACTGCAGCAAACAGTATGATGATGCCAGTTGACATAGCACAAGCTCTACGACGCAAAACCCCCATTCCAACAAAGAGTACACCAAATACAGTTGCCAAATCCCTTTTCGAACCAGAGAGAGTCCCAATTGCAGAAAATAGGACCCCTATTCCATTTCTTCCCAGTTTAGAAGATGAAGCTTATGTTGTTGTCAAGAACTTTGTGCGCATCTTTCCTTCATAGAAAGATTATACCGCAGACACAGAACAATTTCCAGTCTTCCTCCGCAACTTATGCGTAAGTAATGTACTAATGTTATTCATGGTAATTACTGCATATGTTACTGCTGACAGAAGACACAAGATTTCATTCTTTTAAGAGATAAATACACCGGCGGTCATTGAAGTTGTGGCCGAAGCACACTACGGTCACTGGACTTCAAAATATGCTCAATACGGTCATTGAATACGAGTTGTGGTGATTATACGGTCACTAACTCAACGTAGAGCTCTGTATTTTGTTTGGTTGACCGGTCAAACTGTCACCTAGTGATGCATGGTCACCACCACGTCCTCTCTATCCTGTAGGTCCTACTTGTCAGCTGCCAGCGAAATAATAAGAAAATAAAAATAAAAAACTTTGCACGCCGTGGATTGGATTCGAACCAGAGATCTCCCTGTTGGAGACCACGGAGGCTAACCACTTGATAAAACACGCTAGGATGAAGCAGGAATATCTTTCCTCTTTTATATAAACAGCAATGCATGCACCAACGTACAGCACGCACAGTTGAACACAACGCATGCACCCAGGTCAGTTACACAGCACGCACGCACAGTCGCACACACAACGCATGCATCAGACACAGCACGTACATATACAACGCATGCATGCACACACATAGGGGTGCATGGAGGCGTGCATCATTTGCAGCAACATCCGGTTCGTCATGCTACGGCGAAAGCTTGCCCACAACAGCACCCTGTGCCATCTCCTGTGGCACCTCTTTGTCGTCATTGCTCGACGGCTGGACGGAAACGAAGGCGATCACATCCTCGGCCTTAGAGCATTAGTGGAACACACGTGCGCAGACAAGGACTTACGGAGCGCCCTATGACGTCGAGCGTCCCGGCTAAGCTGTCTCTATTCCTACTGCATGGGTGCTAGGGGCATGGTTGCAAGGCGAGGAGGTTCTTTCGATGCGCTGATCCGACAGGTGATCAAGAGCGGCTCACGCACGAGCAAGAATCCATGCAGGAGCGCATCAATGACGAACATGTCGAGAAGGAGCGCGTTCGCCGCAGCAGGTAGTGAGCATTAAAAAAATATGAGCATATCAAAGGCGATGAAGGGGTAGGATGCAGCAAGCCACGTCAAAGCATCGGTCGAGACGACGGCGCTGTCCGGCTTGTCGAACATGGCACGGGAGGAGGTCTGGCGCCGACAAGAGGTAATATGCTTATGTCCGACAAAAGAAAATATGCATGCATTAGAAGTCAATAGCATGGTAAAAGCAATCATACACAGACAAGTTACATCGTAATATTGTATTGCTTATGTAGAGATTAACCCTCAGGTTATCAACGCTAAAACACAACGGTCCTGGTGGGTTGCGCGTGAGTTCTACGACGCTGACTTGATTCCCGGTCATTGGAGTAATTTATTTTTCTTCATTTGTCTCTTGTACTCACTTACAGTGGGACCCATAGAGTAGAGAGACAAAAAAAATGCCAACGGTGCTGCCTTAGTGACATATAGACTATTTGACCGGTCAACTGGACAAAATACGGAGCTCTATGATGAGTTAGTGACCGTATAATCACCACAACTCGTATTCAATGATCATATTGAGCATATTTTGAAGTCCAGTGACCGTAGTGTGCTTTGGCCACAACTTCAATGACCACCAGTGTATTTATCTCTTCTTTTAAATAGGCGAGGACCAAACTGGATTGTCAAGACGAGCAAGGGTTGGTTGCGGTTTTCAAGCACTCGTTGATGAAGTATCGTTCCTACCTGAGGCAAGCGCACTTCGATGGCAAGCCTCTAAATGAAATTTCTGTAAAGTCACCGGTGCTACATTTATCGGACAGTGACTAGAATAATCTTGTTACACATTGGTCTCGTCTGCAGCGTAAGGTACTTTCTATGATATCACATCACAATTTGGACTACATTTTTGCATTTGCCTTAACGTCTCACTTGTACGAAAACTATTAGCAGGAGAACATTCATTCTCAAGGGACCACAGAATCTCGCAACTACACTGCACACTGCATTGCTCTTGTGAGTACCTCTTGCCCTATATGACCACACTTACTTTCATAGCTATTTGATTATATAGCATCATTGCACATGTTAGCCTCGTTATCGTCCATTTGGTGGACATTATAAGATCCGTATGGACTCTTACATAAGTTTAGAATCAACCCAATGCTTTTGAAGAGGTTTAGCTCTGCAGTCCACTTGTAAGGACTGAACATCGTCTATCACTGTACTTACATTAACAGCTACTCCCTCCGTCCCATAATATAAGAACATTTTGTATAGTACACCAGTGTTCAAAACACTCTTGTATTATGGGAAGAGGGATTGCTTCATTGTGTAGCATTCTGCGTCTTATCTCCCTCGCCCACCATTTACTAAAAAATATTAGATCTATATTTAATCTTACCAAAAAGTTGAATACACAGACAATGCCAGTGCAGAAGTGTAGCCCATTGCTCTTGTCAGTACATTTTGTCCTGTAACGCTTGTACTCCCAAGGATTGGTAGTTGATTATGTAGCATCAATCTGCATCTTATCTTCATTATCCTTCTATCCCTTCTAGTATTATCATATCTATAATTACTCTCTACAAAGTGTAGAGTACAGGCAATGCTTATGAAGAAGATTTTGTGCTGAAATTCTTGAATTATCCTTCCCTTGACATGGAGAAGGGCATTATAAAGCCGGTGTTAACTATTAATGTAAGTTAGTCCTTCTAAAGCCTTTATCCTCAACTGCTGTTTAATTTGCTCATACTCCCTATCGTTAACTGCTGTTTAGTTTGTTGTTTCTATCAAAATGCATGTTCGCAACAACCGTAAGTTCCAAGTTTTACTTGTAAAACCAAATTCCTTATTCATACCATGCACATTACTCAATACTCCCTATATGTATGCTTGTTTTTGTGGATCTATAATCCAATGTGTGGTGAAGCAGCCCACATTTGCACCTTGTCATCTCCTGTTTTATCTTACTGATGTGGTTGATGATATGAACAACATGCCATGCACATTAACCAAAATAGATACAATGATTGTCTTTACCCTTCATCTATGCTTGTTATGTTGACATGGTAATCCAGTAGTGTGGTGAAGCTCCCCGCATTATGAACAATGCCAAATTATGCTGTTGATATTTTGAACTTACTTTTTATTTTCTAATTTGAAATTGGATGGAATTGACAACACAGTTATCATCTTTGTTTATACACGTGCAAAACATGTCATCTCTTTGCTTGTTTCGGGGTGATATGCCTGATGGCATGCACAAGTCTGCTGAAGGCTGTGAGACAACCCCAACATATATTGCAGCAAAGAAGGCAAAACATCTTGAAGATAGCGAGACAACCCCAAAGTCTTGTCTTGATGCAGTGTTTAAGTTACTTGAGACTAGCAATCAGACAAGCTCACAGAATTCGCTATCTGGATCAGTTCGACTTCTTCAGTCCCAAGTTCTAGCAGAAAGGCATCCTGCAACTCAACTTCGACTTGAAGTCCTATCTCTAAGAAAGATTGCAGAGAACACCAATGAGAACCTCATTGCTAAACAGCTACACCTGGAAGCTATGACCGACATGCTAGGCCGGTCTCACAGCCTTGCTCAGCAGCTTGCGCAACAGTTCCCGTGCAAGGCTAACCTTTCTTGAACTGTCTTGGAAGTGGTCTCGGTTCAGTATTATTTTGTTACGCTGCAATGGTGCCCAGTTTTTGTAATCTGCTTCTTTGTTGCACTTTATGATCACTGGTGGCGAACTTCGATGCCTAGTGGATGTAATATACCATAAATCATTTATTGTATAGTGTAGGTTTATTCTAAGTTACTATACCATAATTTCTTTATTGTATAGAGTAGGTTTGTTCTTAATTCCTACTAGTTACTGCCATCATTCGTTATCTGAAAAAAATCTGATGTAGTCGACCGTACCTAAACATTCGCCTCTAACATGCCTGGTTTTTAGCGGGCCACAATTGGGCCGGCCTCCAACTTTCTTGGGCCCGAATGGCCATTGGGGCCTTCACACTTTGCGCCAGGCCCGCAACTTACTCCGGCCTATATTTGGCCCAAATTTTAGTTGGGCCTTTTGTGGACCCAGCGCTTAGTTTGGCCTAGCTTTGGGCCATTAACAAGCTGAATATTCTGCTGGCCTGTTACGTCCCAGAAGAAACCATGGGCCTTTAGCAGGCCGAAATGCATGTTGGGCCTCAATTTTCACTAGTCGTCGACGGGCCTTCAGTGGGCTGAAATGTAGACCGGGCCTTTTTTGGCCCAGTTATATGATAGGCCGTTACGAGGCCAAAACATATCTCGGGCTTAGTTGGCATACTGATATCATGGGCCTTTAAGAGGCTGAAAGCTTAGTACACGCATCAACAGGCCGAATTATACGACAGGCCTTTAACAGGCCCAAAGTCACGTTGGGCTGAACCGTTGCCACCTTTATCATGGGCCGCTAGTGGGCCGGATGTTGCGTCGGACCATATATGGCCCATGGGAAGCACGGCCCATTCCCAAGCCGAAAGACACACCGGGCTGAAATGGGCCCATGTCTACATCGGGCCTCTAACAGGCCGAAAGTCACTGGGCCGTAATTGGGCCCAAATATTCGACGAACAATTAACGGGCCAGATCTGGCTTCGGGCCGTAAATGGGCCATGTTTAAACATGCCGTTATTGGGCTGGCCCACTAGTACCTGAGTAAGTACTATGGGCCTTTGACTGGGCCGGCCTGTTTAACCTATATGGGCCTCTGTTGGGCCCTGCCACGTGTCGATGTATCATAGGCATGTCTCCTCCAATGGACGGACGACATCTGGCCCATCGAGGAGCAGACACGTGTTTCCTCCAGCCAATGATGATTTTACACGTGGAAAATGCCCAGTGGTCCGGGCTGTTAATGGGTTATCGGATCCAAACTGGAACCCGATAGCATAACGGCGACCCCTTACGGTGGATGCCATGTGTCGGTCACCCTTGATGAAAGCACTTCTATGACGCGCGATTTATCGTCATGGAAGTGGACACTTCCATGATGATAATTTTGGTAATGTCATGGAACACTTCTACGACAGCACAGGTATGACTATCTTGATTCAGTCATAAAATCGTCATGGATGTACATGCATGACAAAAAACGTGACCTACTGTGACAAACACATATCATCACGGAAGTGTATTTTTTTTGTAGTGTTACATGGCGTTTGCATTTCATACAGTAAAGCGACAACCATAAGGCTCCTGCCAGTTGCCGATAACTTTTACAAAACATGATCATCTCATACAATAACGTATATCACATCATGTCTTGACCATATCACATCACAACATGCCCAGCAAAAACAAGTTAGACATCCTCTACTTTGTTGTTGCATGTTTTACGTGGCTGCTACAGGCTTCTAGCAAGAACCATTCTTATCTACGCATCAAAACCACAATGGTGATTTATCAAGTTTGTCGTTTTAACCTTCAACAAGGACCGTCCACAGTCAAATTCGATTCAACTAAAGTTGGAGAAACAGACACCTGCCACCCACCTTTATGCAAAACTAGTTGCATGTCTGTCGGTGGAACCGGTCTCATAAACGTGGTCAGATAAGGTTGGTCCGGGCCGCTTCATCCAACAATACCGCTGAATCAAAATAAGACGTTGCTAGTAAGCAGTATGACAATCACCACCCACAACTCTTTGAGTTCTAATCGTGCATAACATCTACGCATAGACCTGGCTCTGATACCACTGTTGGGGAACGTAGCATGCAATTTCAAAAAAATTCCTACGCTCACGCAAGATCTATCTAGGAGATGCATAGCAACGAGAGGGGGAGAGTGTGTCCACGTACCCTTGTAGACCGAAGGCGGAAGCATTTGACAACGCGGTTGATGTAGTCGAACTTCTTCTCGTTCCGACCGATCAAGCACCGAACGTACGGCACCTCCGAGTTCTGCACACGTTCCGCTCGATGACGTCCTCCGAACTCTTGATCCAGCAAAGTGTCGAGGGAGAGTTTCGTCAGCACAACGGTGTGGTGACGGTCATGGTGAAGTGATCTGCGTAGGGCTTCGCCTAAGCACTGCGTGAATATGACCGGAGGCGTAAACTGTGGAGGGGGGCGCCGCACACGGCTAACAACTGTTAATTTCTGTTCTAGCGGTGCCCCCCTCATATATATAGGCTGGAGGGGAGGAGAGGCAGCCAAGGGGGCGCCCCAAGTAGCAGGAATCCTACTTGGGTGCCTCCCAGTTCGGCCTCCCCCCTTCCATATTCATCCGGAGGGGGAAGGAGGGAGGAGAGAAGGAAAGGGGAGGCCGAATTGCTCCCCTTCCTTTCTCTCTTACCCTCTTTCCTTCCCCCCTTATTTGTGAAGGAAATATGCCCTAGAGGCAATAATAAAGTTATTATTTATTTCCTTATTTCATTATAAATGTTTATTATTCATGCTAGAATTGTATTAACCGGAAACATAATACATGTGTGAATACATAGACAAAACAGAGGGTCACTAGTATGCCTCTACTAGACTAGCTCGTTGATCAAAGATGGTTAAGTTTCCTAGCCATAGACATGAGTTGTCATTTGATAAACGGGATCACATCATTAGGAGAATGATGTGATTGACTTGACCCATTCCGTTAGCTTAGCACTTGATCGTTTTAGTTTACTGGTACTGCTTTCTTCATGACTTATACATGTTCCTATAACTATGAGATTATGCAACTCCTGATTATCGGAGGAACACTTTTTGTGCTACCAAACGTCACAACGTAACTGGGTGATTATAAAGGTGCTCTACAGGTGTCTCCGATGGTACTTGTTGAGTTGGCATAGATCGAGAATAGAATTTGTCACTCCGATTGTCGGAGAGGTATCTCTAGGCCCTCTCGGTAATGCACATCACTATAAGCCTTTCAAGCAATGTTACTAATGAGTTAGTTGCGGGATGATGCATTACGGAATGGGTAAAGAGACTTGCCGGTAACGAGATTGAACTAGGTATTGAGATACCGACGATCCAATCTCGGGCAAGTAACATACCGATGACAAAGGGAACAACGTATGTTGTTATGCAGTTTGACCGATAAAGATCTTCATAGAATATGTAGGAACCAATATGAGCATCTAGGTTCCGCTATTGGTTATTGACCGAAGACGTGTCTCGGTCATGTTTACATAGTTCTTGAACCTGTAGGGTCCGCACGCTTAATGTTCGGTGACAATCGGTATTATGAGTTTATGTGTTTTGATGTACCGAAGGTAGTTAGGAGTCCCGGATATGATCACGGACATGCCGAGGAGTCTCGAAATGGTCAAGACATAAAGATTGATATATTGGACGGCTATATTCGGACACAGGAAGTGTTCCGAGTGATTTCAGAGAAAACCGGAGTGCCGGAGGGGTTACCGGAACCCCCCGGGGAAGTATTGGGCATTAGTGGGCTTTAGGGGAGAGAGAGGGAAGCAACCCAGGAGGTGGCGCGCCCCCTCCCATGAGGAGTCTGAATTGGACTAGGGGAGGGGGGCGCGGCCCCTCTTTCCCTCTCCCTCTCCCTCTCTTTCCTTCCCCCTTCCCCCTTCCTAGTAGGACTAGGAAAGGATGAATCCTACTCCTACTAGGAGGGGGATTCCTCCTCTCCTTGGGGCGCACCAAGGCCGGCCTGCCTCCCCCCTTGCTCCTTTATATACGGGGGCAGGGGGCACCCATAGACACACAAGTTGATTGTTCCAAGCTGTGTGCGGTGCCCCCATCCACCATAATCCACCTCGGTCATATCGTAGCGGTGCTTAGGCGAAGCCCTGCGTCGGTAACTTCATCATCACCGTCATCACGCTGTCGTGCTGACGAAGCTCTACTGGATCGTGAGTTCGCGGGACGTCGTCGAGCTGAACGTGTGCAGTCCATTGAGATGTCGTACCTTCGGTGCTAAGATCGGTCGATCGTGAAGACGTACGACTACATCAACCGCGTTGTCATAACACTTGCGCTTACGGTCTACGAGGGTACGTAGACAACACTCTCCCCTCTCGTTGCTATGCATCACCATGATCTTGCGTGTGCGTAGGAATTTTATGAAATTACTATGTTCCCCAACAGTGGCATCTAAGCCAGGTTTATGCGTAGATGTTATATGCATGAGTAGAACACAAGTGAGTTGTGGGCGATACAAGTCATACTGCTTACCAGCATGTCATACTTTGATTCGGCGGCATTGTTGGATGAAGCGGCCCGGACCGACATTACGCGTACGCTTACGCGAGACTGGTTCTACCGACGTGCTTCGCACACAGGTGGCTGGCGGGTGTCAATTTCTCCAAGTTTAGTTGAATCGAGTGTGGCTACGCCTGGTCCTTGTGAAGGTTAAAACAGCACTAACTTGACGAAATATCGTTGTGGTTTTGATGCGTAGGTAAGAACGGTTCTTGCTCAGTCCGTAGCAGCCACGTAAAACTTGCAACAACAAAGTACAGGATGTCTAACTTGTTTTTGCAGGGCATGCTGTGATGTGATACGGTCAAGACATGATGCTAATTTTTATTGTATGAGATGATCATGTTTTGTAACGAAGTTATCAGCAACTAGCAGGAGCCATATGGTTGTCGCTTTATTGTATGCAATGCAATCGCCCTGTAATTGCTTTACTTTATCACTAAGCGGTAGCGATAGTCGTAGTAGCAATAGTTGGCGAGACGACAACGATGCTTCGATGGAGATCAAGGTGTCAAGCCGGTGACGATGGTGATCATGACGGTGCTTTGGAGATGGAGATCAAAGGCACAATATGATGATGGACATATCATATCACATATAATGATTGCATGTGATGTTTATCTTTTATGCATCTTATTCTGCTTTGATTGACGGTAGCCTTATAAGATGATCTCTCACTAAATTTCAAGGTACAAGTGTTCTCCCTGAGTATGCACCATTGCCAAAGTTCGTCGTGCCGAGACACCACATGATGATCGGGTGTGATAAGCTCTACGTTCACATACAACGGGTGCAAGCCAGTTTTGCACAAGCAGAAATACTCGGGTTAAACTTGACGAGCCTAGCATATGCAGATACGGCCTCGGAACACTGAGACCAAAAGGTCGAGCGTGAATCATATAGTAGATATGATCAACATAGTGATGTTCTTCATTGAAAACTACTCGATCTCACGTGATGATCGGACATGGTTTAGTTGATTTGGATCACGTGATCACTTAGATGATTAGAGGGATGTCTATCTAAGTGGGAGTTCTAAAGTAATATGATTAATTGAACTTTAATTTATCATGAACTTAGTACCTGATAGAATTTTGCATGTCTATGTTGTTGTACATAAATGGCCCGTGCTGTTGTTCCATTGAATTTTAATGTGTTCCTTGAGAAAGCAAAGTTGAAAGATGATGGTAGCAATTACACGGACTGGGTCCGTAATTTGAGGATTATCCTCATTGCTGCACAGAAGAATTACGTCCTGGAAGCACCGCTGGGTGCCAGGCCTGCTGTAGATGCAACTGACGATGTTAAGAATGTCTGGCAGAGCAAAGCTGATGACTACTTGATAGTTCAAGTGTGCCATGCTTTACGGCTTAGAACCAGGACTTCAACGACATTTTGAACGTCATGGAGCATATGAGATGTTCCAGGAGTTGAAGTTAATATTTCAAGAAATTGCCCGGATTGAGAGATATGAAGTCTCCAATAAATTCTACAGCTGCAAGATGGAGGAGAATAGTTCTGTCAGTGAACATATACTCAAAATGTCTGGGTATAATAATCACTTGATTCAACTGGGATTTAATCTTCCTGATGATAGTGTCATTGACAGAATTCTTCAATCACTGCCACCAAGCTACAAGAGCTTCGTGATGAACTATAACATGCAAGGGATGGATAAGACAATTCCCGAGCTCTTCGTGATGCTAAAGGCTGTGGAGGTAGAAATCAAGAAGGAGCATCAAGTGTTGATGGTCAACAAGACCACCAGTTTCAAGAAAAAGGGTAAAGGGAAGAAGAAGGGGAACTTCAAGAAGAACGGCAAACAAGTTGCTGCTCAGGAGAAGAAACCCAAGTCTGGACCTAAGCCTGAGACTGAGTGCTTCTACTGCAAACAGACTGGTCAATGGAGGCGGAACTGCCCCAAGTATTTGGGGGATAAGAAGGATGGCAAGGTGAACAAAGGTATATGTGATATACATGTTATTGATGTGTACCTTACTAAAGCTCGCTGTAGCACCTGGGTATTTGATACTGGTTCTGTTGCTAATATTTGCAACTCGAAACAGGGACTACGGATTAAGCAAAGATTGGCTAAGGACAAGGTGACGATGCGCGTGGGAAATGGTTCCAAAGTCGATGTGATCGATGTCGGCACGCTACCTCTACATCTACCTTCGGGATTAGTTTTAGACCTGAATAATTGTTATTGGTGCCAGCGTTGAGCATGAATATTATATCTGGATCTTGTTTGATGCGAGATGGTTATTCATTTAAATCTGAGAATAATGGTTGTTCTATTTATATGAGTAATATCTTTTATGGTCATGCACCCTTGAAGAGTGGTCTATTTTTGTTGAATCTCGATAGTAGTGATACACATATTCATAATGTCGAAGCCAAAAGATGCAGAGTTGATAATGATAGTGCAACTTATTTGTGGCACTGCCGTTTGGGTCATATTGGTGTAAAACGCATGAAGAAACTCCATACTGATGGACTTTTGGAATCACTTGATTATCAATCACTTGGAACTTGCGAACCATGCCTCATGGGCAAGATGACTAAAATGCCGTTTTCTGGAACAATGGAGCGAGCAACAGATTTGTTGGAAATCATACATACTGATGTATGTGGTCCGATGAATATTGAGGCTTGTGGCGGGTATCGTTATTTTCTCACCTTCACAGATGATTTGAGTATATATGGGTATATCTACTTAATGAAACATAAATCTGAAACATTTGAAAAGTTCAAAGAATTTCAGAGTGAAGTGGAAAATCATCGTAACAAGAAAATAAAGTTTCTACGATCTGATTGTGGAGGAGAATATTTGAGTTACGAGTTTGGTCTTCATTTGAAACAATGCGGAGTAGTTTCGCAACTCACGCCACCCGGAACACCACAGCGTAATGGTGTGTCCGAACGTCGTAATCGTACTTTACTAGATATGGTGCGATCTATGATGTCTCTTACCGATTTACCGCTATTGTTTTGGGGTTATGCTTTAGAGACGGCTGCATTCACGTTAAATAGGGCACCATCTAAATCCGTTGAGACGACGCCTTATGAACTGTGGTTTCGCAAGAAACCAAAGTTGTCGTTTCTTAAAGTTTGGGGTTGCGATGCTTATGTGAAAAACTTCAACTTGATAAGCTCGAACCCAAATCGGAGAAATGTGTCTTCATAGGATACCTAAAAGAGACTGTTGGGTACACCTTCTATCACAGATCCGAAGGCAAGACATTTGTTGCTAAAAATGGATCCTTTCTAGAGAAGGAATTTCTCTCGAAAGAAGTGAGTGGGAGGAAAGTAGAACTTGATGAGGTAACTGTACCTGCTCCCTTATTGGAAAGTAGTTCATCACAGAAACTGGCTCATGTGACACCGACACCAATTAGTGAGGAAGCTAATGATATTGATCAAGAAACTTCAGATCAAGTTACTACCAAACCTCGTAGGTCAACCAGAGTAAGATCCGCGCCAGAGTGGTACGGTAATCCTATTCTGGAGGTCATGTTACTTGACCATGGCGAACCTACGAACTATGAAGAAGCGATGGTGAGCCCAGATTCCGCAAAATGGCTTGAGGCCATGAAATTTGAGATGGGATCCATGTATGAGAACAAAGTGTGGACTTTGGTTGACTTGCCCGATGATCGGAAAGCCATAGAGAATAAATGGATCTTCAAGAAGAAGACTGACGTTGACGGTAATGTTACTGCCTACAAAGCTCAACTTGTTGCGAAAGGTTTTTGACAAGTTCAAGGGGTTGACTACGATGAGACTTTCTCACCCGTAGCAATGCTTAAGTCTGTCCGAATCATTTTAGCAATTGCCGCATTTTATGATTATGAAATTTGGCAAATGGATGTCAAAACTGCATTCCTGAATGGATTTCTAGAAGAAGAGTTGTATATGATGCAACCAGAAGGTTTTTTCGATCCAAAAGGTGCTAACAAAGTGTGCAAGCTCCAGCGATCCATTTATGGATTGGTGCAAGCCTCTCGGAGTTGGAATAAATGTTTTGATAGTGTGATCGAAGCATATGGTTTTATACAGACTTTTGGAGAAGCCTTTATTTACAAGAAAGTGAGTGGGAGCTCTGTAGCATTTCTAATACTATATGTGGATGACATATAGTTGATTGGAAATGATATCGAATTTCTGGATAGCATAAAAGGATACTTGAATAAGAGTTTTTCAATGAAAGACCTCGGTGAAGTTGCTTATATATTGGGCATCAAGATCTATAGAGATAGATCAAGACGCTCAATTGGACTTTCACAAAGCACATACCTTGAAAAAGTTCAAAATGGATCAAGCAAAGAAAGGGTTCTTGCCTGTGTTACAAGGTGTGAAGTTGAGTCAGACTCAATGCCCGACCACTACAGAAGATAGAGAGAAAATGAAAAGTGTTCCCTATGCTTCAGCCATAGGCTCTATCATGTATGCAATGCTGTGTACCAGACCTGATGTGTGCCTTGCTATTAGTTTAGCAGGGAGGTACCAAAGTAATCCAGGAGTGGATCACTGGACAGCGGTCAAGAACATCCTGAAATACCTGAAAAGGACTAAGGGTATGTTTCTCGTTTATGGAGGTGACAAAGAGCTCGTCGTAAATGGTTACGTCGATGCAAGCTTTGACACTGATCCGGACGATTCTAAATCACAAACCGGGTACGTGTTTATATTGAACGGTGGAGCTATCAGTTGGTGCCGTTCTAAACAGAGCATCGTGGCGGGATCTACATGTGAAGCAGAGTACATAGTTGCTTTGGAAGCAGCAAATGAAGAAGTCTAGATGAAGGAGTTCATAACCGATCTAGGTGTCATACCTAGTGCATCGGGTCCAATGAAAATATTTTGTGACAATACTGGTGCAATTGCCTTGGCAAAGGAATCCAGATTTCACAAGAGAACCAAGCACATCAAAAGACGCTTCAATTCCATCCGTGATCAAGTCCAGGAGGGAGACATAGAGATTTGCAAGACACATATGGATCTGAATGTTGCAGACCCGTTGACTAAGCCTCTCTCACGAGCAAAACATGATCAACACCAAGACTCCATGGGTGTTAGAACCATTACTGTGTAATCTAGATTATTGACTCTAGTGCAAGTGGGAGACTGAAGGAAATATGCCCTAGAGGCAATAATAAAGTTATTATTTATTTCCATATTTCATGATAAATGTTTATTATTCATGCTAGAATTGTATTAACCGGAAACATAATACATGTGTGAATACATAGACAAAACAGAGTGTCACTAGTATGCCTCTACTAGACTAGCTCGTTGATCAAAGATGGTTAAGTTTCCTAGCCATAGACATGAGTTGTCATTTGATGAACGGGATCACATCATTAGGAGAATGATGTGATGGAAAAGACCCGATTTATACATGTTCCTTCATCTAGACTTAGGGATCACATCATTAGAAGTATGAGATTATGCAACTCCCGATTACCGGAGGAACACTTTGTGTGCTACCAAACGTCACAACGTAACTGGGTGATTATAAAGGTGCTGTACAGGTGCCTCCGATGGTACTTGTTGAGTTGGCATAGATCGAGAATAGGATTTGTCACTCCGATTGTCGGAGAGGCATCTCTGGGCCCTCTTGGTAATGCACATCACTATAAGGCTTGCAAGCAATGTGACTAATGAGTTAGTTGCGGGATGATGCATTACAGAACGAGTAAAGAGACTTGCCGGTAATGAGATTGAACTAGGTATTGAGATACCGATGATCGAATCTCGGGCAAGTAACATACCGATGACAAAGGGAACAACGTATGTTGTTATGCGGTTTGACCGATAAATATCTTCATAGAATATGTAGGAACCAATATGAGCATCCAGGTTCCGCTATTGGTTATTCACCGGAGACGTGTCTCGGTCATGTTTACATAGTTCTCGAACCCGTAGGGTCCGCACGCTTAACGTTCGGTGACGATCGGTATTATGAGTTTATGTGTTTTGATGTACCAAAGGTAGTTCGGAGTCCCGGATATGATCACGGACATGACGAGGAGTCTCGAAATGGTCGAGACATAAAGATTGATATATTGGACGGCTATATTCGGACACAGGAAGTGTTCCGAGTGATTTCGGAGAAAACCTGAGTGCCGGAGGGGTTACCGAAACCCCCCGGGGAAGTATTGGGCATTAGTGGGCTTTAGGGGAGAGAGAGGGCAGCAGCCCAGGAGGTGGCGCGCCCCCTCCCATGAGGAGTCCGAATTGGACTAGGGGAGGGGGGCGCGGCCCCTCTTTCCCTCTCCCTCTCCCTCTCTTTCCTTCCCCCTTCCCCCTTCCTAGTAGGACTAGGAAAGGATGAATCCTACACCTACTAGGAGCAGGATTCCTCCTCTCCTTGGGGCGCACCAAGGCCGGCCGGCCTCCCCCCTTGCTCCTTTATATATGGGGGGAGCACCCATAGACACACAAGTTGATTGTTCCAAGCCGTGTGCGGTGCCCCCATCCACCATAATCCACCTCGGTCATATTGTAGCGGTGCTTAGGCGAAGCCCTGCGTCGGTAACTTCATGATCACTGTCATCATGCCGTCGTGCTGACGAAGCTCTCCCTCAAAGCTCTACTGGATCATGAGTTCGTGGGACGTTGCCGAGCTGAATGTGTGCAGTCCGGGGAGGTGCCGTATCTTCGGTGCTAAGATCGGTCGATCGTGAAGACGTACGACTACATCAACCGCGTTGTCATAACGCTTCCGCTTACGGTCTACGAGGGTACGTAGACAACACTCCCCTCTCGTTGCTATGCATCACCATGATCTTGCGTGTGCGTAGGAAATTTTTGAAATTACTACGTCCCCAACAATTTGGCCTACAAGGGGCGCACCATCCCCCTAGGGGCTGGTCCGTCCCCTTCTTGGCCCATTAGGCCTATGTTGTTGCCGGGGGGATGCCCGGAACCCCTTCCTGTGACTTGATATGTACCCGGTACCCCTAGAACACTTCCGGTGTCCGAATATCACCGTCCTGTATATGAATGTTTACCTCTCAACCATTTCGGGACTCCTCGTCATGTCCGTTATCTCATCCGGGACTCCGAACAACATTCGGTCACCAAATCACATAACTCATATAATACAAAATCGTCATCGAATGTTAACGTGCGGACCCTACGGGTTCGAGAACTATGTAGACATGACTGAGACACCTCTTCGGTCAATAATCAATAGCGGAACCTGGATGCTCATATTGGTAGGCGCCTTATGGTTGTCTCTTTATTGTATGAAATGCAATCGCCATGTAATTGCTTTAATTTATCACTATGCGTTAGCGATAGTTGTAGAAGCAATAGTTGGCGAGACGACAACGACGCTACGATGGAGATCAAGGTGTCAAGCCGGTGACGATGGAGATCATGACGGTGCTTTGGAGATGGAGATCAAAGGCACAAGATGATGATGGACATATCATATCAAATATAATGATTGCATGTGATGTTTATCTTTTATGCATCTTATTTTGCTTAGTACGGCGGTAGCATTATAAGATGATCCCTCACTAAAATTTCAAGGTATAAGTGTTCTCCCTGAGGATGCACCGTTGCGACACTTCGTCGTGCCGAGACACCACATGATGATCGGGTGTGATAAGCTCTACGTTCAAATACAACGGGTGCAAGAAAGTTTTGCACGTGCGGAATACTCAGGTTAAACGTGACGAGCCTAGCATGTACAGACATGGCCTCGAACACTGAGACCAAAAGGTCGAACGTGAATCATATAGTAGATATGATCAACATAGAGATGCTCACCATTGAAAACTACTCCATCTCACGTGATGATTGGACATGGTTTAGTTTATATGGATCACGTGATCATTTAGATGACTCGAGGGATGTCTATCTAAGTGGGAGTTCTTAAGTAATATGATTAAATTGAACTTAATTTATCATGAACTTAGTCCTGATAGTTTTTGCATATCTATGTTGTAGATCAATGGCTCGTGCTACCGTTCCCTTGAATTTTAATGCGTTCCTAGAGAAAGCTAAGTTGAAAGATGATGGTAGCAACTACACGGACTGGGTCTGTAACTTGAGGATTATCCTCATTGCTGCATAGAAGAATTATGTCCTTGATGCACCGCTAGGTGAAAGGCCTGGTGCAAGAGCACATGTTGATGCTATGAACGTCTGGCAAGCTCGATGTGATGACTACTCGATAGTTCAGTGTGCCATGCTTTATGGCTTAGAATCGGGACTTCAAAGACGTTTTGAACGTCATGGACCATATGAGATGTTCCAGGAATTGAAGTTAATATTTCAAGCAAATGCCCGAGTTGAGAGATATGAAATCCCCAACAAGTTCTATAGCTGCAAGATGGAGGAAAACAATTCTGTTAGTGAACAGATACTCAAAATGTCTGGGTATTACAATCACCTGACTCAGCTGGGAGTTAATCTTCCAGTTGATTGGGTCATTGACAGAGTTCTCCAATCACTGCCACCAAGCTACAAGAGCTTCGTGATGAACTATAATATGCAAGGGATGGACAAGACTATCGCCGAGCTCTTCTCCATGCTCAAAGTTGCGGAGGTAGAAATCAAGAAGGAGCATCAAGTGTTGATGGTTCACAAGACCACTAGTTTCAAGAAAAATGGCAAAGGAAAGAAGGGGGACTTCAAGAAGATGGCAAGCAAGTTGTCACTCCCAGGAAGAAGCCCAAGTCTGGACCTAAGCCTAAAACTAAGTGCTTCTACTACAAAGGGACTGGACACTGGAAGCGGAACTGCCCCGAGTATTTGGCAGATAAGAAGGATGGCAAAGTGAACAAAGGTATATTCGGTATACATGTTATTGATGTGTACCTTACTAATGCTCGTAGTAGTGCCTGGGTATTTGATACTGGTTCTGTTGCTCATATTTGCAACTCGAAACAGGGGCTACGGATTAAACGAAGATTGGCTAAGGACGAGGTGATGATGCGCGTCGGAATGGTTCCAAGGTCGATATGATCGTCGTCGGCACGCTACCTCTACATCTACCTTCGGGATTAGTTTTAGACCTGAATAATTGTTATTTGGTGCCAGCGTTGAGCATGAACATTATATCTGGATCTTGTTTGATGCGAGACGGTTATTCATTTAAATCAGAGAATAATGGTTGTTCTATTTATATGAGTAATATCTTTTATGATCATGCACCCTTGAAGAGTGGTCTATTTTGTTGAATCTCGATCGTGGTGATACACATATTCATAATATTGATGCCAAAAGATGCAAAGTTGATAATGATAGTGCAACATATTTCTGGCACTGCCGTTTAGGTCATATTGGTGTAAAGCGCATGAAGAAAACTCCATGCAGATGGACTTTTGGAATCACTTGATTATGAATCATTTGATGCTTGTGAACCATGCCTCATGGGCAAGATGACTAAGACTCTGTTCTCCGGAACAATGGAGCGAGCTACTGACTTATTGGAAATTATACATACCGATGTATGAGATCCGATGAGTGTTGAGGCACGCGGCGGGTATCGTTATTTTCTGACCATCACAGATGATTTGAGCAGATATGGGTATATCTACTTAATGAAACACAAGCCTGAAACATTTCAAAAGTTCAAAGAATTTCAGCATGAAGTGGAAAATCATCGTAGCAAGAAAATATAGTTTCTACGATCTGATCGCGGAGGCAGATATTTGAGTTACGAGTTTGGTCTTCATTTAAAACAATGTGGAATAGTTTCGCAACTCACGCCACCTGGAACACCACAACATAATGGTGTGTCTGAACATCGTAACCGTACTTTATTAGATATGGTGCGATCTATGATGTCTCTTACCGATTTACCACTATCGTTTTGAGGTTATGCATCAGATATAGTTGCATTCACGTTAAATAGGGCACCATCTAAATCCATTGAGACGACACCGTATGAACTATGGTTTGGTAAGAAACCTAAGCTGTCGTTTCTTAAAGTTTGGGGTTGTGATGCTTATGTAAAAAATCTTCAGCCTGATAAGCTCGAACCCAAATCGCAGAAGTGTGTCTTCATAGGATACCCAAAAGAAACTGTTGGGTACACCTTCTATCACAGATCCGAAGGCAAGATATTTCTTGCTAAGAATGGATCCTTTCTAGAGAAGGATTTTCTCTCGAGAGAAGTGAGTGGAAGGAAAGTAGAACTTGATGAGGTAATTGTACCTTCTCTCGAATTGGAAAGTAGTTCATCACAGAAATAAGTTCCAGTGATGCCTACACCAACTAGTGAGGAAGCTAATGATGATGATCATGAAACTTCAAACCAAGTTACTACCGAACCTCATAGGTCAACCAGAGTACGTTCCGCACCAGAGTGGTATGGTAATCCTGTTCTGGAAGTCATGTTACTAGACCATGACGAACCTACGAACTATGAGGAAGCGATGATGAGCCCAAATTCCACAAAATGGCTTGAGGCCATGAAATCTGAGATGGGATCCATGTATGAGAACAAAGTATGGACTTTGCTTGACTTGCCCGATGATTGGCAAGCCATTGAAAATAAATGGATCTTTAAGAAGAAGACTGACGCTGATGGTAATGTTACTGTCTAGAAAGCTCGACTTGTTGCGAAAGGTTTTCGACAAGTTCAAGGAGTTGACTACGATGAGACCTTCTCACCCGTAGTGATGCTTAAGTCTGTCCAAATCATGTTAGCAATGTCCGCATTTTATGATTATGAAATCTGGCAAATGGATGTCAAAACTGCATTGCTTAATGGATTTCTTAAAGAAGAGTTGTATATGATGCAACCAAAAGGTTTTGTCGATCCTAAAGGTGCTAACAAAGTGTGCAAGCTCCAGCGATCCATTTATGGACTGGTGCAAGCATCTCGGAGTTGGAATTGTTGGGGAACGCAGTATTTTAAAATTTTTACCTACGATCAC
Organism: Triticum aestivum; assembly: GCF_018294505.1. NCBI lineage: Eukaryota > Viridiplantae > Streptophyta > Magnoliopsida > Poales > Poaceae > Triticum > Triticum aestivum. The sequence goes on along the minus strand of NC_057802.1, from coordinate 361,431,538 downwards.
GCAAGATCTATCTAGGAGATGCATAGCAACGAGCGGGGAGAGTGTGTCCACGTACCCTCGTAAACCGAAAGCAGAAGCGTTTAGTAACGCGGTTGATGTAGTCGAACGTCTTTACGATCCAACCGATCCAACTACCGAACGCACGGCACCTCCGCGATCTGCACATGTTCAGCTTGGTGACATCCCTCGAACTCTAGATCCAGCTGAGGCCGAGGGAGAGTTCCGTTGGCATGACGGCGTGGTGACGGTGATGATGAAGTTACCGGCGCAGGACTTCGCCTAAGCACTACGGCGATATGACCGAGGTGTGTAACTGTGGAGGGGGGCACCGCACACGGCTAAAAGATCAACTTGTGTCTTTGGGGTGCCCCTCTCCCACGTATATAAAGGAGGGGGAAGGAGGAGGCCGGCCCTAGAGGGGTCGCGCCAAAAGAGGGAGTCCTACTTGGACTCCCGGTCCAAGTAGGATTCGACCCCCCCTTTCCTATTCCATATAGGAGAAGGAAAGGAAGGAGGAAGAGGGGAGAAGGAAGGAGGGGGGCGCCGCCCCCTCCTAGTCCAATTCAGACCAGCCCATGGGGGGGAGGCGCGGCCACCCCTTGAGGCCGTTCTCTCCTTTCCCGTATGGCCCATTAAGGCCCACTACTTCCCCCGACGAATTCCCGTAACTCTCCGGTACTCCGAAAAATACCCGAATCACTCGGAACCTTTCTGATGTCTGAATATAGCCTTCCAATATATTGATCTTTACCTCTCGACCATTTCGAGACTTCTCGTCACGTCCGTGATCTCATCTGGGACTCCGAACAACCTTCGGTCATCAAATCACATAAACTCATAATACAAATCGTCATCGAACGTTAAGCGTGCAGACCCTACGGGTTTGAGAACTATGTAGACATGACTAAGACACATCTCCGGTCAATAACCAATAGCGGAACCTGGATGCTCATATTGGTTCCTACATATTCTACGAAGATCTTTATCGGTCAAACCGCATAACAACATACGTTGTTCCCTTTGTCATCGGTATGTTACTTGCCCGAGATTCGATCGTCGGTATCATCATACCTAGTTCAATCTCGTTACCGGAAAGTCTCTTTACTCGTTCCGTAATGCATCATCCCATAACTAACTCATTAGTCACATTGCTTGCAAGGCTTATAGTGATGTGCATTACCAAGAGGGCCGAGAGATACCTCTCCAAAATACGGAGTGACAAATCCTAATCTCGATCTATGCCAACCCAACAAATACCTTCGGAGACACCTGTAAAGCATCTTTATAATCACCTAGTTACGTTGTGACGTTTGATAGCACACTAAGTGTTCCTCCGGTATTCGGGAGTTGCATAATCTCATAGTCAGAGGAACATGTATAAGTCATGATGAAAGCAATAGCAACAAACTAAACGATCATAGTGCTAAGCTAACGGATGGGTCTTGTCCATCACATCATTCTCTAATGATGTGATCCCGTTCATCAAATGACAAGACATGTCTATGGTCAGGAAACATAACCATCTTTGATTAACGAGCTAGTCAAGTAGAGGCATACTAGGGACACTCTGTTTTGTCTATGTATTCACACATGTGCTAAGTTTCCGGTTAATACAATTCTAGCATGAATAATAAACATATATCATGATATAAGGAAATTTAAATAACAACTTTATTATTGCCTCTAGGGTATATTTCCTTCAGTCCCCCACTAGCACTAGAGTCAATAATCTAGTTCACATCGCCATGTGATTTAACACCAATAGTTCACATCACCATGTGATTAGTTCACATCGTCATGTCACTAATATCCAAATGGCTTTACTAGAGTAAATAATCTAGTTCACATCGCTATGTGATTAACACCCAGAGAGTACTAAGGTGTGATCATGTTTTGCTTGTGAGAGAAGCTTAGTCAATGGGTCTGTCACATTCAGAGCCGTATGTATTTTAAAAAAATTCTATGTCTACAATGCTCTGCATGGAGCTACTCTAGCTAATGGCTCCCACTTTCAATATGTATCCAGATTGAGACTCAGAGTCATCCGGATCGGTGTAAAAGCTTGCATCGGCATAACTCTTTACGATGAACTCTTTATGTAAGTGCATCTAGTGCCACCCCTAGTTGGTTTTGGAGTATTGACGACAAACATGGTTGAGGGACTAATGTGTTTGTGAGAATTGTAGGATAACACAGGTAGTAGTCCCTCATTGATTCGGTTTACCTACCGAAAATGACCCCTAAAAATGTATGAAGACATTGAAGACAATGGTGGTATATGAAGATATTCACATTGAAGACTATGACAAGAGAAGACATCGCGTGAAGACTATGGAGCGCGAAGACTTAGTTGTTTCGTTGTTTCCTTTTCTTCTTTGTTGAGTCATAGGAACCACCGTACTATTAAGTGGGGTCCCAGTGAACAAAGTCAGAGTGACTGAAGTGATGCTCAACCAAATCCTATGTCTTCGAGCGAAGACAATGAGAGCAAATCTTATCCAGAGCTGGATGAGTCAGCTTTACTTGTAGCCCAAGTCAAGCTGCCGCGTGTGTTTGTAATCTGACCGTTGGAACACGTGTCAGTTCCTTAGTGACCCAGGGTCATTTCGGACAAATCAGGTCGGGTTGCCCAGTGGCTATAAATAGCCCACCCCCTACACCATAAATTGGTGGCTGCTCAGAGTTAGTGCACGGCTTTTGTCGTTTGAGAGCAACCCACCTTCGACGCTTTTGAGAGGGAGAAATCCTTGCGAGGACAAAGCCCAAACACCCAGAGCCAAAGAGTGTTAGGCATCACCGAAGTCTTTCTGTCCGCGTGACCTAAAGACTTGTTACACTTGAGGACTGTGAATCCTCCAGCCGGTTAGGTGTCGCGTTCTGAGCATCCAAGAGTCATTGTGGATCGCCGGTGAACGAAGTCGGTGAAGGTTTGGAAGTCTACCTTGAAGACTTACCAGAGTGATTGGGCGAGGACTAGGTGTCCTTAGCTCAAGGGGAATAAGATGAAGACACGGTCTTTTGAGTTAAATGTCAGCCTTCCTAACCAGACGTACAGTTGTCACAGCAACTGGAACTGGTCCAACAAATCCTTGTCCTCACCAAGCGACTGGTTCTATCCTCTCCCTCTCTTTACTTACAGTTTGTCTTCGTGAAGTCATTGCCTGATTGCGTTACCTGTTTGACTTCACTGTGTGACTACTATTGATGTTTGGCCTCATACTATCTTCCATCCTGATCTTTACTACCTAGTTGCTATTAGTCTTCGTGCTTTCACTTCATTGTATACGTGACTATGGTTTGCCTAGTGTAGTCTACCTTCCGCTGCATGTCAATAGGTTCATTTCTGTTGTTTGTCTTCGAAACTTCCAAGTTTTGAAGACTTTCATAAAAATCGCCTATTCACCCCCCTCTAGTCGATAACTAGCACTTTCAATTGGTATCAGAGCAAGGTACTCCCTTGTTCTATGTGATTCGGTTTAACCACCTGGAGTTTTAGCTATGTCGACTGCAGGGATAATCAAAGTCTCCGATGCGTGCCCCGTCTTTGATGGAACTGAATATCCCTACTAGAATAATAAGATGCGCATGCATCTTGAAGCCATTGATGTCGACCTCTGGTATGTCGTCAAGAATGGTGTTCCCAAGACCGGTGAAGGTGTCACCGCTACTGATGTCAAGAAGTTCGTTCAACTAGATTCTACTGCCAAGAACATCATCTGTGGTCATCTGACCAAAGGACAGTATGGCCGTGTGAGTGCTCTGGAAACGTCGAAGCTAGTCTGGGACTGGCTCTCCAAGGTCAACGAAGGCGTCTCAACCCAGAGAGATCAAAGGATCAGTGTTCTTCGCAACCTCTTCAACCGCTTCAAGAGAAACGACAATGAGAATGTCCAGCTCACGTTTGATCGCCTCACTGACATCACAAATGAGCTTCATGCTCTCGGTGCCACTGAGATCACCAAGCATGAAATCATCAAGACACTCCTGAGATCACTTGACAGCTTGTTCGACACCCTTGCCCTGATGATACAAGAACGCCCTGACTTCAAGACACTCGATCCATCTGACATACTTGAGAGGCTCAACACACATGAGTTTCAGCTATCTGAGAAAAGAGATATCTATGGTCCAAACTATGGTCGAACTCGCGCTTTGAAGGCAAAAGATGTTTCCTCATCTGAAGAAGAATCTAATTGCAGTTCTGGTGATCCTGAAGACATTGGAAAGGAGCTTGCTATGCTTGTGAAGAAGTTCCAGAAGATCACTAAGAAGAAGGGCTTTAGAAAGTCTTCATGATCCAGCTCAAGAAATGATGAAGCTTCCACTCATGATTACAAGAGGAGAACATGTCACAAGTGCAAGAAACCTGGACACTACATCTCTGAGTGTCCGTAGTGGGACAATGAGAACAAGAAGAAGAAGAGCAAGGAATATGATTCTGATGACAAGAAGAAGAAGAAATCCCCAAAGTCTTCTTCCAAGTCGTCGTCCAAATCTTCATCACACAAGAAGAGCTCATCTGGCAAGGCTCGTGCTTTTGTTGGCAAGGAGATGGATTCAGAGGAGGAGTCTGCTTCTGAGGAGGCAGAGGTGGAGTCTAAGGAGGAGTCCGAACCTGGCATTGCAAGTCTGGCTCTAGCTACAGCCTACGTTGCCAAGTCCATCTTCAACACTGAAGACAATGGCTCCGTCGCCAACGCTGATGCTAATGACAAGGATGACTCTGCTCCCACCTACTGCTTCATGGCACGTGGTGCCAAGGTAAAATCACGTGATGCTTACTTTCAAACATCAAGTGAAGATGACTCTGATTGTGAATCCAAACCCAGCTACAAAACACTTGCTAAAATTGCAACTAAACAACAGAAAGCTATGGAATACACTCAAAAACTGTTAGACAAAAGCGATGACCCGTTGGACGCGGAAATGACCCGATCTCGGTCCTTAATTGAAGACATAAAAAATCTTCATGTTAAGTACCAGGAACTTGAAAGTCGTCATGAAACGCTCTCAACCACTCATGAAAAGCTTTCCTATGATTATCTTCAAAGGAAGCAAGAGCTTGAGAAATTGAGAGCGACTCATGAAGATCTTCAAAAAGAGAATGAGTTACTTCACGCTCAACAAATCAGTCCCGCTCAGGAAGGATTTGAACCACCATGTCTAAAATGCCTTGAGCGTGATAACGCTACTTCTGTTGCTGAATGTTCTACTGCTACTACTATTTCAATATCTTGAACTGTTGATGTGGTAACTAACCCCTCTGCTGGGGATGCCATCACTATTGCTGATGAAAATGCTAGTTTGAAGACATTGCTTGAAACAGGGATGTACAAAAGTCTCAAAGGGCATCAAACACTGTGCGATATCCTCAAAAAGCAGATTCTGAACCAAAACCCTAGGAAAGAGGGTGTTGGGTTCGAGAGGAAAATGAATATTGATGGTTCTTACTGGAAGCCTGAGCAGTACCCCAAAACCACATGGGTTGCTGCAAAGGAACCTTCAGTGGATCCATCCACCTTATCTGGCTTCACTTGTGCTAACCCAGTTATCATTGATGAATCCTTTGATGCAAACTATAAACTGTTTAAGAATCAGAATGGTGAAGTGTTCTCCAGGTATATTGGTACTAACTGCAGGAATGGACCACCTATGAAGAAGATCTGGGTACCCAAAAGTTGTCTTGAGAATCTTCCAGTGAATGTCATCATGACACCACCTGGGAAGAAGACAAACCCCAGACCAAAGGCTTATTACAGACAGAGGACTCACCTGAGTCACCCTAACGCCAATGTTTTGCAGGGAAATCATACTCAAACTTATGAATATGAGCGTGTTTCTTCAAACCACTATGTTCATAAGACTAAGAACTATTCTGCTTATTCATATGAGTACTATTCTCCTCCTGCAAGGCTATTTGCTAGGGCTCCAAAGCCGAAGTTCTCAGATGCTGCACTTAGACTCATTGCTTCTAAGCCACCCCTGAAGATGTGGGTGGTTAAGAAGAATTAACTTTCTTTTGCAGGGAAAGGTCTCCAGCCGGAAATCAAAGATGTCTGATGCTAATGCTAGGGACCTAAAACATTTTGTAGGGCGCAAGATCAAATGCCCAAATGTTCTTACTATGTATTTTGTTCCTGAATCGCTTGCAAATCATCCTATCAGTCCTAACCTTGATCTGAGCTTTGATAATCCTCTTGTCAGTCAAATGTTTATGCTTCACAATACTCTTGGTGAAGCCTATCCCCCTAACTGTACTGTAGGGTATGACACCTCATGCTTAAGAATGGATTATGGACAGCGGATGCACTAATCATATGACTGGTGATCGAAGTCTTCTCATGGACTCAACCTTACGTCCATCCGACAAGAGTCACATCACATTTGCTGACACTGGTAAAAGCAAGGTATTGGGTCTAGGTAGAGTTGCAATCTCAAAGGATTAGCACATGGATAAAGTGATGCTTGTTGAATCCCTTGGTTTCAACTTAATGTCTGTCTCAATGCTTTGTGACATGAACATGATTGTGATATTTGGAAAATATCGTTGCCTTGTACTAATGGAATCTGACAAGTCTCTAGTCTTTGAAGGGTATCGAAAGGATGATTTGTACATGGTAGATTTCTCAGCAGGACCACAGCTTGCCGTATGTCTTCTAGCAAAAGCTTCAGAGTGCTGGCTCTGGCATCGGAGGCTAGGGCATGCCGGCATGAGGAACTTGCACACTCTCGCAAAGAAGAAGCATGTCATAGGCATCCAGGGCGTCAAGTTCAAGAAAGATCATCTGTGCGGCGCCTGCGAAGCTGGAAAGATGACAAGGGCCAAGCATCCCTCGAAGACAATCATGACTACATCTCAACCCTTTGAGCTGTTGCACATGGACTTGTTTGGTCCTACTCACTACTCTACTCTCACTACTACTGCTTGTCTCTATGGCTTCGTCATTGTTGATGATTATTCAAGATATACGTGGGTGCACATAATCCTTTACAAGACTGAAGTGCAGGATGTCTTCAGACGCTTCGCCAACCGTGCCATGAACAACTATGGTGTCAAGATCAAGCATATCAGAAGTGACAACGGCGCAGAGTTCAAGAACACCGGCCTCGACCTTTACCTGGATACATTGGGAATCACTCATGAGTTTTCAGCTCCGTACACACCTCAGCAGAATGGCATCGTGGAGTGCAAGAATAGAACACTCATTGAGATGGCTCGGACGATGCTTGATTAATACAAGACTCCAAGAAAATTCTGGCCTGAAGCCATTGATACTGCATGCCATGTCATCAACCGTGTTTATCTTCACAAGCTTCTGAAGAAGACATCCTATGAACTCCTGACTGGTAAGAAGCCAAATGTCAGTTACTTCAGAGTATTTGGTGCTAGGTGCTGGATCAAGGATCCACATCACACTTCAAAATTTGCACCGAAAGCACATGAAGGTTTTATGCTTGGTTACGGAAAGGACTCGCACTCCTACAGAGTCTTCAACCTCTTTCACTATAAAGTGGTTGAAACTGTGGATGTGTAGTTCGATGAGACTAACGGCTCGCAAAGAGAGCACCTGCCAAATGTGCTAGATGAAGTCCCTCCTAGTGAATCTATCAATCTTATGGGTACTGGAGAAGCCATACCGTCTGAAGCACAGCCTAAAGAGGAACTTATCATTTCTGCACCTAATCAACCTGAAGACAATGCTCAGCCTGAAGACAATTCTCCTGACGATGACAATGATCAGCAAGAACAAAATCTTCGTCCAGTTCATCCTCGTGTTGCAAATGAAGTACCAGATTGAAAAGATAATCGATAGCATCAATGCGCCTGGTCCACTCACTCGTTCAAGAGCAACATAGCTAGCAAATTTCTGTGGGCACTTTGCATTTGTCTCAATATCTGAACCCAAGAAAGTTGCTGAAGCCTTCATGGAACCTGAATGGATTCAAGCTATGCAAGAAGAGCTTCAACAGTTCAAGCTGAACAATGTCTGGGAACTTGTCAAGCGTCCTGACCCTCGCAAGCACAACATAATAGGCACAAAATGGATATATCGCAACAAGCAAGATGAGCATGGTCAAGTCGTCAGAAACAAGGCCCGTCTCGTTGCACAAGGATACACTCAAGTTGAAGGGATTGACTTCGATGAAACATTTGCTCCCGTTTCTAGGCTTGAAGCCATTCGCATACTGCTAGCCTACGCAAATCATCACAACATCATTCTGTATCAAATGGATGTGAAGAGTGCCTTTCTCAATGGCAAGATTGAAGAAGAAGTGTATGTTGCACAACCACCTGGGTTTGAAGATCCAAAACATCCTGATATGGTATACAAGCTCAACAAGGCATTATATGGCCTCAAACAAGCCCCTCGCGCTTGGTATGACACACTCAAAGACTTCCTGAAGAGCAAAGGCTTCAAACCTGGTTCCCTAGATCCCACACTCTTCACGAAGACATATGATCGTGAACTGTTTGTGTGCCAAATATATGTGGATGACATTATCTTCGGCTGCACCAACCAGAAATACAGTGATGAGTTTGGACACATGATGCAAGAGCAATATCAGATGTCCATGATGGGTGAGCTGAAGTTCTTCCTTGGTCTTCAAATTCGTCAGCAAAGCAATGGCATTTTCATATCTCAAGAGAAATACCTCAAAGATTGCCTGAAGAAGTTTGGAATGCAAGACTGCAAAGGTTACACGACGCCAATGCCAACCAAGAGTCATCTAGGTCTTGACGCCAATGGTAAAGAGTTCGATCAAAAGGTATACCGCTCCATGATTGGTTCTTTACTTTATTTATGTGCATCTAGGCCAGATATCATGCTTAGTGTTTGCATATGTGCTCGATTCCAAGCGGCACCAAAGAAATCGCATCACTTAGCTGTGAAGCAAATTCTTCGATATTTGGCTTACACCCCAACACTAGGATTATGGTATCCAAAGGGCTCAGAGTTTGATCTAGTTGGATTCTGGGATGCTGATTATGCTGGTGACAAGGTGGATCGCAAGTCTACATCAGGCACATGTCACTTTCTGGGACAATCACTTGTCTGTTGGTCTTCAAAGAAGCAGAACTGTGTGTCACTCTCTACTGCTGAATCTGAATACATTGCTACTGGGTCTTGCTGCGCTCAGCTTCTATGGATGAAACAAACACTCAAGGACTATGGCATCCATCTGAAGCAAGTACCACTCTAGTGCGACAATGAAAGCGCCATCAAGATTGCCAACAACCCAGTTCAGCACTCGGAGACAAAGCACATTGAAATTCGTCATCACTTTCTCAGAGATCATGTTATGAAGGAAGATATTGATATCATTCACGTCAACACTGAAGAGCAATTGGCAGATATCTTCACAAAGCCCTTGGATGAGAAAAGGTTTTGCAAGTTGCGGTGTGAGCTAAATATCTTGGAATCCTCGAATGTCCTGTGATCAGGCACACATCCTAACACTTATGCATGTTGATGACTTAGATGTGCAACATAGGAAGTAATGTATATCTTCAATCAATGAAGACTTACACTCTGAGAGTGAATACATTAATGCGGAATTTGACTTCGGAGCGCCACGATAATTGTGCGTCGTGTCTGGGTCTAATACTTCCTATACGGTGGGTAACGCCACCACCAAACTTTTGTTTGATGTGTTTTCTCTTGGCGTTACTTTTACAAAGTCTTCGCATTTGGTTTGTCTTCAATATTCACATGTTTATCTTCACAATGTTGATTTGGTCTTATTCTGATATATATATATATATATATATATATATATATATATATATATATTAGTGTTCTGTCCTCTACAGCATTCACTTATAGCTATATCTTCTCGTTTGAATCTTCTGGACTAAGTGAATGTGATCGGACCCTAACCTCTCTATGCTTCTACCTCAAACTTTATCTATCCAAATCATATGCATTCTGTTGAAACTGTCGAATGTCTTCTCTGCGTCCTTGTCAGCAGAAGATACAGAAACAAACATTAAATCTATTTTAAATGCTCAATCCTTATTGCCTGAAACCCAGAGAAGCCGGAACGACCACCCGACAGTCCACGCGTGCGTGGGAACATGGAACAACTTCCCAACGTGTTGCATGTTCGCCACGTGTCCCTCAGATGTGAACCGCCAGGGGCACCTGCATAATTGCGATGTGCCGTCCCTATAGTTATAAATACACATCACATCGTGGTCAAAACACTTCTTCCACCTCTCCACCTCAGACAAACCCTAGCGCCACCGCTAGCTCTCGACGACGCCGGCGACGAAGCGCTTAGCTGCCGCGACCTCACCGATGCCGGCCGTGGACATCATCTTCTCCGCCGCCGCCGTAGGTGTCCTCCGTCGCCAAGTTAGGGCATGGAAGATCGAACTGCTCGGCCTCCTCTTCTGTTCCGTCTAGCAGTTCATCGCGTGGTAAATTAAAACTCTCTTTTTACCGTCTTTTTGATCTGATAGATTCATCCTTCTTACCAAAAGTGGTTTCTGTCTTCACAATTTTGGATCTATCCTGTACTGCATCTCATATTATGCCTAGTATATTCACTTATGCTTCACACGTAGTTAGATTCCTCACTTGTTCCTATTCTTGGATTCGTACAAATCTGGAACCAACTCTCAACACATAAGTGAATGTCTTCGCGCTATGAGGTCAATGTCTTCTAAACTGAATTTATCTTCAAAACCTTCTGAGAATGCATATGACCTCTTCCCCTTCCCTCGCATCTCTAATGTTGTCATAGGTACATGTCCGTGGGAGAATCCCTTGGTTCTCATAGTCTGCATTCATTTGCAGAATTCTTACAGCATCATATCAACTCTCCCGAAGCTAGTTCTTGTCTGACCAGCAGACGGAAGACTTTGACAGCGTTGAAGCCATTCAGTCTGAACTTCATGGCAACTGAAAAGTCAGCAAGGAAGGGAGGCAGACAGCGCCGTGGGGGAACATCAAGAGATTTGCCACCTGACCTCTATGAGCTATACAAGACAGATCCAGAGGAGGATTACAATCAGCGCAAAACACGAATCCAATGGATTTGAAGATATTGGGCCGAGCAATGGTTCAAATACAGGTTCGTGACCCAGGAATATGCTGAAAAGAATGCCATGAAGCGACCCTGGGGAGACATCCTGTACAAAAATATTCCACCTAGGTCCAGAACTGAAGCCATTGATCAAGGCTTCTATCCTTGCATGGTTCGCGGACCACAGCCAGAGAATGCTGACCCATCTTCTCTGCTATGGTGTCGTGAAGACAATTTGTTCAAGCGCAACTTCAAGTTTGCCAAGGATTCTGCCATTAAGAACAAGAAGAGTCTCGGATGCAATTTCAACCCAGGTCCTTCTGCTCCACGGGCTGATGGCACACGTGATGCCAATCCCAATGTTGTCGGCCCCTTTGACAATTTTGATGGTCTCCTCTCATACATTGCTGCTCAGAGGACCACAGTGGATCAGTCTGGAGATGAAGCTGATTCTGATGAAGCTCCTGCTCCGTCGAAGCCTCAAAAGCTGAAGAAACCAAAGGCTTCGAGAACTGCTGCTGCACCAAGTGCTTCGCGTGCGAAGCCTCTGGCCACTGCTCCTCCTGCACCAAGTGTGCATTCTGAAGATCTCTCACTCATCTCCAAGTCTAAGAAGAAGGAGAAGCCCATGCAGACTACTGGTCAAGCACTGACCCCTGCTGCCATTCTGAGAAACGAGAACGACACCATTGATCTATCTAGTGACGATGATCTTGGCGATGATGCTCTCAAGCTGCTGATTAAGAGCAAACAAGAGGCGGAAATCTTCAATGATCTTCCCCTCTTCGATGTGGACATTCTGAACAAGTTCATTGACGAATGGTTTAACAACCCAAACCTTAGTTTTGATGATCTTCAACTCCCAATCAGCCTCAGCGTCTCCTTCCATGGAGCCATTGCTCCTGAGCTGGCTCTTGCTCAGAAAATTGTTGAACTGAAGCACAAGATTGACTATGAGAAGGCTCAGTTCAAGAAGCATATGGCCGAGCTCAGTGTGAATGATGTTCAAAATTTCAAGCAAATGATGCATGAGCTCAAGGAGGAGTTTCACAAGAAGCGTGACAAAGCTAAAGGCTCTCGTGAGCGCATGAAACAACTGGCTACCAAATGTGTTCAAGCCTACAATGAAGCTGAGAAGCGCAAGGCACTTGGGCGTCCAGGCATTGACCCCAAGATGGCTGCCAAGAAAAAGGAGCCTGCTGCAACACCTGCTCCTACACCAAGGCAAGAACAGCCCGGCATTGTCTTCCCAAGCAGCATGACTGGCTCGAAGCCAAAGGTCATATCAACCGCTTCTGAACTGAAGAAGACCAGGGCTGCTGAAGCTGAAGCCAGAAAGAGGAAAAACAAGGATGCCTCTGATGATGCTCCTTCCAAGACGAAGAGGAAGACAAAGAAAGATCGGGCTGCTCCCACAGAGCCCCTTGTCGTCGAGCCAATTTCAGTTGCTCGTCCTACGTCAGAACACCGAGAGCGTCAGTTGATAGTTCATGAGCCTGCTACCACAGAGGCCCCTGAAACTGAAGATATTCCAGCTATTGGCCCCACCGCAGCTGAAGACATTGGTCACCAAGACAATGTAGAAGATGATGAAGTCCTTCCTCAGATCGAGCACAATGTGGTATCATCGCATGTTCTCACGAACAACGAACTCATCAGCATTGGTCGTCCTTTGACGCCAATCGCTCGGGATGATTCATGGGCTGATCACCCTCAAGACTCCCCCCGTGAAGAAGAAACACCAACTACTCCCCCAACTCAAGTCACCACTCCGGTACTTGAAGATGAAGACTTCGTGGCCCGGACTACTCCATCTCCACAAGCGTCGCCAGCGTTTCGCAAGCTTTGCAAAGGACCAAGGCCACAAGTCACACTTTCGAGTGTTCCAGAAGGAGAAGAGCACCAATCAGTATCTCTCCAAGTATTTCCTGAAGCCTCTCCAACTGTGAACATCTCCGAGTCTGAAGCCAAAGCGGCTGAAGATATTCCGGCTGCATCGGCTGATGAACAAGAAGAGCCAAGAGATGAAGAAGAACGTGTTGCTACACCCCCGTCCAACCCTGAAGTTGTTCTCGAGGAGAACGTGTCCGACCCTCCAGCTACTCAAGTGGAGGCTAACAATACTGAGGCGGCCACAAACAACTGAACTAAAGCCAATGACATAGTCCTGGCCGAAGCTAATGTGGCGCCTGAAGCTAATATGGTGCAAGAAGTTAATGCACCTAATGCAAAATCTGCAGCCTGAAATCAATGCCACTGCCACTGCTCCTGCTCCTGTACCGCCTCCAAGGCCACACACCATCGAGCAAGCATTTGATCGTGGTCAGCTGGTTACTGTCAGATGGCCCATTCTGGTTCCTCCACCTGCTGCCGGTCCACAATTTGACTATCATGTCGAGCACAGGCCTCAGGTCCAGAAGCCTAAGCCAAGACTGCCAAGGTTTCCAGGTACTGCAACTTCCCCAAGTGTCGGGGATATACCCCGCTGGTATGACCCAGCCGGGCTTGGCGTTTTCATTGGTAACCCGCTGGAGGACTGGCGACTCACGAGTCTAGCGGCTCACTGGTCTGACCACTCACGAGCCTAGCGACTCACGGATGGCCCTAACGGCGGGTCAGATAGAAGACTAGGCCCAAGGCCCAGAAGGCCGACTCATGTTATGGTGGGCCGGTTTACGAGGAAAGGCATAAGGAGTTTTCCCTTAGGGGGCAGACTAGGATTCCACTTGTAATAGACTAGTCCTAATCCTAATAGGACTCCACATATAACCCGCCCCTTCAACTTATATAAGGAGGGCAGGGCACCCCAAGAGGGACAAGTAACAAGAAACAATCTCTATGGCTAGACACAAAGAGCCGGCCAAGCCGGCGACTCACTCATGATCATAATGAGACCTAGCCACAAACAGCATGTAGGGTTATTACCGAATGATGTTTCCCAGGGCCCGAAGCTGTCTAAATCCTTGTCTTGCGTTGCGTCTCTCGATTCCGCCCAACCCCTCTCAAGCTACCGCATAGATGCGTTGGCCTCGCGACTAAGTCCTCACACTAGGACATCTGCCGTGACAAATCCACGACAGTTGGCACCCACCGTGGGGCCTGCACACGGTGGTGTTGAGTTCTTGGAGGGATCTTTCCAAATTTCCTAAGGATCGAGAAGCTCGCGATGTGCCGGATGAAGAAGAGCCGGCACAGAGCAATCGCGCAGAGTAATCCGGCGTGGTACAACCTTAAGCAGATCCAGCAAATTCAGCAGTCAAGTGCAACAAATCATGGGCAAGAAGAAAAATATTTGATTTACGAGAATTGAGATTGAGGAGATTAAGTTTTCTTCTGTACGCACAGCCACCAGGATCTACTTTCATTAAACAGCAGTCATACGGATCAAGTCCCGAGAAGCACGGTCGATTTCGTCGGCGGATGTTCCAAGAAAAAAAATCAGCTCCAAACGCAGGACGTGAAGGACCAGGTCATCGATCAAGTCCAGAGAAGAACCAGCCAAAAACCCCACAGGAATCAAATCTCGTTCCCAAGGCAATCTTGGAGGGTGCACCACGGACTCCCAAAGAAATTCTCCTTTGTTTGCACAATACGACAAGCCAATCTGTGCTACACATGACGTGGAGGAGAGAAGGCAATGCCACGGTTAATTTATACCAGTACTACTAGCCAGACTCCAGTCGTACGCACGATACCGAGACCGTCAGGAATTTCTACCGCAGATTCAATCCGTGTAGCGGACATGTCCGATTGCTGCTGTGTCTTCCTGTTCCCACGCAGTTGTCCGAGTCCCGAGGAAATCAGACGCATAACAACTGCCACATCTTAGCATCATCTAGCGAAGCTAATTCTTGGGCAAATCAATAAGCAAGCGGATTGCTAGTATGAGATGGATCAGAAAAATTATTACAAAAAAAGGAAGGAAAAGCCACATGCTCGAACTCCTCCATCAACCCGGATCCGAGCCGCTCCGTTTCGACTGGCCCGGCGCCTCTGAGCCGTCGCAATGGCTGCAACCGCGATGTCCTCCTCCTCGAGCTGTGCCTCAGACCATCGGCCGCTTCGACTCTCCCCTCCTCCGGCCGTGCCATGAGCCGCCGGTTGCCTCGAGCTGCCTTCGTGAGCCGCCCCTGCCTCAGCCCCTCTGAGCTGCAGCTGCCTTTGCTGTGCTACGCCGCGCCGTGAGCTGCCCGGCCATGCAGGCACCGCCAACCGATGTGGTCCGCCTCTGCGCCATGGCTCACCTCGCGTTGCTTCGAGCCACCATTGCTCGGCCTCACTCTGGGCCGCCGCACACGACCCGGCCTACCTTGCCTTCGCCGGTTGCCGCCGCTGGTCTCTGCACGTCCAAGCCGCCCCGACCGCCGTCGCTTCGATCTGTTTCCTCCTTGGCCGTGTCCGAGCTGTTGTCGCGCCACATCTGTCCTGAGCCGCCGCCGAGGCCTGTCGTTGCGTCCGCAACCGTGGCGTGCCGCAGTTGCCGTTGTCTGAGCTGCTGTGACAAACTACCAACACTGCGGCCTCGAGACGGCCGACCGATTCTGCTGCCGCACCACGGCCCGGTCTGTTCAACTGGTTACAACTTGGGGGCTGTCACATCAGCCTCGAGGCTGCACTGGTCTCCGCCTCAGTTTTGCCGGCCGGGACCCGTCTCCAGGCTATTTTCCGTTGCATCTGCCTGCTGCAGAGTCGCTGCCGTCTGCTGAGCCGCCGCTCACCTTTCAGAGCCAACAGCACAGCAGGGGTGACCCAGCTTGATCCAAAACTTTCTACTCAGAGCCAAAGTCAACCCAGTCATCAAATACTTCCAACTAGTACTCCTGTTCATCATGTGGAGGCTACAGGGATAGACAAAAGTCCCACGTAGAAGGATAAAACATTATTACCATTTACGTAAAGTGACTT
Source organism: Triticum aestivum (assembly GCF_018294505.1). Taxonomy (NCBI): domain Eukaryota; kingdom Viridiplantae; phylum Streptophyta; class Magnoliopsida; order Poales; family Poaceae; genus Triticum; species Triticum aestivum. Next base: position 361,415,602 of record NC_057802.1, on the reverse strand, counting down.
GGGTACATATTCCCAGATTGAAGATGAAGAAGCTTACGGAGGTATTACACAATACTAGTATTTCTACTCTGTTCAAAGATGAAGCCAACAGAAGCAGTACTACGGTTAGCAAGACGGCCTAAAAATTAAAGGAGTTAACATTGACCAGGGTACGTATGGCAATTATCGCGATCCGCTGCGGTCTCCGTTTCAGCTGCGACCCTGTGCCAAGTTGCTCCTACAGCCGCCTTTGCCTCCGCCAGCGCAGCGCCTATGAATCGCCGTCTTGGCCTTGTTTAGAGCCGTTGGCCATGCTCTGCCTTATTAAAACGCCCGCATCTTTGTCTGCTGCAAGCCGCCTTGTTTCTGTCGGAGAGTGGCTAAATCGCCATTGAAATTGCTAGATGAGGTCCCCGGATGTTATATATGACTCATCAGTCGTCTGGACGAATCAGGTGATATCCGAGTTTATTTTATTAGCACATATTGTTTTGTCAAAGAACAGTTTATCTTTGCCTTGGTCTGCAATATTGTTTATGCAGGATAATTGTTCACCACAAAGCGATGGCCGTGTCATGGATGTATAGCTTGTGCTACCATTATTATGCGCCAGCATCTGACCGTGCCTCGACGAATATATGTGCAAACCGCCGCTTCTACGGCCTGATTTACATCAACATGACGTGGTTGATTTATTGGTCCATGCGGCTTACCGCGCCTACGATTGACTCGCCCGTCCGCGCTGGCTCACAATGCCGCGGCCGGTTCACCCGTGATTGATTTCAGCTTCACCGTGGTGATCATCAATTCCATGGTGGATAAATGCTGGCCTAACATATCAGGTGAAATCCATCCAGTATATTTTATATTATATATTATTTTCTTTAAAAAGTGCAATTACTTTGGCTTGCAAGTTCTCCCATACAGGACTCAAACTGGTCTATATCATGGTCAACTATGGAGAATCTCAAGTCAACTGTAACATCCCAAATTTTCAATTTGGTATGTTATACATAGATCATCATTGCATATCATGTTTTATTGCATTTGACAAATCCTCGATAAATCCTAAGCAACTCAAGGACCCTCGGAGAGAGTTGGGGATTTTCTCAAATTTTCATATTTGATTTTCATCAAATAATAAGACGAGGATTTTGGTTTTAATTATTTTCTCTCCGGAAAAATATTTCATTTCAAAAATAAACGAGAGGAGAAAATATGACTTCTCCAAAACAATTGAAATACTGGAGGAAAAATGTTAAAATCATTTATTGGAATTTATTTGGATTTTATTTGCAATTTTTATTGCATTAAAAATATTGCATGTTTTCAAAATATTTACTTTGGTGTTAAAAAAATGTTCACCCTATTCTAGATTTTCTAACTAGATGGGGAAAATTTATTTTATATTTTTCTGAACTTTATTTATTTTTCTATGAATTATTTTCCGCGGAACGTATTTAAAAAAAAACTGCGCGACGCCCGACCGGGCCGAAGCCCAGCCGAGCGCCGGCCCACCCCGTCGCCCTATCCTTCGCCAGCACGCGCCGCCGCCGCCGTGTCCATGGCGGACACGGGAGTCCGTGCCACCGCCGCCGGAGCTTGCCCCTCCCCCAAGCTGCTCCCCCCTTTATATCCCCCCCCCTCTTCTCTCCTCTCATCTCGCCGCCGCCCGCCTTGCCCGCCTCGCCGCCGCCGGACCGAGCCCGAGCCGCCGCCGCCGGAGCCGCGCCCCCTCGCCGCCCCTCGCACCCCCCCAGCCCCGCACCCCGCCGCACCTCGCGCCCCCGCCGGAGCCCCGCCGGAGCACTGCCCCGACGAGGTACTGCCTCGCCTCGTTCGTCGCCGGTTTTGTTTTAAAAAAAACCGTTCGTTTAAAAAAACCTAGATCGGTTTTTTTCGGTTTTGTTATTTTACGAGCGTTCACCGAACCGTTCGTTTTAACGAACGCGTTCGTCGGTTTTTCTCTGTTAACGAACGTCCGTTCTTTAACCGTTCGTCCGTTTTTCTTTTTCGTCGGATTTTTCTGCGATTATCTCAGATTCGATTTCTGATCGAATCTTCGTTTCTGTTTAACTTCTCGCTCGTTTATCGGAATCAGGCGATTCAAGCGCCTAGAGTTTCGTCTCGAAATTCTCTTTCCGTTTAACCTACTCAAACAAGTTTTGCTACAGTAAAATTTGACCTAGATCCAGATTAGTAAACGAAGCTTCTTTCTTTCGCCGTTTGACTTTCGTTGCTTCTTTCGAGTTGATTCTTTTTGCAAACCGGAGTTCTTAAGTTGAACTTTCTGGTTGGATCTTTCATTCGAGTTTTACCTGTGTATTAGATGAGTACTGATTATATGCTTGTTTGTTTGCGATAGAGTACCCGGAGTGTGCCGCTTGTTACTTCGAATCGCTAGGTTTTGCGGATCATCAGCAAGGCAAGTAACACTTTGATCATACCTCCCATACCCAGTTTTTATTGCATTAGATCTATTCCTCAAACAATTGCATGATTAGGATCTGATTAAATTGTGGGAACTGGGAAGTAGTTGAGGTAGTACCTATTACCTGTTTTCTTATCAAACCCTTGGGAGTTACTTCTACGTTGCTATTATTATTGCCATGCTATGCTCGTAGACGTGGATTTGGGTTTGAGAGATATTCATGACAGATGTGAGATGTTTATTAATGGTTCAACGTAAGGTGGCAACTAAAACTCACATCTGGGTGGATTGAGGCACCTGGAGAACCCAGTGTTGTCTGATTTTATAAGGTCCGCCACCCAGGCTCAAAGGGATCATAAGATTGTTCATGCTAGAAACTTCCGTGTGCAGCCACAAGCTATTATGGGCTCTAGCATAGTTGAGTAGGTTACAAGATCTCTTGAAGAGGTGGGCTAGCAGATGTAGGGGAAAGTAGGTGTACCGGTCCATCCAGAGTAAAGAGTGATTGTTTCTGAAAGACTGTGTCTCGGTCATCCGTTTCTCAAACACCATGCAGTGCGAGAAATAAAACGGAGGCGATCGAGTCTTGTGGGGAAAAGTGCGCAAACCTCTGCAGAGTGTACAAACTAATCATGGTTAGCCGTGTCCCCGGTTATGGACAACTTGAGTATCTAGTACCTGGATTATCATTTGAATCTCATCACCATGTTACTTTTAATTAATTTTGTTGGGTTAATGATGACACTTAATTGGGATTGAGTTGGAGGTACCTTCTCAATGTTTAACAACCACCATGATAGTTAAATAAAATTTATTCCTTTGTAGTAGGGAAAAATTGGCTTTTCGCATAAACTTTAACCATAGAGCTTTCCACCAGCCATATATGCATGTAGTATAGCATTATTACTGTTCATTACTCTCTATGTGTTACTTTGCCAGCATATTCTATGTGCTGACCCGTTTTCGGGCTGCAACGTTTCATGTTGCAGACTTTTCAGACGACGAGTAAGGTGCCTTAGGTCGTGGTCTTATACTCAGTGATGCCGCTGGAGTTGATGGACTCACTTATCTTCCAAGTCTTCCGCTGTTATCGTATTAGATGGCCTTAAGCCATGTTTATCATACTTAATCTCTTTGGAGATATTCGATGTAATAAGTGTGTGATTGCTACTCTGTTATAAATCCTCCATTTGTACTGTGCGTGTCAGCATTACTGATCCAGGGATGACACTGGTGCACAGCAGCACAGACCATTTGAGGTCTGGTCGCTACAAAGTTGGTATCAGAGCACACGCTGACTGTAGGACACGACCACTAAGCTTAAGCCCTAGAAAGCTTCTCTCTTCTCATTTCTGACCCCTCTCCACTTTCTACTCTTTTAGGAATGGCGGATGCAAGGAGCAAGTTCATGCAACCAGATGAAGACACGCCTTTTGGTCGACACTTGAAGGAAGTCACCAAGTACTTGAACATAGGAATACCAAGCATCACCGGAACCTACAACGCCACATTACCCGAAGAGGAGAGCTGGAAGATTCAAGTTCTCATTCCAGGAAGGACGTTTGTGCCAGTTACTGAACCCATAAGATTGGTTTTCGAAGCACCAACCTGGAGTTTAGGGAAGAGCATGGCCGCACACATCGCCATGGGACGCATTGGAGAAGTCTACCACCAGGAGCTTAAGGATACAATTTACCAGATTTGTGGACGCCGAGACGCGCAATGGGAGATGATCAGAACCAAGAAGGATGGATCAATTGCAGCTTTCATCCAGGAGCAAAATCAACATATTCGTCGCCAGGAGAACCAGATGTGCACGGACAAGGAAGAACTGAAGAAGGCATTAACGAAGATCAAGGAGCTCCAAGAAGAACTCAAGGCTACACGCGAGGATTATTTGGAGGAAATCAACGCACTAGTAGGGAAGAATGACGACCTGGAGAAGAAGATTGGAGTATTCATGGGAAATCCAGTGCCAAAAGCAGAAGTCGACGAATGCACTTGTCCGGATAACTACATCATCATCGACGACACCGACTCGGAACCAAGTGAAGATGACTTGGTTGATGAAGCTGGAGCAGACATCATGGAGTCTTCAACGGATCAGAATTTCTAGTAGACCACCATATCAGTAGTAGTTTTCCCCCATTTAATAGTATAGTTCAAGCACTTTGTAACGCTAGTTAGATCGATTGTTTTGCCTTGTTTGAATTGATTGAGTGATATTGATTGTATTTGTCTCATGAGCATATGGGTAGTGTTTTCTCTCTAGACCTCATTCTATTCTTAACTCTCATCTTTTCTAAACCTATCAGATGCCTCCGAGACGCGACACCGGATTTGTTTTCCCGCCAGAGATCACCCAGTTGATTCAGCAACAGAATGCCCTGATGCAAGTGTTAGTGCAGAACCAAGGCAACAACAACAACAACAACCCACCGCCACCACCACCTGTTGATCACTTAGCCCGTTTCTTAAGGCTAAACCCGCCGGTGTTTTCCAGTAGCACCGAGCCGATTGTTGCAGATGATTGGCTCCGCAAAGTTGGAAGGGAGTTGACCACTGCAGGATGCACAGATGCGGAAAGAGTGCGTTTTGCCGCACATCAGCTTGATGGACCCGCAGCATCATGGTGGGAGAATTATACAGCCACGCACCCTATTGACACTGTCACATGGGACCAGTTTCAGCAAGCTTTCCGTACAGCTCATGTTTCAGCAGGAGCTATGGCTATGAAGAAGCGTGAGTTTCGTAACCTACGCCAAGGAGGACGCACCGTAGGCCAGTATGTGGAGGATTTCAGTAAGTTAGCACGTTATGCACCAGATGACGTTGCTACAGATGCTGCCAAGCAGGAGAAATTTTTGGAAGGGCTGAATGATGAACTGAGTATGCAGTTGATGGTAGCAACCTTCAACAACTACCAGGAGCTGGTAGATAGAGCTCTCATGATTGAAGGGAAGCAACAGCAGATTGAAAACCGTAAGAGGAAGTATGGACAAGGGAAGTACAATTCTGGAGCTCAGCAGAAGCCACGATTTGCCCCGAGACCGGGAGGACAGTTTCAGCATACCCATGGAGGAGGTAGTTCGCACAACCATAATGGCTCCAAGAATGGTAATGGGAATGGAGGAGGCAACGGACAGAACCGCACCAACCCATCTACCCCAACCAAGAGGGATCTAAGTCACATTACTTGTTTCAAGTGCCAGAAGACTGGACATTATGCAACTGATTGTCCTGAAGCCCAAAATGGAAATGGCAATGGAAGCTCTGGGAAGAAGCCGAACCCGTTCAACAAAGGACATGTGAACCACGTGAGCGTGGAGGAGGTTGAAGCTCAGCCTGATGCAGTAATAGGTAAGTTTTTGGTTAAGTCATTTACTGCAACCGTTCTTTTCGATACTGGTGCATCGCATTCATACATATCAAGGGGATTCGTGAATAAGTTTAAGATGTCCACCCAAGTTCTCAAAACCCCTATGTTAGTAACCTCGCCAGGAGCAGAGTATATGGCAACCCAAGGATGTTTTCAGATACCATTGGCCATTGGAAGGCATGTTTTCCCCTCAGACCTCATTGTTTTGGAATCGCAAGGTTTGGATGTGATTTTGGGAATGGATTGGCTATCGTTGTATGGAGGAAACATCGATTGTGCCAGCAAGACGATTTTGCTTACCACCCCGGAAGGAAAAAGGATCAAGTATGTATCCCGGCATATGCCGAAGAGGACTCAAGTAAATTCCTTATCAGGAGTTGTACAGGAGGAAGTACCAGTGGTGAAGGATTATCCGGATGTATTTCCAGAAGAGTTGCCAGGCATGCCACCAGATAGAGACATTGAGTTCTTGATTGAACTTTTGCCAGGCACAGGGCCAATATCTAAGAGACCGTACAGGATGCCCGCAAAGGATTTGGAGGAAATTAAGAAGCAGATCAAGGAGTTACTGGATAAAGGCTATATTCGCCCAAGTTCGTCACCTTGGGGATCACCAGTACTTCTAGTGGAGAAGAAAGATGGATCGCTGAGGATGGTTGTTGATTACCGAGGATTGAATGAAGTGACCATCAAAAACAAGTACCCACTGCCGATGATCAATGATTTGTTTGACCGCCTACAAGGAGCTAAAGTATTTTCCAAGATCGATCTACGATCAGGATACCATCAGTTAAAGATTCGAGAGCAGGATATACCTAAGACGGCTTTTACCACCAGATATGGATTGTATGAGTATACCGTTATGTCATTTGGACTGACTAACGCACCTGCCTATTTCATGAACCTGATGAACAAAGTGTTTATGGAGTTTTTGGATAAGTTCGTCGTGGTGTTCATTGATGATATTTTAATCTTTTCCAAGAACGAGGAAGAGCATGAGGAGCATTTACGATTGGTACTTGAGAAGCTCAGAGAACATCAGTTATATGCCAAGTTCAGCAAGTGTGAATTTTGGCTGAAGGAAGTTGGATTCCTTGGACATGTTATTTCTGGAGAAGGAATAGCAGTAGACCCTGCCAAGGTTGACACAGTGACAAGTTGGGAATCACCCACGACAGTTGGAGAAATCCGGAGTTTTCTTGGACTTGCAGGATACTACCGGAGATTCATCGAGAATTTCTCAAGGATTGCTAAGCCCATGACTGAGCTATTGAAGAAGGACACCAAATTCAATTGGACTGAGGAGTGTGAAGCTAGTTTCCAAGAGTTGAAGAAACGATTGGTTACCTCACCAGTGTTGATTCTGCCAGATCAACGCAAGGACTATGAAGTTTACTGCGACGCTTCTCGTCGAGGACTTGGAGCAGTGCTTATGCAGGAAGGAAGAGTTGTGTCATATGCTTCACGACAACTTAAACCCCATGAGAAGAATTATGCTACGCATGATTTGGAATTAGCAGCCGTGGTGCATGCATTGAAGACATGGAGACATTTTCTCATCGGAAACCATTGTGAGGTGTACACAGATCACAAGAGTTTGAAGTATATTTTCACGCAGAAGGAGTTAAATCTCAGACAGAGGAGATGGTTGGAGCTCATTAAAGATTATGAAATGAGATTGCATTATCACCCTGGAAAGGCTAACGTAGTAGCAGACGCGTTGAGCCGCAAGAGTCATGTCAACACCCTCATGACAGGAGAGTTACCTCAGGAGTTAGCCGAGGACCTTCGCGAGCTATGTTTGGAGATAGTCCCAAGAGGCTATTTAGCGACATTGGAGATTCAGTCTACCTTGATGGAAAGGATCAGAGAAGCCCAGAAGACAGACAAGGAGATTGAAGAGATAAAGGAGAAGATGAGCAAAGGAAAAGCCAAGGGATTTCGTGAGGATGAGCACGATACCTTATGGTTTGAGGACCGCGTATATGTGCCAAATGATCCGGAGATCAGGAAGTTGATTTTGCAAGAAGCCCATGATTCACCGTACTCGATTCACCCAGGGAATACCAAGATGTATTTGGATTTGAAGAATACTTTCTGGTGGACCGGAATGAAGAAGGATATTGCAGAATATGTAGCAGTTTGTGATGTGTGTCAGAGAGTGAAGGCAGAGCATCAGAAGCCAGCAGGATTGCTACAACCATTGCCGATACCCGAATGGAAGTGGGATAAAATAGGCATGGATTTTATCACAGGATTACCCAGGACTCGTTCAGGCTATGACTCAATATGGGTTGTAGTCGACCGTTTGACGAAAGTGGCTCATTTCATTCCAGTGAAGACCACTTACACCAGTGCTAAGTTGGCAAAGATATACATGACCAGGATCGTATGTTTGCATGGAGTTCCGAGGACCATTGTATCAGACAGAGGAACCCAATTTACCTCGAAGTTTTGGAAGCAGTTACATGAAACATTGGGAACCAGGCTGGAATTCAGTACAGCTTTTCACCCGCAGACAGATGGACAGACCGAGAGAGTCAACCAGATTTTGGAGGACATGTTGAGAGCATGTGCACTAGATTATGGATCTAGTTGGGACGACAATTTGCCATATGCGGAGTTTTCTTATAACAACAGTTATCAAACCAGTTTGAAGATGGCCCCTTTCGAAGCCTTGTACGGAAGGAGGTGTAGAACACCGTTGTTATGGGACGAAGTTGGAGACCGTCAGTTGTTTGGACCAGATTTGATTAAGGAGTCTGAACAGAAAGTGAGGTTGATTCGCGATAGGCTCAAGGTAGCCCAGTCCAGGCAGAAGAGTTATGCTGATTCTAAACGAAAGGAGACAGTTCACGAAGTCGGAGACAGAGTGTATCTTCGAGTATCACCACTTCGAGGAGTGAAGCGCTTTGGAGTTAAGGGAAAGTTAGCGCCCCGTTTTATCGGACCATACAGAGTGTTGGAACGTATGGGAGAGGTTGCTTACAAGCTGGAATTGCCCGAAGGATTGTCTGGAGTTCATGATGTATTTCACGTTTCTCAGTTGAAGAAGTGCCACGCAGAGATGGCTGAGATACCACTGAGAGATACTGTGCCACTGGAAGCGATTCAGCTGGAAAGTGATTTGACCTATGAGGAGAAACCAGTTAAGATTCTTGAGCATGCCAGCCGAGTTACCCGCAGTAAGGTTATCAAGTTTTGCAAAGTTCAGTGGAGTCACCACACGGAAGATGAAGCCACCTGGGAGCGAGAGGAAGATCTACGGAAGGACCACTCCCACCTGTTTTCTAGCCAACCCGAATCTCGAGGGCGAGATTCATCTTAAGGGGGGTAGGTTTGTAACATCCCAAATTTTCAATTTGGTATGTTATACATAGATCATCATTGCATATCATGTTTTATTGCATTTTGACAAATCCTCGATAAATCCTAAGCAACTCAAGGACCCTCGGAGAGAGTTGGGGATTTCCTCAAATTTTCATATTTGATTTTCGTCAAATAATAAGACGAGGATTTCGGTTTTAATTATTTTCTTTCCGGAAAAATATTTCATTTCAAAAATAAACGAGAGGAGAAAATATGACTTCTCCAAAACAATTGAAATACTGGAGGAAAAATGTTAAAATCATTTATTGGAATTTATTTGGATTTTATTTGCAATTTTTATTGCATTAAAAATATTGCATGTTTTCAAAATATTTATTTTGGTGTTAAAAAAATGTTCACCCTATTCTAGATTTTCTAACTAGACGGGGAAAATTTATTTTATATTTTTTTGACTTTTATTTATTTTTTATGAATTATTTTCCGCGGAACGTATTTAAAAAAAACTGCGCGACGCCCGACCGGGCCGAAGCCCAGCCGAGCGCCGGCCCACCCCGTCGCCCTCTCCTTCGCCAGCACGCGCCGCCGCCGCCGTGTCCATGGCGGACACGGGAGTCCGTGCCGCCGCCGCCGGAGCTTGCCCCTCCCCAAACTGCTCCCTCCTTTATATACCCCCCTCTTCTCTCCTCTCATCTCGCCGCCGCCCGCCTCGCCGCCGCCGGAGCCGCGCCCCCTCGCCGCCCCTCGCACCCCCCCCCGAGCACCGCACCCCGCCGCACCTCGCGCCCCCGCCGGAGCCCCGCCGGAGCACTGCCCCGACGAGGTACTGCCTCGCCTCGTTCGTCGCCGGTTTTTGTTTAAAAAAACCGTTCGTTTAAAAAAAACCCTAGATCGGTTTTTTTTCGGTTTTGTTATTTTGCGAGCGTTCACCGAACCGTTCGTTTTAACGAACGCGTTCGTCGGTTTTTCTCTGTTAACGAACGTCCGTTCTTTAACCGTTCGTCCGTTTTTCTTTTTCGTCGGATTTTTCTGCGATTATCTCAGATTCGATTTCTGATCGAATCTTCGTTTCTGTTTAACTTCTCGCTCGTTTATCGGAATCAGGCGATTCAAGCGCCTAGAGTTTCGTCTCGAAATTCTCTTTCCGTTTAGCTTATTCAAACAAGTTTTTGCTACAGTAAAATTTGACCTAGATCCAGATTAGTAAACGAAGCTTCTTTCTTTCGCCGTTTGACTTTCGTTGCTTCTTTCGAGTTGATTCTTTTTGCAAACCGGAGTTCTTAAGTTGAACTTTCTGGTTGGATCTTTCATTCGAGTTTTACCTGTGCATTAGATGAGTACTGATTGTATGCTTGTTTGTTTGCGATAGAGTACCCGGAGTGTGCCGCTTGTTACTTCGAATCGCTAGGTTTTGCGGATCATCAGCAAGGCAAGTAACACTTTGATCATACTTTCCATACCCAGTTTTATTGCATTAGATCTATTCCTCAAACAATTGCATGATTAGGATCTGATTAAATTGTGGGAACTGGGAAGTAGTTGAGGTAGTACCTATTACCTGTTTTCTTATCAAACCCTTGGGAGTTACTTCTACGTTGCTATTATTATTGCCATGCTATGCTCGTAGACGTGGATTGGGTTTGAGAGATATTCATGACAGATGTGAGATGTTTATTAATGGTTCAACTTAAGGTGGCAACTAAAACTCACATCTGGGTGGATTGAGGCACCTGGAGAACCCAGTGTTGTCTGATTTTATAAGGTCCGCCACCCAGGCTCAAAGGGATCATAAGATTGTTCATGCTAGAAACTTCCGTGTGCAGCCACAAGCTATTATGGGCTCTAGCATAGTTGAGTAGGTTACAAGATCTCTTGAAGAGGTGGGCTAGCAGATGTAGGGGAAAGTAGGTGTACCGGTCCATCCAGAGTAAAGAGTGATTGTTTCTGAAAGACTGTGTCTCGGTCATCCGTTTCTCAAACACCATGCAGTGCGAGAAATAAACGGAGGCGATCGAGTCTTGTGGGGAAAAGTGCGCAAACCTCTGCAGAGTGTACAAACTAATCATGATTAGCCGTGTCCCCGGTTATGGACAACTTGAGTATCTAGTACCTGGATTATCATTTGAATCTCATCACCATGTTACTTTTAATTAATTTTGTTGGGTTAATGATGACACTTAATTGGGATTGAGTTGGAGGTACCTTCTCAATGTTTAACAATCACCATGATAGTTAAATAAAATTTATTCCTTTGTAGTAGGGAAAAATTGGCTTTTCGCATAAACTTTAACCATAGAGCTTTCCACCAGCCATATATGCATATAGTATAGCACTATTCCTGTTCATTACTCTCTATGTGTTACTTTGCCAGCATATTCTATGTGCTGACCCGTTTTCGGGCTGCAACGTTTCATGTTGCAGACTTTTCAGACGACGAGTAAGGTGCCTTAGGTCGTGTTCTTATACTCAGTGATGCCGCTGGAGTTGATGGACTCACTTATCTTCCAAGTCTTCCGCTGTTATCGTATTAGATGGCCTTAAGCCATGTTTATCATACTTAATCTCTTCGGAGATATTCGTTGTAATAAGTGTGTGATTGCTACTCTGTTATAAATCCTCCATTTGTACTGTGTGTGTCAGCATTACTGATCCAGGGATGACACTGGTGCACAGCAGCATAGACCATTTGAGGTCTGGTCGCTACATCAACTCATTGAGTCGTCTTAAGACTCGGGGGCTATGATGACATGGCTCAGTAAATGTTGCCAGTTTAATGGCCGTCAGAAAATATCCGGTTTAAAATCCGGCTCAAGGGAAATCTGTCTCCCACAAAGCTCTGAAGCTTTCAATATCTGGCTCAACGCCCGGTTCAAGAAGAATTCATTAATCACAAGTTCGAGTTCTCAGAAAAATTAAAGGGACCAAAGAGAGTCTGTTGCAAAGCACAACTCAAAGATAGGTACCCAGTTTCAACGACCAATTGGGGGTTGATCGTATTCGAAATCTAGCTTAACCCTCTTGGTCCGGCTCATGATCATATTCGAATCTAGCCGTTAAACCTCATGACCACTAGGGGGCTTCCCGTTCAAACATAGGTCGTATTCGAACCAAAGAGAACATAGCTGTCGGTACCCTTTTGATCGGCACAATGCCAAACCCACTAGGGGGCTTCTTGATCGTATTCGAATCATAGCTTAACCCCTTTTGGGTCCGACTTTGATCGTATTCGAATCAGAGTCGTTAAAAAACTCTCAAGGTCATTAGGGGGCTTCCTGTTCAAACATAGGTCGTATTCGAACCAAAGAGAACATAGCTGTCGGTACCCTCTTGATCAGCGCAACGCCAAAGCCACTGGGGGCTACATGATCGTATTCGAATCCGAGCTTAACCCCTTTGGATGGTTTACTGATCGTATTTGAATCAGAAGCCTCGCTTTTTTATCTCTATTTGGCGTAAATTTTTTGAAAACAATCTTTGGTTTTGCTTTGAGACTTTTTGTTTAGATCTAAGTATAAGTGTGGTTTAAATTTAACCCGGCTTGGTTTTGAATGATAAATCGCCAGCATATGACAACCATCATACATTTGGAAGTGTTGGCTTCTAAAGATTGGGTGATCACCCTTACTGCACAGATCATGTAAGCCGGCTGTACAAATTCAATATCACAGGTATGATATTATTGTTACAGTTATATTTCAAGTTCTGATTCATATCAAGCTTATCTATGACTCCTTTTTACACATCAGTGGTTATATGTGAGATATTATGACCCGCCCTGCGGTAAACCGCCAAGGGATCTTGTGATCTACTTGTGTGCAGGATAAGACTACATTTGGGTGGTTACCCGCCTTGGCTTTTAACGTTAAGTCGCCAGGGCATATGTTGTTTAAATTCTGTGCAGGATTTATAGAGCTATGACTTACACAAATGATTAAGTTCAAGCCCATCATCAAAGATTGAAATTGGTGTCTCAAAAGGGTTATCAATTCTTGATTTTCTCAAAGGCTATAAACCACCGGGTTATGAAATTCAGGCTTACATTGAATGCGCATTAAGTCGCCATCGGCCAAGAGCCGCCGAGTATTTAAACTTCGGATCTACTTGTCAACCGATAAGTCGCTTTAGCGCAATGGTTATTATTTTATCAAGGTATATGATTTATTTTACAATGGAGGGAATAGTCTCGAGTCGCTGCAGGCTTACGACCCGGCACTTGGGGGCTACATTATTCAAATTGAGATTACGTCAAATATGCAAGTCCCATGTCACTGTCAGCATGCACCATGGCACTTGGGGGCTAATGCAAAGTCATTTTTTGCTCAAACTTATTGAAGACCCGACTCATCACATTGTAATGAGCCGGCCCTTGGGGGCTACCAATTGCTCCTATCAAAAATTCAAGGTACACAAGCTTTAATCCATTATATTGAAAGGTTCACTGCTTAGTTGGTAGAGTACAAAGCTCTTTAACCTTGTGGACGTGGGTTCAAGCCCCATGGTGGAGATTACATCATATGATGTTATTATCAATGAATTATATACAAAGTCCCAGCTCAGTATTTCTTCCTGAGCCGGCCCTTGGGGGATACACATTGCTGCTCGAATATACATGATCATACATACAAAGTCCCTGCTCATTATTGCATAATGACCCGGCACTTGGGGGCTACAGGTGATATGCATATGAGGGAGAAAAATCTTCAAATTCTCAGTTTTGAGCAGGCCAGATTGACCCAGTGTCTGCAACAATCATGACCTGGCATCAGCAACAATTACATGACCCGGCAACAGTTATTTATAACCCGACAATTTTTGGCAATGATAAACAGGCAAGATCTACATCTTTAAGCCGGCTGAATATCAGTTGAATATTTCAAGACCCATATTTTTGTCAAGTCAGAGTATTGAAGGCCGGCTCAAATGGATTATTTCTTATGATATTTATCTACAAAAGCCAATGTCAGCAAATTGGTTATGAAGCTGGCGACTCACGAGTCTAGCGGCTCACTGGTCTGACCACTCACGAGCCTGGCGACTCACGGATGGCCCTAACGGCGGGTCAGATAGAAGACTAGGCCCAAGGCCCAGAAGGCCGGCTCATGTTATGGTGGGCCGGTTTACGAGGAAAGGCATAAGGAGTTTTCCCTTAAGGGGGCAGACTAGGATTCCACTTGTAATAGACTAGTCCTAATCCTAATAGGACTCCACATATAACCCGCCCCTTCAACTTATATAAGGAGGGGCAGGGCACCCGAAGAGGGACAAGTAAGAAGAAACAATCTCTAGGGCTAGACACAAAGAGCCGGCCAAGCCAGCGACTCACTCATGATCATAATGAGACCTAGCCACAAACATCATGTAGGGTTATTACCGGATGATGTTTCCCGGGGCCCGAAGCTGTCCAAATCCTTGTCTTGTGTTGCGTCTCTCGATTCCGCCCAACCCCTCTCAAGCTACCGCATAGATGCGTTGGCCTCGTGACTAAGTCCTCACACTAGGACATCTGTCGTGAAAAATCCACGACACCAGGGTCCTTCAATGCAAATGGCTTCATTGCGCACAACACTTTCTTTGATAGTGCCAAGAACCCCTACTCCAAGCCAAGAATTTCATCTGATCGGTTCTGGAGCTATCAGCAGCGCAGTTACTATTCCTGTGTTCTCTATGATCAAGGGCGCATTTTTCCTCATATGCGTCTAGACTGTGAAGCTATTGCTGGATTGCCCTGCCTCAAAGAAGCCCTTGACTGCTTCCGTGATGCTGGTCTTCTGAACTTTGTGACTGACAAAGAGCATTGGAATGAAGAGCTTCTGCTACAATTCTATGCTACCCTCCACATTCGCGGCTACAACAGGAATCCGAAGACATGGATCCTTGAGTGGATGACAGGCAACGTACACCATGAAGCTAAAGCTCTTGACATTATTGAGCTCACTGGTCTGCCCACTCTAGGTGAATTATATGAACCTGGTTGTCAGCTTCACCGCAATGTGTTGGAAAGCATCTTTCAGAAGCCAGAGCCCAACATGAGCCAAATGTTGAGCATGATGAAGCCTCTTCCACGCCACGCTGAATACCCAAGAGAATTCTTTGTTGAAGACCTAGAGTATCTGCCCCGAACGATCTATCATATCATAAGGCGAACTCTCTGGCCCATCAAGGGACATTCTTCTACAGCGAAGCTTGAAGGAGCAATGAAGACATTGGTCTTTTATATCTTCAATGGCATCAGCTTCAACGCTCAAGACTTCTTCATCAGGCAATTGGCTGCATCTGGCTCTGACCTTTTTGGTCTGAAGTTCTACGCTCCATGGGTTATGCGTCTTATCAAGCTTCACTCTGCCGTCAACTATCAGCCTTCTCCACGCAACCATCTGATATTTTTTCCAGAGGTTGATATGTCAGTTGAAGCCATATACGCAGAGCCTGTCAAGGAGCCTCTTTATCTTCACAATGCTAAGCACCAAAACTTCACACAGCCCATTGAAGGAGTTCAGGCCGTCACTCGTGTTTATCCTTTGGCTGGCAATACACGTGCACCGCACCGTGCCCATACTGAAGCCACTGAAAGCACTATTGCTCAAAGGCCTCGGAAGCGATCTCGTGTTCTCAATGACCAAGAGCTTCTCGTCGCCGTGCATCAGAAACAGGATAAGCATCACTACTGGCTGAAGCGGCAGATGCAAAGCCTCTTGGTGGATGTCAATCGCATTCGCAATCTTGCCACCAAGAATGCATTTGTCACTCATGAAACCTGTCGGCGGTCATGGAAGAGTTTGACTTTGCTCAGTGCTGAAGCAGATCTTCAAGATGATGGCTTCACTGAAAGATTCAAGTTTGACTCCACTCCTCCAAGGAATGTTGTCCTGCGTCGGACTCCCTCTCTTGAAGACTTTGACTATTCCTCCTCAGCTGCCATAGTGAATGCCAGAGTTATTGATGACAAAGATGATGCTACTTCACCAACTCCAACTTCGGCACGTATCGACACTGCACCAAGTTCTTCTGCACCACCAAACCTCAACGACAACCCTACTGCTTCACCTACTCATAATGGGAACGAGTAGAGGCTCTATGTCTTCAAACCTTTTTGGTCCTTACTGACAAAAGGGGGAGAAGCATATGAGTTGATAGTCTTCAAGCGGGTCCATATGGGTGGTTGCTTTATATTTTGCCAAGTGTTTACAACTCTCGCTTTTGACACATTTGGTTCTTTGAGTTGTAACACTTAAACTTGATGGTCGTCTGCTACTTGTTTGCTATTCTGTGATGCGAAGATTCCGCATGTGCGATGATAAATCCCGCACGAAGTCATATTGCAGACGTCCATTTTTCATTATGCATGTCATTATCTTCGTTATATCTAATCATGCATGATGAATGGCCTTCATAAGTTGAAGAGGATCTCTACAAGTACAACCTGCCATGTGCATTTGCATTCCAAAAGCAAATTACTTATATGCACATCTTCAGGGGGAGCCTTTTGCTACTTATGAAGACAATACCTTAATCCTTTACAATTTCACATGCTTTTATCCCCATTGAAAACTTCAACCAGTTTGTCATCAATCACCAAAAAGGGGGAGATTGTAAGTGCATCTAGTGCCACCCCTAGTTGGTTTTGGAGTATTGACAACAAACCTGGTTGAGGGACTAATGTGTTTGTGAGAATTGCAGGATAACACAGGTAGTAGTCCCTCATTGATTCGGTTTACCTACCGGAAATGACCCCTAAAAATGTATGAAGACATTGAAGACAATGGTGGTATATGAAGATATTCACATTGAAGACTATGACAAGAGAAGACATCGCGTGAAGACTATGGAGCGTGAAGACTTAGTTGTTTCGTTGTTTCCTTTTCTTCTTTGTTGAGTCATAGGAACCACCGTACTATTAAGTGGGGTCCCAGTGAACAAAGTCAGAGTGACTGAAGTGATGCTCAACCAAATCCTATGTCTTCGAGCGAAGACAATGAGAGCAAATCTTATCCAGAGCTGGATGAGTCAGCTTTACTTGTAGCCCAAGTCAAGCTGGCGCGTGTGTTTGTAATCTGACCGTTGGAACACGTGTTAGTTCCTTAGTGACCCAGGGTCATTTCAGACAAATCAGGTCGGGTTGCCCAGTGGCTATAAATAGCCCACCCCCTACACCATAAATTGGTGGCTGCTTAGAGTTAGTGCACGGCTTTTGTCGTTTGAGAGCAACCCACCTCCGAAGCTTTTGAGAGAGAGAAATCCTTGCGAGGACAAAGCCCAAACACCCAGAGCCAAAGAGTGTTAGTCATCACTGAAGTCTTTCTTTCCGCGTGACCTAAAGACTTGTTACACTTGAGGACTGTGAATCCTCCAGTCGGTTAGGCGTCGCGTTCTGAGCATCCAAGAGTCATTGTGGATCGCCGGTGAACGAAGTCTGTGAAGGTTTGGAAGTCTACCTTGAAGACTTACCAGAGTGACTGGGCGAGGACTGGGTGTCCTTAGCTCAAGGGGAATAAGGTGAAGACACTGTCTTCTGAGTTAAATCTCAGCCTCCCTAACCAGACGTACAGTTGTCACAACAACTGGAACTGGTCCAACAAATCCTTGTCCTCGCCAAGCGACTGGTTCTATCCTCTCCCTCTCTTTACTTACAGTTTGTCTTCGTGAAGTCATTGCCTGATTGCATTACCTGTTTGACTTCACTGTGTGACTACTATTGCTGTTTGGCTTCATACTATCTTCCATCCTGATCTTTACTACCTAGCTGCTATTAGTCTTCGTGCTTTCACTTCATTGTATACGTGACTATGGTTTTCCTAGTGCAGTCTACCTTCCGCTGCATGCCAATAGGTTCATTTCTGTTGTTTGTCTTCGAAACTTCCAAGTTTTGAAGACTTTCATAAAAATTGCCTATTCACCCCCCCTCTAGTCGATAACTAGCACTTTCACTTTATCACCTCCATAACCGAGAAATATCTCCTTTAGTCTTCTAAGGATAATTTTGACCGCTGTCAAGTGATCCACTCCTGGATCAATATCGTACCCCCTTGCCAAACTCATGGCAAGGTACACAATAGGTTTGGTACACAGCATAGCATGCTTTATAGAACCTATGTCTGAGGCATAGTGAATGACTTTCATTCTTTTTTTATTTTCTACCGTGGTCGTGTTTTGAGTCTTACTCAACTTTACACCTTGCAATACAGGCAAGAACTCCTTCTTTGACTGTTCCATTTTGAACTACTTCAAAAATCTTGTCAAGGTATGTACTCATTGAAAAATCTTATCAAGCGTCTTGATCTATCTCTATAGATTTTGATGCCCAATATGTAAGCAGCTTCACCGAGGTCTTTCTTTGAAAACTCCTTTCAAACACTCCTTTATGCTTTCCAGAAAATTCTACATCATTTCCGATCACAATATGTCATTCACATATATTTATCAGAAAGGTTGTAGTGCTCCCACTCACTTTCTTGTAAATACAGGCTTCACCGCAAGTCTGTATAAAACTATATGCTTTGATCAACTCATCAAAACGTATATTCCAACTCCGAGATGCTTGCACCAGTCCATAGATGGATCGCTAGAGCTTGCACACTTTGTTAGCACCTTTAGGATTGACAAAACCTTCTTCTTGCATCATATACAACTCTTCTTTAAGAAATCCAGTAAGTAATGTAGTTTTGACATCCATTTGTCAGATTTCATAAAAATGTGGCAATTGCTAACATGATTTGGATAGACTTTAAGCATCGCTACGAGTGAGAAAATCTCATTGTAGTCAACACCTTGAACTTGTCGAAAACTTTTCTTTTGTGACAATTCGATCTTTTTAGATAGTAACACTACTATCAACGTCCGTCTTCCTCTTGAAGATCCATTTATTCTTAATGGCTTGCCGATCATCGGGCAAGTCCACCAAAAGTCCACACTTTGTTCTTATACATGGATCCTATCTCAGATTTCATGGCCTCAAGCCATTTTGCGGGATCTAGGCTCATCATCGCTTCCTCATAGTTCGTAGGTTCGTCATGGTCAAGTAACATGACCTCCAGAACAGGATTGCCGTACCACTCTGGTGCGGACCTTACTCTGGTTGACCTACGAGGTTCGGTAGTAACTTGATCTGAAGTTTCATGATCATCATCATTAGCTTCCTCACTAATTGGTGTAGGCATCACCGGAACCGATTTCTGTGATGAACTACTTTCCAACTCGAGAGAAGGTACAATTACCTCATCAAGTTCTACTTTCCTCCCACTCACTTCTTTCGAGAGGAACTTCTTCTCTAGAAAGGATCCATTCTTAGCAATGAATATCTTGCCTTCAGATCTGTGATAGAAGGTGTACCCAAAAGTTTCCTTTGGGTATCCTATGAAGATGCGTTTCTCCGATTTGGGTTCGAGCTTATCAGGTTGAAATTTTTTCACATAAGCATCACAACCCCAAACTTTAAGAAACGACAGCTTAGGTTTCCTGCTAAACCACATTTCATATGGTGTCGTCTCAACGGATTTAGATGGTGCCCTATTTAACGTGAATGTAGCTGTCTCTAATGCATAACCCCAAAACGATAGTGGTAAATCAATAAGAGACATCATAGATCGCACCATATCTAATAAAGTACAGTTACGACGTTCGGACACACCATTATGTTGTGGTGTTCCAGGTGGCATGAGTTTGTGAAACTATTCCACATTGTTTTAATTGAAGGGCAAACTCGTAACTCAAATATTCGTCTCCGCTATCAGATTGTAGAAACTTTATTTTCTAGTTACGATGATTCTCCACTTCATTCTGAAATTCTTTGAACTTTTCAAATGTTTCAGACTTGTGTTTCATCAAGTAGATATACCCATATCTGCTCGAATCATCTGTGAAGGTCAGAAAATAACGATACCCTCCGCGAGCCTTAACACTCATGGGACCGCATACATCAGTATCTATTATTTCCAATAAGTCAGCTGCTCACTCCATTGTTCCGGAGAACGGAATTTTAGTCATCTTGCCCATAAGGCATGGTTCGCAAGTATCAAGTGATTCCAAAAGCCCATCAGCATGGAGTTTTCTTCATGCGCTTTACACCAATATGGCCTAAACGGCAGTGCCACAAATATGTTGCACTATCATTATCAACTTTGCATCTTTTGGCATCAATATTATGAATATGTGTATCACTACGATCGAGATTCAATAAACCATTCACCTTGGGTGTATGACCACAGAAGGTTTTATTCATGTAAATAGAATAACAATTATTCTTTGACTTAAATGAATAACCGTATTGCAATAAACATGATCCAATCATATTATGCTGAACGCAAACACCAAATAACATTTATTTTAGGTTCAACACTAATCCCGAAGGTAAAGGGAGTGTGCGATGGTGATCTTATCAACCTTGGAATCACTTCCAACACACATCGTCACCTTGCCCTCAACTAGTCTTTATTCATTTTGTAACTCCTGTTTCGAGTTACTAATCATAGCAACTGAACCAATATCAAATACCCAGGGGCTACTATGAACACTAGTAAAGTACACATCAATAACATGTATATCACATATACTTTTGTTCACTTTGCCATCCTTCTTATCCGCCAAGTATTTGGGGCAGTTCCGCTTCCAGTGACCATTTCCTTCGCAGTAGAAGCACTCAGTTTCAGGCTTGGGTCTAGCTTTGGGCTTCTTCATGGGAGTGGCAACTTGCTTGCCATTCTTCTTGAAATTCCCTTTCTTTCCCTTGCCCGTTTACTTGAAACTAGTGGTCTTGTCAACCATCAACATTCGATGGTTTTCTTGATTTCTACCTTCATCTATTTCAGCATCACGAAGAGCTCGGGAATCATTTTCGTCATCCATTGCATATTATAGTTCATCACAAAGTTCCAGTAACTTGGCCATAGTGATTAGAGAACTCTGTCAATCACTATTTTATCTGGAAGATTAACTCCCACTTGATTCAAGCGATTGTAGTACTCAGACAATCTAAGCACATGCTCACTGGTTGAGCTATTCTCCTCCATCTTGTAGGCAAAGTACTTGTCGGAGGTTTCATACCTCTTGACTCGGGCATGAGTCTGAAATACCAATTTCAGCTCTTGGAACATCTTATATGCTCAGTGGTGTTCAAAACGTTTTTGAAGTCCCGGTTCTAAGCCGTAAAGCATGGCGCACTAGACTATCAAGTAGTTATCATACCGAGCTTGCCAAACGTTCATAACGTCTATATCTGCTCCTGCAATAGGTCCGTCACCTAGCGGTGCATCAAGGACATAATTCTTCTGTGCAGCAATGAGGATAATCCTCAGATCACGGACCTAGTCCGCATCATTGCTACTATCATCTTTCAACATAGTTTTTCTCTAGGAACATATCAAAAATAAACGGGGAGCTACATCGTGAGCTATTGATCTACAAGATAGTTATGCAAATACTATCAGGACTAAGTTCATGATAAATTAAAGTCCAATTAATCATATTACTTAAGAACTCCCACTTAGATAGACATCCCTCTAATCATCTAAGTGATCACGTGATCCATATCAACTAAACCATGTCTGATCATCACGTGAGATGGAGTAGTTTTCAATGGTGAACATCACTATGTTGATCATATCTACGATACGATTCACGCTCTACCTTTCGGTCTCAGTGTTCCGAGGCCATATCTGCATATGCTGGGCTCGTCAAGTTTAACCCAAGTATTCTGCGTGTGCAAAACTGGCTTGCACCCGTTGTATGTGAACGTAGAGCTTATCACACCCGATCATCACGTGGTGTCTCGGCATGACGAACTGTCGCAACGGTGCATACTCAGGGAGAACACTTGTACCTTGAAATTTAGTGAGAGATCATCTTATAATGCTATCGCCGTACTAAGCAAAATAAGATGCATAAAGGAGAAACATCACATGCAATCAATATAAGTGATATGATATGGCCATCATCATATTGTGCCTTTGATCTCCATCTCCAAAGCACTGTCATGATAACCATCGTCACCGGCTTGACACCTTGATCTCCGTCAAAGCATCTTTGTCGTCTCGCCAACTATTGCTTCTACGACTATTGCTACCGCTTAGTGATAAAGTAAATCAATTACATGGCGATTGCATTTCATACAATAAAGCGACAACCATATGGCTCCTGCCAGTTGCCGATAACTGTTACAAAACATGATCATCTCATACAATAAATTATATATTATCACGTCTTGACCATATCACATCACAGCAAGCCCTGCAAAAACAAGTTAGATGTCCTCTACTTTGTTGTTGCAAGTTTTACGTGGCTGCTACGGGCTTAGCAAATACCGTTCTTACCTACGCATCAAAACCACACCGATTTTTTGTCAAGTGTGTTGTTTAAACCTTCAACAAGGACCGGGCGTACTCACACTCGATTCAACTAAAGTTGGAGAAACAGACACCCACTAGCCACCTATGTGCGAAGCACGGCGATAGAACCAGTCTCATGAACGCGGTCATGTAATGTCGGTCTGGGCGCTTCATCCAACAATACCGTCGAATCAAAGTATGACATGCTGGTAAGTAGTATGACTATTATTGCCCACAACTCTTTGTGTTCTACTCGTGCATATAACATCTACGCATAGACCTGGCTCGGATGCCACTGTTGGGGAACGCAGTATTTCAAAAAAAAAATCATGCAAGATCTATCTAGGAGATGCATAGCAATGAGCGGGGAGAGTGTGTCCACGTACCCTCGTAGACCGAAAGCGGAAGCGTTTAGTAACGCGGTTGATGTAGTCGAACGTCTTTGCAATCCAACCGATCCAAGTACCGAACGCACGACACCTCCGCGATCTGCACACGTTCATCTCGGTGACGTCCCTCGAACTCTAGATCCAGCTGAGGCTGAGGGAGAGTTCCATCGGCACGATGGCGTGGTGATGGTGATGATGAAATTACCGGTGCAGGGCTTCGCCTAAGCACTACGACGATATGACCGAGGTGTGTAACTATGGAGGGGGGCACCGCACACGGCTAAAAGATCAACTTGTGTCTTTGGGGTGCCCCTCTCCCACGTATATAAAGGAGGGGAGAAGAGGAGGCCGTCCCTAGAGGGGGCGCGCCAAAAGGGGGAGTCCTACTTGGACTCCCGGTCCAAGTAGGATTCGGCCCCCCCTTTCCTATTCCAACTAGGAGAAGGAAGGGAAGGAGGAAGAGGGGAGAAGGAAGGAGGGGGGGCGCCGCCCCCTCCTAGTCCAATTCGGACCAGTCCATGGGGGGGCGCGGCCACCCCTTGAGGCCCATCTCTCCTTTCCCGTATGGCCCATTAAGGCCCACTACTTCCCCCGGCGAATTCCCGTAACTCTCCGGTACTCCGAAAAATACCTGAATCACTCGGAACCTTCCCGATGTCCGAATATAGCCTTCCAATATATCGATCTTTACCTCTCGACCATTTCGAGACTCCTCGTCACATCTGTGATCTCATCCGGGACTCCAAACAACCTTAGGTCATCAAATCACATAAACTCATAATACAAATCGTCATCGAACGTTAAGCGTGCGGACCCTACGAGTTCGAGAACTATGTAGACATGACTGAGACACATCTCCGTTCAATAACCAATAGCGGAACCTGGATGCTCATATTGGTTCCTACATATTCTACGAAGATCTTTATTGGTCAAACCGCATAACAACATACGTTGTTCCCTTTGTCATCGGTATGTTACTTGCCCGAGATTCGATCGTCGGTATCATCATACCTAGTTCAATCTCGTTACCGGCAAGTCTCTTTACTCGTTTCGTAATGCATCGTCCCGTAACTAACTCATTAGTCACATTACCTCCAAGGTTTATACTGATGTGCATTACCGAGAGGGCCCAGAGATACCTCTTTGAAATACGGAGTGACAAATCCTAATCTCGATCTATGCCAACCCAACAAATACCTTCGGAGACACCTGTAGAGCATCTTTATAATCACCCAGTTATGTTGTGACGTTTGATAGCACACTAAGTGTTCCTCTGGTATTCGGGAGTTGCATAATCTCATAGTCAGAAGAACATGTATAAGTCATGATGAAAGCAATAACAACAAACTAAGCGATCATAGTTCTAAGCTAACGGATGGGTCTTGTCCATCACATCATTCTCTAATTATGTGATCCCGTTCATCAAATGACAACACATGTCTATGGTCAGGAAACATAACCATCTTTGATTAACGAGCTAGTCAAGTAGAGGCATACTAGGGACACTCTGTTTTGTCTATGTATTCACACATGTACTAAGTTTTCGGTTAATACAATTCTAGCATGAATAATAAACATTTATCATGATATAAGGAAATATAAATAACAACTTTATTATTGCCTCTAGGGAATATTTCCTTCAGGAATATACGCTTTGATAGTGTGATCAAAGCATATGGTTTTATACAGACTTTTGGAGAAGCCTGTGTTTACAAGAAAGTGAGTGGGAGCTCTGTAGCATTTCTAATATTATATGTGGATGACATATTGTTGATTGGAAATGATATAGAATTTCTGGATAGCATAAGGATACTTGAATAAGAATTTTTCAATGAAAGACCTCGATGAAGCTGCTTATATATTGGGCATCAAGATCTATAGAGATAGATCAAGACGCTTAATTGGACTTTCACAAAGCACATACCTTGGTAAATTTTTGAAGAAGTTCAAAATGGATCAGTCAAAGAAAGGGTTCTTGCCTGTGTTACAAGGTGTGAAGTTGAGTCAGACTCAATGCCCGAACACTGCAGAAGATAGAGAGAAAATGAAAGTCATTCCCTATGCCTCGGCCATAGGTTCTGTCATGTATGCAATGCTGTGTGCCAGACCTGATGTGTGCCTTGCTATAAGTTTAGTAGGGAGGTACCAAAGTAATCCAGGAGTGGATCACTGGACAGCGGTCAAGAATATCCTGAAATACCTGAAAAGGACTAAGGATATGTTTCTCGTTTATGGAGGTGACAAAGAGCTTGTCGTAAATGGTTACGTCGATGCTAGCTTTGACACTGATCTGGATGACTCTAAGTCGCTGACCGGACACATATTTATATTGAATGGTGGAGCTGTCAGTTGGTGTTGTTCCAAGCAAAGCGTCGTGGCGGGATCTACGTGTGAATCGGAGTACATAGCTGCTTCGGAAGCAGCAAATGAAGGAGTCTGGATGAAGGAGTTCATATCCGATCTAGGTGTAATACCTAGTGCATCGGGTCCAATGAAAATCTTTTGTGGCAATACTGGAGCAATTGCCATAGCGAAGGAATCCAGATTTCACAAGAGAACCAAACACATCAAGAGACGCTTCAACTCCATCCGTGATCAAGTCAAGGAGGGAGACACAGAGATTTGCAAAATACATACGGATCTGAATGTTGCAGACCCGTTGACTAAGCCTCTTCCACGAGCAAAACATGATCAGCACCAAGACTTCATGGGTGTTAGAATCATTACAATGTAATCTAGATTATTGACTCTAGTGCAAGTGGGAGACTGAAGGAAATATGCCCTAGAGGCAATAATAAAGTTGTTATTTATATTTCCTTATATCATGATAAATGTTTATTATTCATGGTAGAATTGTATTAACCGGAAACTTGATACATGTGTGAATACATAGACAAAACAAAGTGTCCCTAGTATGCCTCTACTTGACTAGCTCGTTAATCAAAGATGGTTAAGTTTCCTAACCATAGACATGTGTTGTCATTTGATGAACGGGATCACATCATTAGGAGAATGATGTGATGGACAAGACCCATCCATTAGCTTAGCATAATGATCGTTAAGTGCTATTGCTTTCTTCATGACTTATACATATTCCTTTGACTATGGGATTATGCAACCCCCGAATACCGGAGGAACACCTTGAACGTCACAACGTAACTGGGTGATTATAAAGATGCTCTATGGGTGTCTCCGAAGGTGTTTGTTGGGTTGGCATAGATCGAGATTAGGATTTGTCACTCCAAGTGTCGGAGAGGTATCTCTGGGCCCTCTCGGTAATGCACATCATGATAAGCCTTGCAAGCAATGTGACTAATAAGTTAGTTGCGGGATGATGCATTACGGAACGAGTTAAGAGACTTGCCGGTAACGAGATTGAACTGGGTATGAAGATACCGATGATTGAATCTCGGGCAAGTAACATACCGATGACAAAGGGAATGATGTATGTTGTCATTGCGGTTTGACCGATAAAGATCTTCGTAGAATATGTAAGAACCAATATGAGCATCCAGGTTCCGTCGTTGGTTATTGATCAGAGATATGTCTCGGTTATGTCTACATAGTTCTCGAACCCATAGGGTCCGCACGCTTAATGTTCGATGACGATTTGTATTATGAGTTATGTGTTTTGGTGACCGAAGATTGTTTGGAGTCCCAGATGAGATCACGGACATGAGGAGGAGTCTCGAAATGGTCGAGAGGTAAAGATTGATATATTGGACGATAGTATTCGGACACCGGAATGGTTCCGAAGTGTTTCGGGTATTTATCGGAGAACCGGGAGGTTACCGGAACCCCCCGGGGGAAGTAATGGGCCACGTGGGCCATAGGGGAGAGGCAAGGCAGCTCACAAGGGGGTGGCATGCACCCTCCCCATGGGGAGTCCAAATTGGACAAGGGGAGGGGGCGGGGCCCCCCTTTCCTTCCCCCTTTCCCCTTCCGAAAGAAGGAAGGGGGGCCGAATAGGACTAGGAGTCCAAGTGGGTCCCCCCCCACTTGGCGCGCCCCCTAGGCCAGCCTCCTCCCCTCTCCTCCTTTATATACGGGGGAAGGGGGGCACCTCTAAGGACATCAATTGTTTCTTAGCCGTGTGCGGTGCCCCCTCCACCGTTTACTCCTTCGGTCATATTGTCATAGTGCTTAGGCGAAGCCCTGCGCGGATCACTTCACCATCACCGTCATCACGTCGTCGTGCTGACGAAACTCTCCCTCGACACTTTGCTGGATCAAGAGTTCGAGGGACGTCATCGAGCTAAACGTGTGCTGAACTCGGAGGTGCCGTACGTTCGGTACTTGATCGGTTGGATCGCGAAGACGTTCGACTACATCAACCGTGTTAATCTAACGCTTCCGCTTTCGGTCTATAAGGGTACGTGGACACACTCTTCCCCTCTCGTTGCTATGCATCTCCTAGATAGATCTTGCGTGATCGTAGGAATTTTTTTGAAATTGCATGCTACGTTCCCCAACAAACTTTGCGTTTGGTGTCGCCGGACAACATTCACTTTGAACGAATGTGTGCATCGCAAGCGAAGGTATGTGGGCCCGCCCTAGTGGCTCATGGGCCACTGCTCTATCTTCTGGTCCTTCCCCGAGGCTTCCAGGGTCTCTTATGTCCAGAAAAAATCTCTAAAAAGTTTCATGGCATTTGGGCTTCATTTGTTACTGATATTCCGCGAAACAAAAAACAAGCAAAAAACAGTACCTCGCACTGGACACTAACTAATAGGTTTGTCCCAAAAAATGATATATAATTGCTTGTAAATGTATATAAAACATTCAAGATTAATAATATAATAGCATGAAACAATCAAAATTTATAGATACGTTGGAGACATATTAGACATTATAAAACTTTACATAAAACATTTACAAAATGTTAAATGTGTATAAAAAAATGTTTCTTATGTATTTGACAAATGTATAGGAAAATAGACAATTTGTATGAAAAAATTGATCATGTATTAAAAAATATTAATCAAGCATTTGAAAAATAATGTTAATCAAGTATTTTAAAATTTTAATAAAGCATTTAAAAAATTAAATGTGTATCAAAACATTTTCCATGTATACAAAACAATATACAATGTGTATGAAAAACGTTGATCGTGTATGTAAAAAAATGCTAATCAAGCATTTGTAGAATGTTAACCAAGTATTTAGATTTTTTTGAATCAAGCATTTAAAAAATGTTAAATATGTATAGCAAATATGTTTCCCATATATATGAAAAATGTATACAAAAAATACATAATGTGTATGAAAAGAATGTTGATCATGTATTTTAAAAATGTTAAACATATATATATAATGTTAATCATGTATTTGAAAAATATTAAAAATGAATAAAAATATAATGTGTTGAATATTTTGTTAATGGCAATAAAAAAGATCACACACAATGCACATTTTTAATATACATGTTTACATTTGTAATTACAAAATTAAATTTCCTATAAATATATGTTTAGTGGTGTCTAATTTTATTTAACGTACATTAGATATTTTTTATATACGTCAAAAACATTTCATATACACATTTAATATTTTGAAAATACATGATCAACATTTTGTCATGTAAACAAAAGGAAGACGAAGAAAACCACCAAAAACTGAAAAGCAAACAAATGAAATCAAAAGAAAAAAGGAAAAAAAAGATAACCACTGCAAGAAGAATGGCAAACAGAAAAAACCAAGAAAAAACACTATAAAAAGAATGGAAAACGGCAAAAGTCTATAATGAAATAAAGAAAACTAAAAGGCGATGAAAATAAGAAAGATACAAAAAGAAATCCGAAGAAAAAAAGGAACAAATGAAAGAAAACAAAAAAATCAAAGACAAATGATGAGAAACAAAGAAAACCAAAATATAACAAAGAAAAAAACCAGTGAAGAAATAAAGAAAACTGAAGTATAACGAAGAAAAAAAGGAAAACGAAAGAGAACGTATAAAAAAAGAAAAAACAGAAACAACATAAAAAGGTAGAAGAAAGAAAAAACTGGAGCAAATGAGCGAAGATCAAGTAATCAACGAGGAGAAATAGGCGATCTGTTACTGTAGCATACAGAAAAAGTTTCATCCGAGAGAATCTTCTTTTTTTCTTTTCTTTTAAGGACAGGCGAGAGAATCTTCTATCTCGCGTCAAGCGAGATATAGCCCCCGCGAGGTCTCAAGCACTGCTATGTGTCGCTGGTTGTAAGCGATACACCAAACATACCTACAACTCGTACCAAGTTTCTCCTTTTGTCTAAAAAAAACCAAGTTTCTCCTTTTTTTAACACAGTATAATCGAAATCGCTAATATACACGAGCATACACTCACTCCTATAAACGTACGCACACACATCCTATCTTATATGAGCACCTTTCAGAAACTGAGCCCGCATATCATTTTAAAATTAATGAAGTCGCCGCAGACGCCTTCGTAATCGACAGGAACGTCTCGTCTCACTAAACGCACATCGCCACAAAGTCTGGAACAAACCCAGGAACAGGCACATCGCCCAAAAGTCTGGAACAAACCCAGGAAAATGCGAGCAGTGATGTCAGGTCTGGGACTTGAACTCTTGTGGACAGGGGATACCACTGTCCTCTTAGGACACGTTTGGTTGCAGGAATATCCTCCGAGGGACAGGGATATCCCTTCTATACGAGGGGTGCCACCCGTTTGGATCCGAGGTGAGGGAGGACAGGGGCAACCAGATGCTTGGAATATTCGCCAAAACAGGGTTGGGGTCAGCCGCGAAAAACTGGCGGGTCACGGCAATTCGTACCAAGTCGGCCAATCCAGTAGGATATTGCTCGGCGATAAATTTTCATTTCTGCTATGGTTTTCTGGATAGGTTTTCGTTTCGTATTTTTCTATATTTTTCTTCTTTCTGTTCAGTTTCTTAAGAAAAGGTAATATGAACAATTGTCATGAAATTTTCCAACAAAAGAGTAACATTTTTACAAAAGTTGTTCATCGTGCACTTAATTTCTTTTGCCATGCATGTAAAATATCAGCGTTATTTAAAGAATGTTGATCTATTAAAAATATCCAATGTATTTACAATTTTTTTATCATATATTTATATGTTGTTTGTCTGTATTTGAAAAAAAATCAATGTATATTTTAAAAATGTTCTGAATATATTTACAAAACATTCAATGTGTATTAAAAAGGCATTCATGTATAAAAAGGATGTTCTTGTATAAAAAGAAACTGGAAAAGGCAAATGAACTAGAAAATAAATAATAAAATAAAAATGAATAACAATACGAAATAAGTACAAGAACAGATGAAAATAATTAATTCAAACATAGAAAACATAATAGAGAAGAAATGATAAAAAAAAGGAAACCCGGTTTTTTTAACACAATACAATCGCAATTGCTTACATACACGTACATACAGACACTCTATGAACTCACACACGCACATCTACTCTTGTGAGCACCTCTGACATACTGAGCTGACACAGTATTTTAAGATTGACAAATTTACCACAGTCGTCTCGTAGTCAGCGAGAAGGTATCCTCCTACTGAACAAACATCGCCGGAAAGCTTGAAATAAATCTAGTAAATACGAGCAGTAGTGCCAAGTCTAGAACTTCAATCCTGGTGGATTGATTCCATCACAAAGAACCTAATCATATGAGTTATTCCCATTTCACCAAAAAAATAATTAAGAAAAAACCTGATTTTTTTTAGAAATGAAAAACTGAAGCGAACTATCCGGTGCAGCTCCCGTAAAAAAAAGAGAACTTTCCCTAAAAAAAAGAAGAAGAAGAGAACTATCTAGTGCAGCGATGTATGGTGGCGGCACGTTCTAATTTGGAGGTAGCCGGCGCCCGTCTCCGCATCCTTTGGTTCGCCCCCGATCGGGTAGAGCGTGCGCGTGACACGGCGCGGCGGTGACACGAAATTCCTCCGTTTTCCGGAAGCGGAACAGACCGCCGCGCAGAAGAAACAAACCACCCCACCGACCGTAGCCTCTCCGGGAGGTGGCGCTGCGGCGCACGGCGAGAAAAGCGACCAAACCCCTCGCAGTCTCAGAAAAAGCGTCCGAGAAAAGCAGAAGCCAGGCGATCGAGTGAGGACCGAGGAGCCAAAATCCAGAGCCTCCGCATCGCACGGGAGCCGAGGCCGATCGATGGCACGACGGAAGCCGCCGGCGCAGCATGGAGCCCGGAGCGAGGACGGCCAGGCCCAGGCGACGGCGCCGCCGCTGAAGCGGGGGCCGTGGACGGCGGAGGAGGACGAGGTGCTGGCGCGGTTCGTGGCGCGGGAGGGGGAGGGGCGGTGGCGCACGCTGCCACGGCGGGCGGGCCTGCTGCGCTGCGGCAAGAGCTGCCGCCTGCGGTGGATGAACTACCTCCGGCCGGACATCAAGCGCGGCCCCATCGCCGAGGACGAGGAGGACCTCATCCTCCGCCTCCACCGCGTCCTCGGCAACCGGTGCGTGCACGTGACCTACTTCCTGAAATGCGTCTATGCAGATGATAGACTTATGGATGTGGCGGTGCACGCAGGTGGTCGCTGATCGCCGGGAGGCTGCCGGGGCGCACGGACAACGAGATCAAGAACTACTGGAACTCGCACCTCAGCAAGAAGCTCATCGCCCAGGGCCTCGACCCGCGGACGCACATGCCGCTCGCCGCTGCTCCCGGCAGGGCGGCAGCTCCTACCGACAAGACGACGTGGGCGCCGACGGTCAGACCGCCGCAACCTCCGCCTCCGCCCCCGCCAGTGCCGCCGACCTCGTCTGCCGCTGGAACTGGATGCGACGGCCGTGACAGCCCAGCCGGCGGAGGCAATGACGACCTCGCCGCGGCGATGAGCGTCGACGCCCATGACTTCGAAGGTTTCGGTGATCAGCTTCTCGCCGACTACGCTGCTTCCCGCGGAGTCTTCAACGACGTCATGGGGAGTCCAATGGTGGACGACGATACCTTCAGCTCGTTCCTCGATTCCTTGATGAATGAGCGCCAGTTGGCTGCTGATCACAAGGGTGTGATGAACGATCAGGGCGGCGCTATCTAGCTGATGCAGATTTACAAATGCACTGTCATCCTGAGCAGCGAATAAGTTGATTGATGATGAGCAGATACAAACTGCGTACACATGAATTGCTTAATGTGATGAAGGGATCTGGTGACGTTTGTTTGTGTGATGAAAATCAGTACTACGAGGATGTAATGTATGGATTGCACAGACATAAGATTTGTAGATGGTGCGAATTAATCAATGTGTTCACCTGCTACTCATGTGGCCTGCTACCGAGTGGCCAAAATAGAGTAGGTGCAGCTCATAAACCTGCAGGTCTATCCGTCTATATATGGTCGAGAGAGACTCGAGACGCGTACAGCTCATATTTGTGACAACGCGTGCCTCCGTTGCATTTTGCCATACCCGTGGGGTGGCCTGTCCGAATTGATTCTGATGTCGACTGAATTCAGGAAAGGAATTCCCCGGATCTTTCTTCTTCGGCTACTCTTCTTCTCAGGGTTCACCAGAGATTCAGATTGCCCGTGCAACTGACTGATGGTACGCAGGATAATATATCAGCACGTATACGTACGTACGTGTGCAAGCAAAGAAAAAAGGATTCGCACATACACAAAGGGAACACCGACTGTTTTCTACCTAGCTATACAATACGTACGTTCATGCCGGGCGCATGCATAGACCGTATGTGAAATGTGAGTATCACAACAGGACAATGTAAACATGAACAAAGAATCTACTACGAAACAAATCGGAACGCGCATCGTAACAAATAAATTACTAACAGAGAAGAAGATTTTACCTTTTAATTGAGCAGCATGCAGGCCATCCATCCATGCTCCTGGGAAGAGACTTCAAGTTGCATGGCTGTTTAGGCTAGCAAGAGGAGCGTAGAGGCATGGGCACTGTACGTGGGGAGCTCCGGCGCTATATAGCAAGGGGGGCGCCTGCGAATTTACCTGCCGTTGCGACCGGCCGTCGTCGTCCAAATGGACTGTCAGGTTGGAACCAACAAACAAACAAAATTGGGCCTACTTCATTCTCTCCCGTGTTGTTACAATTAAACGAAATTATTCGGTTCGACGCGTGAAATTATAGTACGTGGGATTGACCGGTAGCTGCACTGCAAAGTTTGTGATTTTCCAAACCGACAGAAGTATTATCTGAACGGAGTATGATTGACCTTGACACAACTGAAGCACCCGTAAGTACGCCTTCGCAGGGCGTTGACGTAGATATAAGGGTTTCCGTCTTCATGGACTGGTCACGTGGAGGCAGCATTCCGCTTTCAGCGTCCACACCGTTCCCTTTGTCCGGTGGAGTGCCGCGGCGAGGGGCTGTGGGAGGAGATGGCCTTCGCGTCGTGGCTAGTGGCGCCGCCTCCTGCCGCGAGGGCAGGGTGGAGGCCCGCGAGGGCGGCCCCTCGCCGGCTCGTCCTGGCGGCATCCAGCCGAGGCGGCGGCCCGGCCCCGGCCCCGCCGACGTTCGACAGGCTGCGGGAGCAGCTCCTCCAACTCCACGCCGAAGCCGACCTCACCCAGTCCAAAGGTATACTAACTCCTCAACTCCATCGCCATGGCTGCGTTCTTCTTCCGGAAACTGAGATGCTGAGTCCGTAGGAAGAGCTTGTGTATTTCATTCTACATATTTGTGCTACTCCCTCCGTCACAAAATAAGTGTCTCAACCTTAATACAACTTTGTATTAGAGTTAGTACAAAGTTGAGACACTTATTTTGGGACGGAGGGAGTACTAAATTGCGGACAATGATTGCGATTCCAAAGATTGCGGTATGTCTCGTCGATCTCTGTTACATATGTTCGGACCTAAGGGTGACTTTGAGCCCAGCGCTCTGTGGATAGGGGCACACCATTCGTCGCCGTGCACAAGTGCACATTTTATTTCTAGACTAGAATACTCACTGCACAAGTGCACCACATCCTTTTTACTGACTGTGTTTATTTTCTTGTAGCAAACAGTGCTCGGGTGAGGCTTATGCGGTTGACCGAGGCCGCTGAGAATCTTAAGAAGAGAGCCGTAGTCAGTGTCCGGATGGGCAGAGAGAATGAGGCAGTGGAATTACTTGTGCAGAAGAAGAAGTTGACCAATGCTTTGGAGAACATAAAGGAGCGCATTGAGCTGCTTGACAAGCTTTCCGCAAAGATTAGTGAGGTGATGACATGTTCTTTTATCATCAGTGGTATATGATAATTTTTGGTTCTTCGAATTGATACTTTTTTTTGAACTTGTACCAAAACCCCATGATACATTGCTGAATCATACTTAGACAATGTCACACTGTTCTTGTGATCATTCCGCTGATTACATCACTTATGAATGTTACAAATCGCTGTTTGCCGGCCGCCCTAGGGGTGGGATCGCCCTCGCGGAGCATTTTTGGTCACCGGACCAGCAGATCTCGCCTGAGGAGAATGCTGCGCTCCTCGCCCCCTTTGATGCCGCGGAGGTAGAGGCTTTTGTCAAAGCGATGAACCCAACCTCAGCTCCAGGACCCGATGGCCTCCCGGTTCGCGTCTTCCAGGCGTTCTGGCCGATGGTCAAGGAGATCATCCTTGACTTGTTCCTCGAGTTCTCTCGAGGAGCTTTGGACGTGTCCCGACTCAACTACGGGATCATCTCCCTGACCCCGAAGGTCCCTGGAGCAGCCGACATCCGGCAGTTCCGACCCATCACGGTCCTCAACGTGCTATTTCGGATCTTGGCCAAAGGGTACGCCACTAGGGCGGCCCTAATTGCACCCCGGATCCATCACCCGAACCAGACGGCCTTCATGAAAGGTCGATATATTTTGGATGGGATTCTCGTCCTCCACGAGGTCATCCATGAAGTCAAGAGCAAGCGCCTTCGCGCGGTGTTCTTTAAGATTGACTTCCATAAAGCATACGACACTGTACATTGGTCCTTTCTTCGGGAGGTGATGATGAGGCGTGGTTTTGACCACCATTGGGTGGCTCGGATCATGCAGCTGGTTACGAGCGGACGCACGGCCGTCAACATAAATGGGGAGGTCGGGCCGTACTTCCAGACCGACCAGGGGGTACGGCAGGGTGATCCCGTCTCCCCTTTCCTATTCAATCTAGTGGTCGACGCTCTAGCTACGATCCTAGACTTGGCCAAGCGGGCAGGCCACATTAGGGGGATTTGCCCCCATCTGGTGGCTAATGGAGGTTTGACCCATCTCCAGTATGCGGACGACACCATTATGATGGTGCAGGGCTCGGACGAGGATATACGACACCTCAAGTTCCTCCTTCTCTGTTTTCAGGAGATGTCGGGCCTCACGATTAACTTCGCCAAGAGCGAAGTGATGGTCCTTGGGTACTCCGCGGAGGAAGCCCAGCAAATTGCTAACCGCTTGAACTGTCGCTTGGGATCCTTCCCGACTACTTACCTCGGCATGCCGATTAGTGACACCCGTCTACAGGAAAAAGACTTCCGCCCAATAATTTCCAGGCTCCAACCTAGGATGGAGCCTTGGCAAGGGAGGTGGCTCTCCAAGGCCGCGCGAGTGATCCTAATGAACTCCTCCCTCGTTAGCCTTTTGATGTATGTTATGGGATTCTATAGTTTACACGAATCCCTTCATCACGAGGTCACCAAACTTCTCTCTAGATTCTTCTGGGCTGGAGAGAACAATAAACAGAAGTACCACATGGTCAAGTGGTCTGAGATTTGCAAGCCCAAGGACTAGGGTGGTCTCGGGGTCATCTCGTTCAAGCGGATGAATATTGCTCTCCTCTCCAAATGGCTGTGGCGCATTCAGACCAGTGATGGTGGGCTTTGGCTGGAGACTATACGCGCCAAGTACCTCCGTGGGCAGCCTCTGGCGTTTGCCTCTAGAGCTGGAGGCTCCCAATTCTGGCAATCGGTGATTCAACTGATGCCAGTCTTGCTTATTGGGACCAACATTAGTGTGGGCTCTGGCGCCGGCACCCTGTTTTGGCTTGATAGATGGGCCGGGGCGAGACCCTTTGCGGAGTGGTTCTACACGTTGTTCTCGGTATGTACCCACCCGCAACTTTCCGTGGACGTGGCTCTAGCCAATTTGGACGCGATTGCCTTCCGTCATACCTTCGGGGCGGTGGAACATGCCCAATGGGAGGAGCTGCTCGAGTGTGTTGCCCTACACACCCCCTCCCTCGAGCCCGACTCGCTATCTTGGCAACTCGAGCCTAGCGGCCGGTTCTCTACTAGGTCCCTGTACCAGGCGATTGTCCCCACACCCGGACCAGTGGAACTATCGGTGATTTGGGAGATTAAACTCCCCTTGAAGATCCGCATTTTCCTTTGGCAATGGGTAAGAGGCCGTCTGCCCTCGGGCACGGAGGTGGGTAGGCGTAATGGCCCCGGAGATGGCCTTTGTCCCATTTGCATGGTACCGGAAGACTGTAACCACATCTTCTTCCGGTGCCTGGCGGCGCAGTTCCTTTGGTGCTGCTTCCGGGAGGTGGATGGGGGCACTTGGTGCTACGACAACCTTCCGGACTTATTCGGGGAGATTCGTAGGCTCCCCGGCACTAGGCGTGCACCCACCTGGGTTGCTATGGGTACCCTAGCATGGACCCTCTGGTGCTCTCGCAATAAGCTAGTCATCGAACGCATGATCCCTTGCCGTGTGACTGATTCAATCTACAAAATGTGTGGCTTCTTACAGCTATGGAGACCGCTTAGCAAGCGGCGCGATCGGGACGTCATTGACAACATCATCACGGGTCTCCGCTCCTCGGCCTCAGCACTTGCTCCTCCGCCACCACCACCCCCTCCTGAGCCCGATTAGACGTACTTTTCTTTTCTTTGGGGCTTGTCTTGCTGTGCCCCCAGCGATGATTTGAGACTTGTTTGTACTTTGAACATGACTTGTTGGATGCTTGGTGTTGGTGCTTTATAATATAAAGCGGGGGGAAACCCTTTTTCGTATGAATGTTACAAGCTTTTCCTTCAAATAACAACTAACACATAAATGACATCTCACATAAACCATTCCCACTCAGGAAATTTTCTCCAAATTTCATCCGTCTATATATCTGAAACATTGTTTGTTGTATCCAGGTTATTTCGGTGAAGCAGAATATGTTAATTGAACACGCGTTGCGTCCAGGGATGGCTACTGTTGAAGACTCCAATGACCATATAAGAGTGTTCTCCGGTAAAATTGATGATCGGGTGGATGAGACTAGTGATTCAAACGTGGCTGGCCAATCCAAGGGAAGTGAACTTCAGATGGCTGATAGCTTCACATTCTCCAAGGATCATGACCCAACAAACATCATGGATGATCATTCTGCATATGATGATTTTGTGCAGCATATTGATTCACAGCTGAGTTCATTACAATGTGAAATTGATCACTACGCCAGTTCCCAATTAGCAAAAGAGTTGGACACTCAGCAGTCTGTAAATGACAAGTTGCACAAATTGTCAACCATATTGAAGCTTATAACTGAAACTAGAGAAAGGTTAGTCTTGAAGGAGGAGCACGAAAAGTCACAAATGCACTAATATATGTTCTGCATCTGGCTTTTTTTGGCATCCCCAAACCAAATATGCTTGAGCTTCATTACAGTAACTAACTTTTCCAGGATTGCTAACATTTCGGATAACACAGTAAGTGAGAGTGGATCTGATGGCTTGAGATGATGGCAAACTACAAAACATTGAATTCATCGTGTCAAGCTCTGTCTCTTTCTTTGGTAAGTTGTCCCATTGCTTTAATTACACTGCACAAAACTCGTCCTATCC
Organism: Triticum aestivum; assembly: GCF_018294505.1. Taxonomy (NCBI): domain Eukaryota; kingdom Viridiplantae; phylum Streptophyta; class Magnoliopsida; order Poales; family Poaceae; genus Triticum; species Triticum aestivum. Next base: position 361,378,029 of record NC_057802.1, on the reverse strand, counting down.
AGTTCTTCCCTGTATCCTTAATTACATATCCATACAATCCGGGTGAGAAAATATGTAAAGAAACCCTGAAGCTGTGGCTATGGCCAACCACATTACAAGAAATATGACTCCAAGTTCAATTGTATACGACAATGTATGACTCCAAGATCAACAGTGATAGACAATGTTTCGACTACTTGTAATATGGAAGGGTATTAAATAGGTCACGTGTACATGTTTAAATTTTGATTTCTAGTTAGCAAAGTATCAATGATATCTATCATTGAAGTATGATATATTTCTCTTATTTACATAATACATACTCATAAGTTTCCAATTATGTCAGCAAGAGCAACATTTCCACATTTTGCAAGGCCTAGCTGATCAAACTGGTCTGAGATCATCGTGACATCTTTCTCATCGATCTTCCCCATCTCTTTCAGCTTGTAGATCATAAAGTCTGATTTGCTGTTGCATATGGAGAAGGCAATCACACGTTAATCACATGTGAAGCAGCTTGCTTGAACGTAAAAGGCATAGTTGCCCTGTAAGACATAGTAACATACTTCTAAATTAATTTAATGAGAAGAAAGATGTAGAGGTTGTGACGAACTGATGAAAAGTAACTTCAATGTAACTTTTTGAGGTGTCAATGCATATCACAAGTATATTTATTGTTTCCTTGAGTGTTTGGTAAAAGACTAAAAGGAACGAGAAATTATTAGCTCTTTGTCGTGCAAGAAGAAAGAACATATCATCAGATAAATTTAATTTCCAGATAAGAATATGATGTAATCATTGGATACGAGATAAGCAGCAGAGTAGAAGCGCATGTCAAGTGCAAAATTCCTTGACATGGTAATTGATGGAAAATTTACAATACCTTACAGCTGCATCGTTATCAAGGTCTGCAGCAGGTGGCTCATTGTCCATTTTCTTCTGGAGGATCCATTTTGTAGTTCGTCGGTTCCTTCTGTCCATCCTTAGATCCGTTAGGAACAAGAATGCCTTGCCAACTGCCAACGTGCTCACCAACAGACACACGGTCGCGGAGAGCCTTCCAGCTGTAGTTGAGAAGCCATAATCCCCATATCCAACTGTTGTCACAGAAATGACTGATAAATAGAAGCTGTCAATCCAATTTAGGCCCTCCACCTCATGTACTATGATTGTACAAATTGAGATAGTCCCTGCAACAACGCCTAGTGCAAGTAGTACTTTCATCTTCCCTCTTGACCTTTTCTTTGCAGCATCGATCATGTACGTGTCAAATACCCTGTTCAGCTTATTGTCATCCATTGTGCTAAGTAGGACTGTTCTCTGCTTGTCTAGCACATTTGTCAACAGTCCATTTAGCATAATGTCAACAAAGCGAACACCTATTAGTAGAAACAAGCATGTGAACACCTTTGTGAAGGTAGTGCAAGGGACTATGTCACCATACCCAATGGTGCACAAGCTTATGATGGTGAAGTACAGGGCATCCACTAACTTAAACGTGGATTTCCCCTTGAAGCCTTCAACATTTGTCATGTACACCGTGACTCCTATTGAGATGTATAGGATGACACTAACAATAGCCTGCCTTGTAATTGATGGTGTGTATTGTGCAGAAGGGCTTTGCTTGCCAAGCTCATGTGCACAGGGAGCTTCTTTGATTGATGTGAATATAGAAGGTGAAGAACGCACCCGCTGTAAAGTCGGCGTGGATACTATATCGGTGTTTTCATTAGTGGCTGGAGGATGATTGCGAGTACTGAGGCTAGCTTTGACATTAGTGTCTGGATGAAAGGAAGGTGCACACCTGTTTGGGACATCGCATGATTTGCTTCTGTCTTGCTTGGAGGAAGAGTACTTCTGATTACGCTGGAATAGAGGCAGCAGAGGCTCCTCCATGGAAGACATATTTGAGCTAGGATTCATGAGCTTGCAGTTCTCAGGTTGGGGTATCATCACTTTATATACATGGTGGTTCTGCTGAGATCTAGACAATGGAAGCGGTAACCATCAGACAGTCAACCAGGGATGTACACTTCCCTGGTGTTTCTGAGGTGAAAAGATCTTGAAGCATATCATTCTTATTTATTCCAGCATTTAAATCATGTAGTTTCTAGTATCTTGCATAGTTGTTGATACAAGAGGCAACTGATGAAAGGGACAGAAAGGGTGGGCATATTCGTTCCTTCTTATCTGACACTTTCTTTTGATATCAGAAACTAAATTACTAGGTTCATCTCCAAAATTAAAATGGATTTGCTATACTGTGAATTCCCACCTCTTGTTCTCCTTTCTTTGCGGGGGATTCTCACTTCTAGCCTTTAGTAACACTGCAAACTTCTATGCTGAGCGATTGTGGATTTGTAGTGCATCATTCTGTATGCTCCGGTTAAGGGTGATCTTCGTAGTTCCCTGTGTTGTTGCAGGAGTAACCATGCACTGGCTTGCCACTTGCTGCACGTGCGCTAATTAGGTTCTCCAACATTAAATTTCGTGTTACATTTTGGTGCAGGTACCAAGTTGGCAAATGACAATGGCTTATCAACCTTCTGGTCTTGCAAGTTGGTCCTCCGCTCTCTGGGATGATCCGTCGGAATAAAGGCAGTGCCATATTCTGCAGGACTCCGTTCTGCAACTGGAGTAGTGGGGACATGTCAATTTCTTGTGGTGCTCAGATCTTGTTGTCGGTGAGGGAGGTACGATTGTGCCGACTGAAAGCTTCTCAAGCTGAAGGAACTTTGTTCCGGGTCATCTATGTCTCTTCGAGTGGTCGGTGTCTGTATGGATCATGCGATCTGGTGAGAAGGCTGTAGGCAAAACTGTACAACTTCGTGCAGATTTTACCGAAGACCGGAAGATTTAGAGGTCCCAACTCCAAAGCAAGCAGTTGAGCTTCTGACATAAATGTACATAATGAGACTGCGCCATGAATATCTTTACCCTGTATCCAGAGTTTGTAGCTTCATGCCTTCATCACGCTCATCACTCATTTTATAGGCTCCTGTGCAAAAGTAGCTGCCGAAAAATTAGTGCCTGAATAAAAAAGCTATACTTACTATAAGGATGAACATAGCCTGGACAAGATTTCCAACTGTTCTTTTCCCTTTGCAGATTATATCATGAGGTTCCACAAAAATGATAAAACATGTAAAAATGGTGCGACCAAACAGAATTATCAGTGTTATTGCCAAACACGACACGCACAAGGACTATGATAGCTGTACTCGTATGTTACTACTGTACATGTTAACCTGAATATGCTTGGATCCTAAAGATAAATCTTGATGTAGTCAACTCTATGCAGCAACTTATGCTCTCTTTGGATATTTGTATTGGAGGGCTACGCATTGAATTGACTGGAATACCAATTCAGCAAGGAAATTGAAATGGGAATGGATACGAATTCGCTTGTTTTGGTTGTTCACTGAATTGACTCATGGAATCGGACGCGTAGTATGTGATCCCGTGATCCCGGATGAACAGTAAAATCCGAAAAAATAGTAAAAAAATTCAAAAAAATCTGAATTTTTTTGGCAAGAAACTTTGATGTTTTTCCTACATGCGTGCAAAAATTCATGACATTCATGGGGTCTCGGCAAAAAAAAAAAAATCGATGCTCCAAAATGCTTCCAAAAACAGTTTTTTTGGAGCATGATTTTGTTTTTTTGCCGAGACCTCCACAAATTTCATCACGAAAATTGGCACGCATGTAGAAAAAACATCAATTTTTTTTTTGAATTTTTTTACTATTTTTTTGGATTTTACTGTTTATCCGGGATCACTGGAGCTTAGGATCACATGAGAGTTTTCGCATGGAATCTTCAATCTGTGACTAATTAAGTGATTATTTTTTGTTTTTTATTATATAGTGATATTTTTTACTGTAATTAAATGATTATATGGCAATAAAAATAACAAAAACTGTACTCCTTCTAATCTGAATTAAAAATTCAGATCGGACGGAGTAAAATCTGTGGGTATGCGGCTTATGATTTGCTCTACATGTATCGAATGAAATTGGCACAACATATTTGAGTAAAAGCTAGGATGTACTGTTTACTTCACAAATCACAAGTTTCAGCTCATCAATACACTTATTCCACGACAAAAAGTTCATCAGCACACTTTTTAGCATCATGAATCACAAGGCCGTCAGGGTGTCAGGCGCCAGAATTTGATTCCCTTTGGGTCCGTCGTGATATTTAGCTCCGGAGGTGAGGTTGAGGACGACCTTGTGAGGAAGCACACGCCAAGTGGTGTCTGCTCTTCGGCCTCGGCATACAATGTTCAATTCATTGGGTCTACGAGCTAAACCTTGAGGTGCACCATTTGGGGTGCTTGGGCTTCCGCCTAAGGTTAAATTCTTTGCGTGACTTGCAATGCAAGATAGGATTTGGACAGACGATCGCTTGGCTAGTTGAGGTTGGAAAAATTGTGGCCTTTACCCGCTTTGCCGAAGAGTACAAGAGATCGAGGTTCGCTTATTGGTGCGGAGCACCCTACGGTCATCCCCATGTACACTACACCAACTCCCCAAGAGCCAAGTGGATCTATGACAAAAACTCATGCACGCGCCATTGAACATGAGGTTAATTCGCTCCTTAGTGTCCCTTCCATACATGTGAGACATGGTTACTACCTCAAACGAATGTGCTATGCGTGCTTAGGTACCAAGGATGCAAGCATGGAGAAGCTAGGAGCAATGGACAAGATGGCATAGAAGCGAAGCGAGAAAATCAAGAAGGAAGGCTGCAGAAAAGCTACAACCACTAGACGTCCGGTAGGACCATCGGACATCCGGTGCAGCGCAAGGAGAACCTCCCAGGATAACGAGCCGCATATCAACTCTATAGCGTCCGAACATCCGGCGCGTCCCTAGCCACTGGACATCTGGTCCTCATCGGAAATCTAGCCACACTTGTCTAGAACCAAAACGATGAATATTACCAGAAGTCCGATCGCCACCGGACATCCGGTCCTCGTCAAGCCATCGGGCATCCGGTCCCTCAGAAGCCACTGGACATCCGGTGACCACCGGACACCCGGTACTTACTGCACGCAACCACTCGGGGTTTGACCCATGTACCCCTCTCTCACCCCCTAGACTATATATACTTGTCCTCTACCTCCTTCCTAGGGTTAGCAAAGCATATTGAACTAAAACCTAGAGAGCTTTGCTCATCTACCTCTCCATTGGAGACCAAGACCCGTCTAAGGGAAGATCTCCCAATTGTATGCAAGCCTAGAGGCTTGAGAAGAACTACCCCTCCAAGGTCCTAACCCCTCCATGGATTTGGGAAGAACTACCTCGTTTACTTTTGTTCATTTTGTTGACTGTGGATATATGTGCTTTATATGGGATTTGTGGAGATAGTGGACTTGTGACTTGCATTCGTGTCTTGAGTGTTTCTCTTGTTGCTCCTCTTGGGTTCATCCTTCTCCACCTCCAAGTGCGAAATATTTGGCCAATTAGGGTTCTACCCTACATCACTTATTCTGAAAATGTCGCTTCACCATTAGGATTTGGAACTTGGTTAAAGATTGGCTTGGGCTACATGCAATTGACACTTTGACTTGGGTGGCGGCCCATTCAACTAAGGATTGGTGGACCAATATGGTGGCCAACAACATTCCCAATAGAGGGGCGATGGCATCTGACACCATGCTCATTGCTTGGATCATTTGTAATGAGAGGAATGCACGTGTTTTCCGTCACAAATCAATACCACCACCTATCATTTTCAGCATCATCGAGAGGGCCACCGCGGGTGCAACAAAATTTGAGCAACATCGTGTCGGGAGAGTAATGATATATTATAAGCATGTTGCGTGTAATGAACCACTATTCTTCTCCCTTAATTAATTGAAGAGGCAAAGCTTATGTCCCCATTTCGACAATATATAAATATATGCTAGTACTTAGCGTTGGGTATGTTCTACTGACCAGCTTTGTAGTTCACCACATTGGTGATGCATTGATGTAAAGGCCCTAACGGTCGGATCAATATCTCACTGCCACAACTACTAACTAGACATGGAGGCCAATTTGTTTAACTGCAGATATTGATTGACCAATATGTAGGCAAGCCAAAAAAACTGGCTGTTGATTGGTTGAAAATGAACTTACCATGTCAACCTCTTAAAACTTATCAATTTCTGGTAAGTTTTTGACGTGCCAAATGTTCTTTTAATATGCCATAGGGGAGGAATCTCCACCTATATATATATATATATATATATATATTGATCTATATTCAAAGAAATTGGCAAGAACAAAGGATCCAAGTGTTAGGGAACGTAGCATGCAATTTCAAAAAAAAAACCTACGCTCACGCAAGATCTATCTAGGAGATGCATAGCAACGAGAGGGGGAGAGTGTGTCCACGTACCCTCGTAGACCGAAAGCGGAAGCGTTAGGCTAACGCGCTTGATGTAACGTAAGGCACCTCCGAGTTCAGCACACGTTCAGCTCGATGACGTCCCTCGAATTCTTGATCCAGTAGAGGGCCGAGGGAGAGTTCCGTCAGCACGACGGCATGGTGATGGTGATGGTGATGTGATCCGCGCAGGGCTTCGCCTAAGCACTACGACGCTATGACCGGAGGAGTAAACTGTGGAGGGGCACCGCACACGGCGAAGAGAACAATTGATGTGTCTCCAAGGGGTGCCCTGCCCACGTATATAAAGGAGGGAGAGGGAGGAGGCCGGCCATAGGGGGCGCGCCATAAGGGGGGAGTCCTACTAGGACTCCTAGTCCTAGTAGGATTCGCCCCCCTCTTTTCCTTCTCATGGAGGTGGAAAGGGGGAAGGAGAGGGAGTAGGAGAAGGAAAGGGGGTGGCGCCCCCTTCCCTAAACCAATTCGGCCTCCTCCCTTGTGGGGGTCCACCAGCCCCTTGTGGGCTGGTTAGCCTCCCTCCTATGGCCCATATCTTTCCCCGGGGGGTTCCGGTAACCCCTCCGGTACTCCGGTATATACCTGATACACTCCGGAACCCTTCCGGTGTCCGAATGCTACCTTCCAATATATCAATCTTTACCTGTCGACCATTTTGAGACTCCTCGTCATGTCCGTGATCTCATCTGGGACTCCGAACAAACTTCGGTCACCAAAACACGTAACTCATAATACAAATCGTCATCGAACGTTAAGCGTGCGGACCCTACGGGCTCGAGAACTATGTAGACATGTCTGAGACAATCTCCGGTCAATAACCAATAGCGGAACCTGGATGCTCATATTGGTTCCTACATATTCTATGAAGATCTTTATCGGTCAAACCGCACATACGTTATTCCCTTTGTCATCGGTATGTTACTTGCCCAAGATTCGATCTTCGGTATCATCATACCTAGTTCAATTTCGTTACCGGCAAGTCTCTTTACTCATTCCATAATGCATCATCTCGTAACTAACTCATTAGTCACACTGCTTGCAAGGCCTATAGTGATGTGCATTACTGAGAGGGCGCAGAGATACCTCTCCGATACTCGGAGTGACAAATCCTAATCTTGATCTATGTCAACCCAACAAACACCTTCGGAGATACCTGTAGAGCATCTTTATAATCACCCAGTTACGTTGTGATGTTTGATAGCACACAAGGTGTTCCTCCGGTATTCGGGAGTTGCATAATCTCATAGTCAGAGGAATATGTATAAGTCATGAAGAAAGCAATAGCAATAAAACTTAACGATCACTATGCTAAGCTAACGGATGGGTCTTGTCCATCACATCATTCTCTAATGATGTGATCCCGTTCATCAAACGACAACACATGTCTATGGTTAGGAAACTTAACCATCTTTGATTAACGAGCTAGTCAAGTAGAGGCATACTAGGGATACTCTGTTTTGTCTATGTATTCACACATGTACTAAGTTTCCGGTTAATACAATTCTAGCATGAATAATAAACATTTATCATGATATAAGGAAATATAAATAACAACTTTATTATTGCCTCTACGACATATTTCCTTCAGTCTCCCACTTGCACTAGAGTCAATAATCTAGTTCACATTGCCATGTGATTTAACACCAATAGTTCACATCACCATGTGATTAATAACCATAGTTCACATCGCCATGTGATTTAACACCAATAGTTCACATCACCATGTGATTAATAACATAGTTCACATCTCCATGTGACCAAGACCCAAAGGGTTTACTAGAGTCAGTAATGTAGTTCACATCGCCATGTGATTAACACCCAAAGAGTACTAAGGTGTGATCATGTTTTGCTTGTGAGAGAGGTTTAGTCAACGGGTTTGTCACATTCAGATCCATATGTATTTTGCAAATTTCTATGTCTACAATGCTCTGCACGGAGCTACTCTAGCTAAATGCTCCTACTTTCGATATGTATCCATATCGAGACTCAGAGTCATCCAGATTGGTGTCAAAGCTTGCATCGACGTAACTCTTTATGACGAACTCTTTTATAACCTCCATAACCGAGAAATATTTCCTTAGTCCTCTAAGGATAATTTTGACCGCTGTCCAATGATCTACTCCTAGATCACTATTGTACTCCTTTGCCAAACTCATGCTAAGGTATACAATAGGTCTGGTACACAGCATGACATACTTTATAGAACCTATGGCTGAGGCATAGGGAATGACTTTCATTATCTCTCTATCTTCTGCCGTGGTCGGGCTTTTGAGTCTTACTCAAGTTCACACCTTGCAACACAGGCAAGAACTCCTTCTTTGACTGTTCCATTTTGAACTACTTCAAAATCTTGTCAAGGTATATACTCATTGAAAAAAATCTTATCAAGCGTCTTGATCTAGATCTCGATGCTCAATATGTAAGTAGCTTCACCGAGGTCTTTCTTTGAAAAACTCCTTTCAAAGACCCCTTTATGCTTTCCAAAAAATTCTACATCATTTCCGATCAACAATATGTCATTCACATATATTTATCAGAAAGTTTGTAGTGTTCCCACTCACTTTCTTGTAAATACAGGCTTCACCGCAAGTCTGTATAAAACTATATGCTTTGATCAATTCATCAAAGCGTATATTCCAACTCCGAGATGCTTGTACCAGTCCATAGATGGATCGCTGGAACTTGCACACTTTTTTAGCACCTTTAGGATTGAGAAAACCTTCTGGTTGCATCAAATACAAAAAATCCATTAAGGAATGCAGTTTTGACATCCAGTTGCCAGATTTCATAAAATGTGGCAATTGCTAACATGATTCAGACAGACTTTAAGCATCGCTACGAGTGAGAAAACCTCATCGTAGTCAACACCTTGAACTTGTCAAAAACCTTTTGTGACAAGTTGAGCTTTGTAGATAGTAACACTACCATCAGTGTCCGTCTTCCTCTTGAAGATCCATTTATTATCAATGGCTTGCCGATCATCGGGCAAGTCCACCAAAGTCCACACTTTGTTCTCATACATGGATCCTATCTCAGATTTCATGGCCTCAAGCCATTTTGTGGAATCTGGGCTCATCACCGCTTCGTCATAGTTCGTAGGTTCGTCATGGTCTAGTAACTTGACTTCCAGAACAGGATTACCGTACCACTCTGGTGTGGAACGTGCTCTGATTGACCTACGAGGTTTGGTAGTAACTTGATCTGAAGTTTCATGATCATTATCATTAGCTTCCTCACTAATTGGTGTAGGCATCACTGGAACTGATTTCTGTGATGAACCACTTTCCAATTCGGGAGAAGGTACAGTTACCTCATCAAGTTCTACTTTCCTTCCACTCACTTCTTTCGACATAAACTCCTTCTCTAGAAAGGATCCATTCTTAGCAACGAATATCTTGCCTTTGGATCTGTGATAGAAGGTGTACCCAACAGTTTCCTTTGGGTATCCTATGAAGACGCATATCTCTGATTTGGGTTTGAGCTTATTAGGTTGAAGCTTTTTCACATAAGCATCGCAGTCCCAAACTTTAAGAAACAATAGCTTAGGTTTCTTGCCAAACCACAGTTCATATGGTGTCATCTCAACGGATTTAGATGGTGCCCTATTTAACATGAATGCAGCTGTCTCTAATGCATAACCCCGAAACGATAGTGGTAAATCGGTAAGAGACATCATAGATCGAACCATATCTAATAAAGTACGGTTACGATGTTCGGACACACCACTATGCTGTGGTGTTCCAGGTGGCGTGAGTTGTGAAACTATTACACATTTGAAAGGATCGATATAGTTGACTAGAGGGGGGGGGGTGAATAGGCAACTAACAAATTTTAGCTTTTCTTTACCAATTTAAACTTTGCATCAAAGTAGGTTGTCTAGATATGCAACTAGGTGAGCAACCTATATGATGCAACAACAACAACCACACAAGCAAGCAAGGGATACAACACAATATAAACTTGCACAAGTAAAGGTAAGAGATAACCAAGAGTGGAGCCGGTGAAGACGAGGATGTGTTACCGAAGTTCCTTCCCTTTGAGAGGAAGTACGTCTCCGTTGGAGCGATGTGGAGGCACAATGCTCCCCAAAAAGCCACTAGGGCCACCGTATTCTCCTCACGCCCTCACACAATGCGAGATGTCGTGATTCCACTATTGGTGCCCTTGAAGGCGGCAACCAAACCTTTACAAACAAGGTTGGGGCTATCTCCACAACTTAATTGGAGGCTCCCAACGATACCATGAAGCTTCACCACAATGGATTGTGGCTCCGAGGATACCTCTTCCGTCTAGGGTGTCAAACACCCAAGAGTAACAAGTTGATGATGATGTAGAAGCCGGGGAACGCAAATCGGTTTGGTGGAAGTGTAGATCGGGGGAACCTCCTTCTATCCTCCAAGTATTGAGAAGTTTGGGTGGTTGAGGAGGGACATCTCAAGCTTTTGGTGATTTGGGAATGGAGGAGCAAAGCTTGGGCAAAGGTTTGGGTTGGGAGGAAGAAGAAGGGGGGGGGTATAAATACCCCCATGGGATATTTGCCCGTTATGCAGCCGCCGCCCCGGGTACCCGGACTAAAGGGGTCCGGGCGCCCGGACAAAAGCAGAGTAGTCCGAGCACCCGGGGGACAAGGCCCCGGGCACCCGGAGTGAACAGGGAGGCGCAGGCGATGGGCACTATGGAGGGGCCGGGCACCTGAAGAGATCAGGGAGGCGGTAGGCAGGGGGCCGGGCACCCGGGGGCCCCAAACCCCGGGCACCCGCACCATGCAGGGGCGGAGAGGAGGCGACAGGCAGGGGGCTGGGCACCCGGGGGCCCCAAACCCCGGGCACCTGCAGCATGCAGGGGCGGAGAGGAGGCGGCGGGCAGGGGGCCGGGCACCCGGGTCCCCAAACCCCGGGCACCCGCACCATGCAGGGGCGGAGAGGAAGCGGCGGGCAGGGGGCCGGGCACCCGGGGGGCCCAAACCCCGGGCACCCGCACCGGTCAGGGAGTGGGAGGAGAAGGCGGACGAGAGGGCCGGGCACCCGGGGGTCCCAAACCCTGGGCACCCGCACCAGGCAGAGAGGGGCGAGGTGGAGGTGGGGAAGGGCCCGGGCACCTGAGGCACTAGACCCCGGGTATCCGCACCGATTGGAGAGGAGCATGAGGTGGTGGAGACGAGAGGGAGGTGGCCCCGTGATACGTCTCCAACGTATCTATAACTTTTGATTGTTCCATGCTATTATATTATCTGTTTTGGATGTTTAATGGGCTTTATTATGCACTTTTATATTATTTTTGGGACTAACCTACTAACCAAAGGCCCAGTGCAAATTGCTGTTTTTTGCCTATTTTAGTGTTCCGCAGAAAAGGAATATCAAACAAAATCCAAACGGAATGAAACCTTCGGGAGAGTTATTTTTGGAACAAACGCAATCCAGGAGACTTGGAGTGGACGTCAAGGAAGCAATGAGGCGGCCACGAGGTAGGGAGGCGCGCCCAGGGGGTAGGTGCACCCCCACCCTTGTGGCTCCACCGACCTCCTTCCTTCGGCTATATATACTAATATACCCTGAAAACATCCGAGAGCACCACGAAACCCTATTTCCACCGCCGCAACCTTGTGTACCCGTGAGATCCCATCTTGGGGCCTTTTCCGGCACTCCACCAGAGGGGGAATCGATCACGGAGGGCTTCTACATCAACACCATAGCCTCTCCGATGATGTGTGAGTAGTTTACCACAGACCTTTGGGTCCATAGTTATTAGCTAGATGGCTTGTTCTCTCTCTTTGGATCTCAATACAAAGTTCTCCTCGATTCTCTTGGAGATCTATTTGATGTAATTATTTTTGTGGTGTGTTTGTCAAGATCCGATGAATTGTGGGTTTATGATCAAGATTATCTATGAACAATATTTGGTTCTTCTCTGAATTCTTATATGTATGATTTGTTATCTTTGCAAGTCTCTTCGAATTATCAGTTTGGTTTGGCCTACTAGATTGATCTTTCTTGCAATGGGAGAAGTGCTTAGCTTTGGGTTCAATCTTGCGGTGTCCTTTCCCAGTGACAGTAGGGGCAGCAAGGCACGTATTGTATTGTTGCCATCGAGGATAAAAAGATGGGGTTTATATCATATTGCTTGAGTTTATCCCTCTACATCATGTCATCTTGCCTAATGCGTTACTCTGTTCTTATGAACTTAATACTCTAGATGCATGCTGGATAGCGGTCGATGTGTGGAGTAATAGTAGTAGATGCAGAATCGTTTCAGTCTACTTGTCGCGGACGTGATGCCTATATACATGATCATGCCTAGATATTCTCATAACTATGCGCTTTTCTATCAATTGCTCAACAGTAATTTGTTCACCCACCGTAGAATTTGCTATCTTGAGAGAAGCCACTAGTGAAACCTATGGCCCCCGGGTCTATCCTCCATCATATTATCTTCCTACCAATTTACTATTTCTGTCGTTGTTTATTTTGCAATCTTTACTTTCCAATCTATATCATAAATCATATTATCTCTATCAGATCTCACTTTTGCAAGTGGCCGTGAAGGTATTGACAACCCCTTTATCGCGTTGGTTGCAAGGTTCTTATTTGTTTGTGCAGGTACAAGGTGACTTGCGTGTAACCTCCTACTGGATTGATACCTTGGTTCTCAAAAACTGAGGGAAATACTTATGCTACTTTGCTGCATCACCCTTTCCTCTTCAAGGGAAAACCAACGCATGCTCAAGAGGTAGCAAGAAGGATTTCTAGCGCCGTTGCCGGGGAGGCTTATGCCAAGTCAAGTCAAGATTTGATCTCCCAGCAACTAGCCATTTCTGGCGCCGTTGCCGGGGAGATCTACGCACAAGTCAAGACATACCAAGTATCCATCACAAACTCTTATCCCTCGCATTACATTATTTGCCATTTGCCTCTCATTTTCCTCTCCCCCACTTCACCTTTGCTGTTTTATTCGCCTCTTCCCCGTTTGCCTTTCTTCCGCCATGGCCGAATCGAAAAGGGCTAAGGGTTCTCCCCCGGGTTTTAGTACTTTGGATAGTCCCTCTGTCCTCTCTAAGCTCATAAATAATGATGCTATGGAAAGACCTACCGGGGTTATCAATGAGGGTTTGAATAATTTCGATGAAGATGATCCCGGAATTTTTTGTTATTTACTTGATGAGTCTTTAAAAGATGCTTGGGATAGGTTATTAAGGATCTGAGCTAGCTATGTGCCTCAATATCAAATTGAGATATACCTAAAATGCTTTTATGTTGGCTTACCCTCTTCGTTCAAGCAAGTTTTAGATTCTATTTTTGAAGAAGGTTTTCTTGAGGGGGATCCCATAGATTCCTATGAAAAGATGAAAACTATATTTGGGCACCCCATGAGTGAGAAGGTTGAATCCACCTCTCTTTTGTGCTTTTATCAAAATGAAATTATCAAAGAAATGAAGGCTAGCTTAGATGCAAATTTCCGTAGCGCCATTAATGGCCACGTGCTTTCACAAAATAGAAAGATAAACGCTATAGATAATAAATTTTCTCTTTTCTTTCCCAACACCAAAGATGGCAATACCTAGATCTATTCTTGCCTTTATGCCTAGCTAGGGGCGTTAAACGATAGCGCTTCTTGGGAGGCAACCCAATTTTATTTTTGTTTCTTGCTTTTTTGTTTCTGTTTAGTAATAAATAGTTCATCTATCCTCTGTTTAGATGTGGTTTTATGTTTTAAATTAGTGTTTGTGCCAAGTAGAACCTTTGGGAAGACTTGGGTGAAGTCTTTATGATCTTGCTGTAAAAAACAGAAACTTTAGCGCTCACGAGATTAGCTGCCATTTTTTACTGGAGAGTGATTTTAGGTTGATTCTTTTTGAAGATTATTAGTAGACAAATTACTCACGTCCACCAATTTATTTCAGAATTTTTGGATTTGCATAAGTATACGTTTGATACAGATTGCTACAGACTGTTCTGTTTTTGACAGATTCTGTTTTTCGTGTGTTGTTTGCTTATTTTGATGTATCTATGGCTAGTATCGGGGGGTATGAGACATAGAGAAGTTGGAATACAGTAGGTTTAATACCAATATAAATAAAGAATGAGTTCATTACAGTACCTTGAGGTGGTGATTTGTTTTCTTATACTAACGGAGCTCATGAGATTTTCTGTTGAGTTTTGTGTTGTGAAGTTTTCAAGTTTTGGGTAAAGATTTGATGGATTTTGGAATAAGGAGTGGCAAGAGCCTAAGCTTGGGGATGCCCAAGGCACCCCAAGGTAAAATTCAAGGACAACCAAAAGCCTAAGCTTGGGGATGCCCCGGAAGGCATCCGCTCTTTCGTCTTCGTCCATCGGTAACTTTACTTGATGCTATATTTTTATTCACCACATGATATGTGTTTTGCTTGGAGCGTCTTGCATGATTTGAGTCTTTGCTTGTTAGTTTACCACAATCATCCTTGATGTACACACCTTTTGGAGAGACACACATGAATCGGAATTTATTAGAATACTCTATGTGCTTCACTTATATCTTTTGAGCTAATTTTGCTCTAGTGCTTCACTTATATCTTTTAGAGCACGGTGGTGGTTTTATTTTATAGAAATTATTGATCTCTCGTGATTCACTTATATTATTTTGAGAGTCCTTTAGAACAGCATGGTAATTTGCTTTGGCTATAAAATTAGTCCTAATATGATAGGCATCCAAGATGGGTATAATAAAAACTTTCATAAAAAGTGCATTGAATACTATGAGAAGTTTGATACTTGATGATTGTTTTGAGATATGAAGGTGGTAATATTAGAGTCGTGCTAGTTGAGTAGTTGTGAATTTGAGAAATACTTGTGTTGAAGTTTGCAAGTCCCGTAGTATGCACGTATGGTAAACGTTGTGTGACAAATTTGAAACATGAGGTGTTCTTTGATTGTCATCCTTATGAGTGGCAGTCGGGGACGAGGGATGGTATTTTCCTACCAATCTATCCCCCTAGGATCATGTGCGTAGTGCTTGGTTTTTGATGACTTGTAGATTTTTGCAATAAGTATGTGATTTCTTTATTACTAATGTTGAGTCCATGGATTATACGCACTCTCATCTTTCCATCATTGCTAGCCTCTTCGGTACCGTGCATTGCCCTTTCTCACCTTGAGAGTTGGTGCAAACTTCGCCGGTGCATCCAAACGCCATGATACGATATGCTCTATCACACATAAACCTCCTTATATCTTCCTCAAAACAGCCACCATACCTACCTATTATGGCATTTCCATAGCCATTCCGAGATATATTGCCATGCAACTTTCCACCGTTTCATTTATTATGACACGCTTCATCATTGTCATATTGCTTTGCATGATCATGTAGTTGACATCGTATTTGTGGTAAAGCCATCATGCATAATTTTTCATACATGTCACTCTTGATTCATTGCCCATCCCGGTACACCGCCGGAGGCACTCATATAGAGTCATATTTTGTTCTAGTATCGAGTTGTAATCATTGAGTTGTAAATAAATAGAAGTGTGATGGTCATCATTAATAGAGCATTGTCCCATAAAAAAAGAGAAAGGCCAAAAAAAGGGAAAGGCCAAATAAAAAATAAAAAGAAAGGCCAAATAAAAAAAGGAAGGCCCAAAAAAAGAGAAAAAGAAGGGACAATGCTACTATCCTTTTTCCACACCTGTGCTTCAAAGTAGCACCATGATCTTTATGATAGAGAGTCTCCTATTTTGTCACTTTCATATACTAGTGGGAACTTTCATTATAGAAGTTCGCTTGTATATTCCAACAATGGGCTTTCATACATTTATAGCTCTAGTGCATCCATTGCATGGCAATCCCTACTCCTTGCATTGACATCAATTGATGGGCATCTCCCTAGCCCGTTGATTAGCCGCGTCAATGTGAGACTTTCTCCTTTTTTGTCTTCTCCACACAACCCCCTCATTATATTCTATCGGCGTTCTGGGAACGGGGGTCCCCAGACTTGCCTGCCTGTGGCCCACAGTGTGGCTCCACTCGTGGCCCAGTATGACCCGTCTTCACCAGCAACCACTCAAGACCCTCGCGAGGCGGACGACACAAGACCTCCTCGGGAGTGGCCTCATCAGGCTGGCTCGCGAGGGGCGGAGAGATCAAGGCAAGGCGAACCTCGCGAGGTTCCAATGACGTAAGCCATGACGACCAAGGCCAGGCGGGCGCTAGCGCGCATAGTGTCCTCGCTTTCTCTTTGGTGCTAAGGAGGCAAGCGCAGGCGATGAGTACCGAGGCATCAGGCAAAGGTTTCCATATTGGTGCAACGAGACCAAGACCAGCAGGACAGCAGGACGGAGGTCACCGTAGAGCCCAAGACAGTGTCACCACCAGGCGAAGACCACCTTTAGTCAGGATAGCTTGTACTAGCTGCCCCCCTTCAAACTAGCCGTTGTTGGATCCCTTCCCGCTCAATATTTGGGGAGAGGACCAAGGCCTCTATAAATAGGACTAGCGACCACAGAAGGAGGCAACTGATCTCGAATGGATCCACTCCATCCTCACACCCACCAAGCACAAGAACACCTCACCTCAGGAGGCTGTTCTTCCCCTTGTACTGTTCATCGTCAGCCCAAGAGGCAATCCACCACACCACACTGGAGTAGGGTATTACACCACAACGGTGGCCCAAACCAGAATAAATCTTGTGTCTCTTGTGTTGCGAGTTCGTCGAGTTCGCCTTTGAGATCGTGGCGAGGTTGAGGGCGTGATTAGGTAGGGGAGATCTTCGTGCGTACCCCAGTGTTCGAACCTCAAGGGTTTTGCCGGAACCCGAAATCCGACATTTGGTGCGCTAGGTAGGGGTGCGCCGAAGCTTTCCTTCCGTCGATCCGCGTCCCATCGCTTCGTCATCTCCATGGCGGATGCTCGCCGAGATCGCGCTGAGCGCCGGGCCGCCCTCACCGCCCGCGCCATTCAGACGGCTCCCGTCGGTGGGCCTCCCCGTCGTTCTCCGTCGCCCGCCGCTACCGCCGTCACCGGCCCGGCGGGGAACGAGCAACAAGCGTCCTCGCTGCACCCCTCAGTGCGACGGGACGGCCGCACCGCCACTCCGTCGCTGACCCCGGCCAGCTCGTCGTGTCACGCCCGTCGCGCTCCCACGGACGCGCAGGCCGCACTGTGCATGGCGCGCGAACTCCTGCGCTACCGCCCCATTGACGACCTCTACGAGGACTGGCTGGACTGCATCACCGAGCTCGTCAGCACCGCAGGGGGCTCCCTCGCGCCGTCCCTCTCGCTGCCTCGCCCTCCGCCAACTGTGGGTGATGTGGCCCATGGAGCACCACCGCCACCACCTCCGCACCAAGACGGCGTCCTGGCGCCAAGGCGTGCGGCCCTCCGGCGCGCCCCGTCGCGTCGGGCACCCGTGCGCGAAGAAGGAAGCTGCCAAGAAGTTCCTCGTCCATAAGAAAACGCTCCCACGCTCCCAGCACCACTATGACAAGACCGTGCACCGCCTGTGGTGGCGGTGCGCGGATATCAAGGGCAGGCTCCACATAAGCAAAGGGTCCCGGTAGCCACCGCGGGCTGCCGCACCTTCACTCCTGAGCTGCGTAGTGTCGCATGGCCGGGCAAGTTCAAGCCGGACCTGCCTCCTCGCTACGACGGCACCCCCGACCCCGCGGAGTTCCTGTAGCTCTACGAGCTGAGCATCGAGGCGGCCAACGGCGACGAAAAAGTCATGGCGAACTGGTTCCCCATGGCTCTCAAGGATGGTGCCCGCTCCTGGCTCCTGAACCTGCCTCCAGGCTCCATCTCCTCCTGGAACGAGATGCGCGACCGCTTCGTCGCCAACTTCCAGGGCACTCACGACCGCCCTCCGACCGCGGGTGACCTGCGCCGCGTCAAGCAGCAGCCAGGGGAGACCCTCCAAAAGTACATCCAGCGCTTCAATAACGTTCGCCTCAAGATCCCCAAGGTGACGGACGAGGCCATCATCTCTGCGTTCTCTGATGGCGTCCGTGACGTCAAGATGAAGGAGGAGCTTGCCATCCACAAGGAGCTGTGCACATCCCTGGAGCTGTTCAACATGGCAACCAAGTGCGCAAGGGCTGAGGAAGGGAGCCTTTCCCTTCCCAAGCTCCCAGCTGCCGACCCGGAGGAGAAGAAAGCCAAGGCCAAGGACGTGAAGCGCAAGGGAGTGACTGTACTTGCAGCGGATCCGGACACGAAGCGCGGCCGGGACCAGCCCGAGTCATCCAAGAGCAGCCGGCCGTTCTGCGCCTTCCACAACGTTCACAACCACAACACCAATGACTGTCAGGAGCTCAGGGCCATTCGAGATGGACGCCTCGGTCGACGCCCCGAGCGCAATGACCGGGGCTACGGCCGCGGAGGAGGACGTGGTGGAGGACGCTGGGATGACCGTGGCCCACGCCAGGAGTGGCGTGACCGGCCTCGTGAGGACTGCTGGCAGGACCAGCCTCGCGAGGGTGCCTGGAGGGATCAGCCTCGTGAGGACCGTCCTCAGGGCAATGCTGGGCTTCCTCCGCTGCCGCCACCACCAAGAAGGAACGACAACCACCATCAAGACGAGGGGGCTGGGGGCTTCCAGGAGCCGCGAGCGATCGCCTGCATCTTGGGTGGAGCTCAAGCCCCAGCCTCTCAGCGAATCGTCAAGCAGTTTGCTCGCGAGGTGAACGCAGTCCTCCCCAGGCTCGAGGCCACGCGCCCGCTTAGGTGGTCCAAGTGCATCATCACTTTCAGTTCGGCAGATCAGCTCAAGTGCGCGGCCACCGCTGGCGCTCTCCCGATGCTTTGCTCACCCGTCATCAGCAACGTGCAAGTCACCAAGACCCTCATCGACGGCAGCGCAGGGCTCAACGTCCTGTCCGTCGAGACGTTCGACAGCCTCCAAGTGCCCTACGACCAGCTTCAACCTACCAAGCCTTTCTCAGGAGTGATCGACGGTTCCACCACGCCGATAGGGCAGGTCCGCCTCCCTGTCACCTTCGGACAGCATGACAACTACCGCACCGAGCTCATCGACTTCGACGTCGCCCACATCCGCCTGCCATACAATGCCATCCTCGGGTATCCGGCCCTGGCCAAGTTCATGGCAGTAACGCACCACGGCTACAACGTCCTCAAGATGCCAGGAAGTGGCGGGATCATCACAGTCCCCTGCGAAGAAAGAGATGCGGTGTGCTCCCTCGAGCGCGCCTTCCAAGCAGCGCAATCAAAGACCCCAACAACAATGTAGCACAACACCCTCCTGAGGTCGTCCCGAAGAAGAAGAAGTAGCTACTCCGCGCTGGGCCTCAGGAGAACAGCGCCGTAGGTGGAGCCACGTCAGGATCAGCGCCCGCGCCTGGGGCGCCTCCCTCCCTCGCATAGGAAGGCGCGCCCGGCACCCTACTCGGGCAGGGCTCGGGGGCTCTCTTCTGGAGGGCCTCAGACCTTGCCAACATCACGAGGGAGGCGCTCGGGTACCACGTGGAGGCGTGCTTCGCAACACGTTTCCCTCAGGAGGACACCGGGCGAGGAGCGCCCGGCGCTCAGGAGTTCATCACCAAGACCACTCAGGAACTGCAGGATGAAAGAGCCATGCGCGGCAACCGCCGCTCACCTAGCGTGGCTCCCCATCCCGGCGAGGATGGCGGGCTGCGCGTCTGCATCGACATCCCAGGGCTTGATGACCCACAAGTATAGGGGATCTATCGTAGTCCTTTCGATAAGTAAGAGTGTCGAACCCAACGAGGAAGAGAAGGAAATGATAAGCGGTTTTCAGCAAGGTATTCTCTGCAAGCACTGAAATAATAGGTAACAGATAGTTTTGTGATAAGATAGTTTGTAACGAGCAACAAGTAACAAAAGTAAATAAAGTGTAGCAAGGTGGCCCAATCCTTTTTGTAGCAAAGGACAAGCCTGGACAAACTCTTATATAGAGAAAATCACTCCCGAGGACACATGGGAATTATCGTCAAGCTAGTTTTCATCACGTTCATATGATTCGCGTTCGGTACTTTGATAATTTGATATGTGGGTGGACCGGTGCTTGGGTGTTGTTCTTACTTGAACTAGCATCCCACTTATGATTAACCTCTATTGCAAGCATCCGCAACTACAACAAAAGTATTAAGGTAAACCTAACCATAGCATGAAACATATGGATCCAAATCAGCCCCTTACGAAGCAACGCATAAACTAGGGTTTAAGCTTCTGTCACTCTAGCAACCCATCATCTACTTATTACTTCCTAATGCCTTCCTCTAGGCCCAAATAATGGTGAAGTGTCATGTAGTCGACGTTCACATAACACCACTAGAGGATAGACAACATACATCTCATCAAAATATCGAACGAATACCAAATTCACATGACTACTAATAGCAAGACTTCTCCCATGTCCTCAGGAACAAACGTAACTACTCACAAAGCATATTCATGTTCATAATCAGAGGAGTATTAATATGCATATAGGCTCCGAACATATGATCTTCCACCAAATAAACCAACTAGCATCAACTACAAGGAGTAATCAACACTACTAGCAACCTACAGGTACCAATCCCAGACTTGGAGACAAGAATTGGATACAAGAGATGAACTAGGGTTTGAGAGGAGATGGTGCTGGTGAAGATGTTGATGGAGATTGCCCTCTCCCGATGAGAGGAGCATTGGTGGTGATGATGGCGATGATTTCCCCTCCCGGAGGGAAGTGTCCCCGGCAGAACAGCTCCGCCGGAGCCCTAGATTGGTTCCGCCAAGGTTCCGCCTCGTGGCGGCGGAGTCTCGTCCCGAAAGCTTGCTTATGATTTTTCTTCGGACGAAAGACTTCATATAGCAGAAGATGGGCACCGGAGGGCCAACAGGGGGCCCACGAGGCAGGGGGCGCGCCCAGGGGGGTAGGGCGCGCCCCCACCCTCGTGGCCAGGTGGAGGCCCCCCTGACGTATTTCTTCCGCTCAGTATTTTTTATTATTTCCAAAAATAACTTTTGTGGAGTTTCAGGACTTTTGGAGTTGTGCAGAATAGGTCTCTAATATTTGCTCCTTTTCCAGCCCAGAATTCCAGCTGCCGGCATTCTCCCTCCTTATGTAAACCTTGTAAAATAAGAGAGAATAGGCATAAGTATTGTGACATAATGTGTAATAACAGCCCATAATGCAATAAATATCGATATAAAAGCATGATGCAAAATGGACGTATCAACTCCCCCAAGCTTAGACCTCGCTTGTCCTCAAGCGGAAGCCGATAACGATAAATATGTCCACATGTTTAGAGGTAGAGGTGTCGATAAAATAAAATACGGACATGAGGGCATCATGATTATTCTCATAACAGCAACATATATGGATATTGTCATATGATTTCTTATGCTCAAGTAATAATCTATTCACAATGCAAAGTATGAATCAGAAACTTTATTGAGAACTAACAAACTATAATCTCAGTCATTGAAGCAATTGCAATTTATCATAACATCAGAAAGAGTCTATGTCAGAGCTTTCTAGCAAGTCCACATACTCAACTATCATTTAGTCTTTCATAATTGCTAACACTCACGCAATACTTGTGGTTACGGAGTTTTAATCGGACACAGAGAAAGATAGGGGCTTATAGTTTCGCCTCCCAACCTTTTACCTCAAGGGTAATGTCAACAATAATAATTCATGCTAACCCTACATCCAATTAGATATATTATCAGGATCTTTCCAACACCCTGTGCTTGCCAAAGGATAAAATGTAAAAGGGAAAGGTGAAGATCACCATGACTCTTGCATAAGGTAGAAGATAATAATAAAAGATAGGCCCTTCACAGAGGGAAGCAGAGGTTGCCATGCGCTTTAAGGGTTGGATGCACAAAATCTTAATGCGAAAGAACGTCACTTTATATTGCCACTTGTGATATGAACCTTTATTATGCAGTCCGTCGCTTTTATTTCTTCCACATCACAAGATCGTATAAAGCTTATTTCCTCCACACCAATCAATCACACATATTTAGAGAGCAATTTTTATTTCTTGCACCGATGACAACTTACTTGAAGGATCTTACTCAATCCATGGGTAGATATGGTGGACTCTCATGGCAAAAACTGGTTTAAGGGTTTTTGGAAGCACAAGTAGTATCTCTACTTGGTGCAAAGAATTTGGCTAGCATGAGGGGGAAAGGCAAGCTCAACATGTTGGATGATCCATGACAATATACTTTATCTCAGATATAAGAAAACATAACCCATTACGTTGTCTTCCTTGTCCAACATCAACTCTTTAGCATGTCATATTTTAATGAGTGCTCCCAATCATAAAAGATGTCCAAGATAGTATATTTATATGTGAAACCTCTGTTTCTTTATTACTTCCTATTAATTGCAACGATGACCAAAGCTATGTTTGTCAACTCTCAACAATTTTTAATCATCATACTCTTTCTATGTGAAGTCATTACTCTCAGTAAGATCAATATGATCTCTTTATTTTTTTATTCTTTTCTCTTTTCTTTTATTCACTCAAGATCATGGCAAAATAATCAAGCCCTTGACTCAACACTAATCTTTATTATATAACTCACGGACTCGATTACATAGAGGGATCATAAAGCAAAACTCAAAACTAGATCATACCAAAACTTTATTCTACTAGATCAAGATACTACTAAAAGGATCGAACTAAGAAAAAGGTAAAGATAGGAGTGTGATGGTGATACGATACCGGGGCACCTCCCCCAAGCTTGGCAGTTGCCAAGGGGAGTGCCCATACCCATGTGATTATGTCTCCTTTGCTGGTGAAGAAGGTGGAGGTGATGATGGATAGTCGCACATTGAGCGTAAGAGGTCCTCCAGCTTGCGGATAATGCCCTTGAGTGCGATGATATGCTCCTTCAACAAAATATTTTCACGTGTGAGATACTTTATTTTGTATACGAGCTAGCCCAGTCATCTTGAAAGCTTCAATCTCAGTTGGGGTAAGAAGGTCGTGATCAAGTTGAAGGATGTCTTCTGCTTCCGGAGCTTGGTCCTCCGTGGCCTTCTTGATCCCTTCATCCTTGTTGATCTCCATGGGTTCTTCCCTCTTCAGCTCTATCTTCATTAGCCAAGCATCGTTGTCACCATTGTTGGAGGAGGGGGACGACATGATGCCTGGCCTTGACAACCCTGACAGAAAACAGCTCGAAACAAGAATAGAGGATAATTGCGTGATACATGAGTCAAAACCTTCGGGAGAATATATAATGAATTTTTATTGACCAAAATACGTATCGTGCAAGAAAACGGAGTCCGGAGAGCACACGAGGTGCCCACGAGGTAGGGGGCGCGCCCAGGGGGTAGGGCGCGCCCTCCACCCTCGTGGAGCCCTCGTGTCCTTCCCGGACTGCTTCTTATTTTTCTATTTTTCTAAATATTCCAAAACGGAGAAAAATTGCCATTAGAACTGTTTTGGAGTCGGTTTACTTACCGTACCACATACCTATTCCTTTTTGGAGTCTGAAACATTCCGGAAAGTGTCCCTTATGTATTCCTCCGGGGTTACGGTTTCAATAACATTGGTTTCAACATTTATGGGATTACCTGAGATATAATGTTTGATTCTTTGACCGTTCACCACCTTCGGATTTGTGCCTTCGAAGTTGTTGATTTTTATGGCACCGGAACGATAGACCTCCTCGATAACGTAAGGGCCTTCCCATTTAGAGAGAAGTTTTCCTGCAAAAAATCTTAAACGAGAGTTGTATAGCAATACATAATCACCTACATTAAACTCACGCTTTTGTATCCTTTTGTCATGCCATCTTTTAACTTTTTCTTTAAACAACTTGGCATTTTCATAGGCTTGGGTTCTCCATTCATCAAGTGAGCTAATGTCAAATAACCTCTTCTCACCGGCAAGTTTGAAATCATAATTGAGCTCTTTAATAGCCCAATAAGCCTTATGTTCTAGTTCGAGAGGTAAGTGACATGCTTTTCCATAAACCATTTTATACGGAGACATACCCATAGGATTTTTATATGCAGTTCTATAGGCCCATAATGCATCATCAAGTTTCTTGGACCAATTCTTTCTAGATCTATTAACAGTCTTTTGCAAAATTAATTTGAGCTCTCTATTACTCAATTCTACTTGACCACTAGACTGCGGGTGATAAGGAGATGCAATTCTATGATTAACATCATACTTAGCAAGCATTTTACGGAAAGCACCATGAATAAAATGTGAACCACCATCAGTCATTAAATATCTAGGGACTCCAAACCTCGGAAAAATAACTTCTTTAAGCATCTTAATAGAAGTGTTATGATCAGCACTACTAGTTGGAATAGCTTCTACCCACTTAGTAACGTAATCAACAGCAACTAAAATATGTGTATATCCATTAGAGGCAGGAAAAGGTCCCATATAATCAAAGCCCCAAACATCAAATGGTTCAATAACAAGTGAATAATTCATAGGCATTTCTTGACGTCTACTAATATTACCAATTCTTTGACATTCATCACAAGATAAGACAAACTTACGGGCATCCTTGAAGAGAGTAGGCCAATAAAAACCGGATTGCAATACCTTATGTGCAGTTCTATCTCCAGCGTGGTGTCCTCCATAAGCCTCGGAGTGACACTTGCGTAGGATCTGTTCCTGTTCATGCTCAGGTACACAACGTCTAATAACACCATCTACTCCTTCTTTATAAAGATGGGGGTCATCCCAGAAGTAATGTCTCAAATCATAGAAAAACTTTTTCTTTTGCTGGTATGTGAAACTAGGTGGTATAAATTTAGCAACAATGTAATTAGCATAATCAGCATACCATGGAGCAGTACGAGAAGTATTTATGACATTTAATTGTTCATCAGGAAAGCTATCATCAATAGGTAGTGGGTCATCAAGAACATTTTCTAACCTAGACAAGTTGTCTGCAACGGGGTTCTCAGCTCCTTTTCTATCAACAATATGCAAATCAAATTCTTGAAGCAAGAGAACCCATCTAATAAGTCTAGGTTTAGCATCTTTCTTTTCCATAAGATATTTAATAGCAGCATGATCCGTGTGAATAGTTACTTTAGAATCGACAATATAAGGTCTGAACTTATCACAAGCAAATACGACTGCTAAGAATTCTTTTTCAGTAGTAGCATAATTTCTTTGAGCATTGTCTAGAGTTTTGCTAGCATATTGGATAACATTTAATTTCTTATCAACTCTTTGCCCTAGAACAACACCTACAACATAATCACTAGCATCACACATAATTTCAAAGGGTAAATTCCAATCAGGTGGCTGAACAATAGGTGCAGAGATCAATGCTTTCTTAAGTATTTCAAATGCTTCTACACAATCATCATCAAAGACAAATGGTATATCTTTTTGTAATAAATTAGTCAGAGGCCGAGAAATTTTTGAGAAGTCCTTAATGAACCTCCTATAAAATCCGGCGTGACCAAGGAAACTTCTTATACCTTTGATGTCCTTGGGACATGGCATCTTTTCAATAGCATCAACCTTGGCTTTATCAACCTCAATACCTCTTTCAGAAACTTTATGCCCCAAGACAATACCTTCATTAACCAAAAAGTGGCACTTTTCCCAATTCAAGACAAGATTAGTTTCTTCACATCTCTGCAAAACTCGATCAAGGTTGCTCAAGCACTCATCAAAAGAGGATCCATAAACGGAAAAATCGTCCATGAAAACCTCACAAATCTTTTCACAAAAGTCAGAGAATATAGCCATCATGCATCTTTGAAAGGTAGCAGGTGCATTACATAAACCAAAAGGCATACGTCTATAAGCAAAAGTACCAAAAGGGCAAGTAAAAGTAGTCTTTGATTGATCATTGGCTGACACAGGTATTTGAGAGAAACCAGAATAACCATCTAGAAAGCAAAAATGTGTATGTTTGGATAATCTTTCTAGCATTTGATCGATAAAAGGTAAGGGGTAATGATCTTTTTAGTAGCCTTATTTAATTTGCGGAAATCAATTACCATCCTATAACCTATAATAATTCTTTGCGGGATCAACTCATCTTTATCATTAGGAACGACGGTAATACCTCCCTTCTTAGGGACACAATGGACAGGACTTACCCACTGACTATCAGCAACGGGATAAATTATACCTGCCTCAAGGAGCTTTAGTATTTCCTTTCTTACCACTTCCTTTCATCTTAGGATTCAGCCGTCGTTGATGATCACGAACTGGTTTGGCATCTTCCTCCAAATTTATTTTATGTTGACATAGAGTGGGACTAATGCCTTTAAGATCATCAAGAGTATATCCAATAGCAGCACGGTGCTTCTTCAGAGTTTTCAATAATCTCTCTTCTTCATGCTCTGAAAGTTTAGCACTAATAATAATAGGATATATCTTTTTCTCATCAAGATAAACATATTTAAGAGTATCAGGTAACGGTTTGAGCTCAAACACGGGATCACCCTTGGGTGGAGGAGGATCCCCTAGGATTTCAACAGGCAAATTGTGTTTCAGGATGGGTTCCTGTTTAAAGAATACTTCATCTATTTCCCTTCTTTCATTCATAAACATATCATTTTCTAGCAAATATTGTTCTAAAGGATCACTAGGAGGCACGGCAATAGAAGCAAGACCAATAATTTCATCCTTACTAGGCAATTCCTCATCACGGTGTTGTCTACTAAATTTAGAGAAATTAAACTCATGAGACATATCACCCAAACCAATAGTAACAACATCCTTTTCGCAGTCTATCTTAGCATTAACAGTGTTCAAGAAGGGTCTACCAAATATAATGGGACAAAAACTATCTTGTGGGGAACCAAGAACAAGAAAATCAGCAGGATATTTAGTTTTCCCACACAAGACTTCAACATCTCTAACAATTCCCGTTGGTGAAATAGTATCTCTATTGGCAAGTTTAATTGTGACATCAATATCTTCTAACTCAGACGGTGCAATATCATGCTTAATTTCGTTGTATAAGTCGATAGGTATTGCACTAGCACTAGAACCCATATCACATAAGCCATGATAACAATGATCTCCTATTTTAACAGAAATAACAGGCATGCCTACCACAGGTCTATGTTTATCTTTAGCACAAGGTTTGGCAATTCTAGCAGTTTCATCACAGAAATGAATAACATGCCCATCAATATTATCAGACAAGAGATCTTTAACAATAGCAATATTAGGTTCAACTTTAATTTGCTCAAGAGGTGAATAAGTTCTAATATTGCTTTTACGAACCACAGTTGAAGCTTTAGCATGATCCTTTACTCTAATAGGGAAAGGTGGTTTCTCAACATAAGTAGTAGGAACAATAGGATCATTATAAGTGATAGTCTTTTCTTCAACTTTAATAGGTGCAGCTACTTTTACTTCTATGGGAGGATGATATTTAAACCACTTCTCCTTAGGGAGATCAACATAAGTAGCAAAGATTCACAGAAAGAAGCTACTATCTCAGAGTCAAGTCCATATTTAGTGCTAAATTTACGGAAAACATCGGTATCCATAAAAGATTTAACACAATCAAACTTAGGTGTCATACCTGACTCCTTACCTTCGTCGAGATCCCAATCTTCAGAGTTGCGTTTAATTCTATCCAATAAATCCCATTTGAATTCAATAGTCTTCATCATAAAAGAGCCAGCACAAGAAGTATCGAGCATGGTGCGATTGTTATCAGAAAGCCGAGCATAAAAACTTTGAATAATTATTTCTCTTGGGAGCTCATGATTAGGGCATGAATATAACATTGATTTAAGCCTCCCCAAGCTTGAGCGATGCTTTCTCCTTCGCGAGGCCAAAAATTATATATATAATTGCGATCACGATGAACAAGATGCATAGGATAAAATTTCTGATGAAATTCCAATTTCAATCGTTTGTAGTTCCATGATCCCATATCATCACATAGCCTATACCATGTCAATGCATCTCCCTCCAAATATAAAGGGAATACCTTCTTCTTAATAAAATCACCGGGTATACCTGCAAGCTTAAATAATCCACAAACTTCATCCACATATATTAGGTGCTCATCAGGATGCTTTGTTCCGTCTCCTGCATAAGGATTAGCTAGCAGTTTTTCTAACATACCCGAAGGAATCTCAAAGTAACATTTTCATCTTAGTAGGTTCAGTAGGTTGAGGAGCAACTCTTTGCTCTACTGGTCGGGGTGAAGATACCCCGAACAAGCCCCTCAGAGGATTACTTTCCATAGTAACAAGTGACAGTAAATTTCAGCACACTATATAAATTTTTCCTTACCAAATTCCACCTACCAAAGGCGCTTCACTCCCCGGCAACGGCGCCAGAAAAGAGTCTTGATGACCCACAAGTATAGGGGATCTATCGTAGTCCTTTCGATAAGTAAGAGTGTCGAACCCAACGAGGAGCAGAAGGAAATGATAAGCGGTTTTCAGCAAGGTATTCTCTGCAAGCACTGAAATAATAGGTAACAGATAGTTTTGTGATAGGATAATTTGTAACGAGCAACAAGTAACAAAAGTAAATAAAGTGCAGCAAGGTGGCCCAATCCTTTTTGTAGCAAAGGACAAGCCTGGACAAACTCTTATATAGAGAAAAGCGCTCCCGAGGACACATGGGAATTATCGTCAAGCTAGTTTTCATCACGTTCATATGATTCGCGTTCGGTACTTTGATAATTTGATATGTGGGTGGACCGGTGCTTGGGTGCTGTTCTTACTTGAACAAGCATCCCACTTATGATTAACCTCTATTGCAAGCATCCGCAACTACAACAAAAGTATTAAGGTAAACCTAACCATAGCATGAAACATATGGATCCAAATCAGCCCCTTACGAAGCAACGCATAAACTAGGGTTTAAGCTTCTGTCACTCTAGCAACCCATCATCTACTTATTACTTCCCAATGCCTTCCTCTAGGCCCAAATAATGGTGAAGTGTCATGTAGTCGACGTTCACATAACACCACTAGAGGATAGACAACATACATCTCATCAAAATATCGAACGAATACCAAATTTACATGACTACTAATAGCAAGACTTCTCCCATGTCCTCAGGAACAAACGTAACTACTCACAAAATATTCATGTTCATAATCAGAGGAGTATTAATATGCATATAGGATCTGAACATATGATCTTCCACCAAATAAACCAACTAGCATCAACTACAAGGAGTAATCAACACTACTAGCAACCTACAGGTACCAATCCCAGACTTGGAGACAAGAATTGGATACAAGAGATGAACTAGGGTTTGAGAGGAGATGGTGCTGGTGAAGATGTTGATGGAGATTGCCCTCTCCCGATGAGAGGAGCGTTGGTGATGACGATGGCGGTGATTTCCCCCTCCCAGAGGGAAGTGTCCCCGGCAGAACAGCTCTACCGGAGCCCTAGATTGGTTCCGCCTCATGGCGGCGGAGTCTCGTCCCGAAAGCTTGCTTCTGATTTTTCTTCGGACGAAAGACTTCATATAGCAGAAGATGGGCACCGGAGGGCCAACAGGGGGCCCACGAGGCACGGGGGCGCGCCCCCCACCCTCGTGGCGAGGTGGAGGCCCCCCTGACGTATTTCTGCCGCTCAATATTTTTTATTATTTCCAAAAATAACTTTTGTGGAGTTTCAGGACTTTTGGAGTTGTGCAGAATAGGTCTCTAATATTTGCTCCTTTTATGTGAACCTTGTAAAATAAGAGAGAATAGGCATAAGTATTGTGACATAATGTGTAATAACAGCCCATAATGCAATAAATATCGATATAAAAGCATGATGCAAAATGGACGTATCAGGGCTCATCAGGGCCGCATCTCAGATGCTTTTCTGGCCTTCACGCGTGGGCCGCTGCGAGGGCCCGCCTCACAGCTATGTTCGTATGCCCTTTGGCCTGCTGAGCATGGCGTCCGCCTTCCAGCGCAACCTGCGGGGCATCCTGGCGGCTCAGGAGGCCAGGCACCACGCAGTCCTGGCGAAGATGGAGACGGTCCTCAAGGAACCGCCTGGACCCCCAGAGCCTCCTGAGGCTTAGGGCCTCGGTGGCTCGTGAGGAGCAACCCCTTCATCATGCGTCTTCAGCTGCCTAAACATTCCTTCATCAACAGAACCAGGTGACACCTTCCAAGTTTATTTAGCTGGGAGCGCTCCTCAGGCTGCATCATTCCCAGGTCGTGTGGGTCCGTCCCTGTGGCATGTATCCCTTTACATTTCTAGCTTACCTTGCTGGGGGCGCCCCTCGGGCTGCATCATCCCCAAGCCGCTCAGGCCCAGCCCAGCGGCATGTATCGTTCTTGCATTTGCCTAAGCTAGTTTTATTTTCATACATCACCTATCTATGGTTATCACCTGCTTGACTGTCACCAAGCACGGGAGCTGTTCGCACTGGCACGACGCTTGTGCTTGGGTCCGTCCCTGCAACGTCGATAAACCTGAGCGGCCAAGCTCTGGCCCGCGGCACGCCCCGCGCGCGTCACCTTACCAGGCCCTCAGTGCCTTCATTCTCTTACGGAGCGACCAGTGGCCGACCGGCAATCATAACGGCAATCTGTGCCCCTCCTCGTGATGAATTGTAGGAACCTCCCGAGGATAAAAGCGGGCGGTATCGCGCGCTCCTTCTTCTCCCATGCGATTCGCTTGCTCGTTAAAAGGGGGGCTCCTGAGCATCGCGGCTCAGGAGCTGCTATTGGCTCTCCAGCCCTCACCCCCTGGCCTTGACCACGGCATCGTGACCTGGCATACCAGCGGCGGCTGAGCTCGCTCGGGGGCCGGGACCTGAGGACGTAGAGCACGAAAGAGAGCGTGGGGAGGAAGGGAAAGCACACATGGGCCTAACCTAGCTGCGCTAAGACCACCGACGTGCAAGTCCGGTGCAACGCAAGGAAGCAACTCCATACTGCCAAGATAAGTTTCACGCTCCGACCAACCAATCGCTACAAGACAGGACCCTCACTTGACACAGCCCTGCCACGGCAACGTCGCCTCCCTTTCTTACCACCCGATGGCCGCTTGCGCGCTAAAGGGGACCTCCTGAGCATCGCGCCTCAGGAGCTCTTACTGGACCTCGGGCCGCTCACCTCCTGGCCTTGACCACGGCATTGTGACCTAGCATACCAGCAACGGCTGCAGCCTGCCTGGGGACCGGGACCTATCAGCGTAGAGCACCAAGCCGTCGCGAGGATAGAAAGGGGCGACTGAGCCGAAGCAGGACACGCGTTCGCACTATTTCATAATAAGGATAATGCAAACAAAAGACATTACATGTTCTTTACACGCCCCCACGGGGTTCGTTTCGATTCCTCGCAGGGAACAAAAGAGAGGAAATTCAAGGAGCCCTATCTACACGCGCCAGCGCGGCCGACGCCATCATCAACAGTGGGCCATGGGAGGCCAGCGCCAACCCCATCCAGATTAGCGACGGCGGCGGCCATATGCCGCGGCCCTGCTCCGAGCCCGGCGAGAGCTCGGAGGCACGTCACTGTCGTCGCTTGTCTCCGGAGACCCGTAGGGCTCGGGAGAATCACTGGACTCCCAAGCGGCGCCACTGCTGATAGATGAGTCGCTGGCGAGGTGGGCGGCAGGCCCAGCTCCTGCCGCGGCACCGTTCAGGCGGCCCTCTCCGGGGCAGCACTCCAAGCGACGGCCTTCCGCGTCGAAGACCTTGAAGAACATGGTGGAGGCGCCGTCGTACCTGAAGTGGATCGCCAGGGTGCCTTCTGCACAGCAAACCCGGGCGACCTCGCCCCAGCCGCGGGTCATGAAGATCTTGCCCGGGGAGACGGCTTCCACTTCCGCTCCGGTCGCCGGGGCGTCGCAGTCGGCGTGCTGCAGCCATAGCTCGAGGGCCCCCCTCGGCAGCATCTCGGCGGAGAAGAACTGGGGGAAGCGGATCCAGGAGCGCGGAGGCATTGCCGCCCACAGCACAAGCTCGCGCGAGGAGTCCATGGCGTGGGCACCTGGGGCAACGATGGGCGCCACCATTGCGCGGTGACCGCGGCCGCCAGCTGGGCGACGCCGCTCGCCGCCTCGTCCTCCTGAGCCCTCGGCTTGGGCATGCAGAGGCAGCGGATACCCAGGACGAGGCCGCTCGTACCAAGGCCTTGTCACCTCCTGCCGCACAACTATGTCGCGATGGTGGACCGGCCTCTTCTTCAGCGGAAGCGTTCCGGGCTCGTCGCGGGGAGTTTTTTCCTTCTCCGTGGCTGAGAATCTTCGGATCGGTGCCATGGAGTCGCTACTAGCACTGGAAGCAAGGGGAGGAGGAAGCGAGCGGAGCAAGGAAGAGATGGGCGACGGAGGCTCCGCCTCCCTCCTCATTTATAGCCCAGAGGAGGCCAACCGCCGGCCTCCACGATCGCAGGTAATGATAACCTTTTGCATGCAGCAGGGACTCGTCAAGTCAGGCAGTTGCCGAGGCAGCGTGGGGAAGCGGAGACGCCCACGTCCAATCAATCGCCACACATCGACCAAGGCCTGCAGGCTGTTGGGGCCCGCAGCGCTCCGCACTTGCCCTTTGGTTTCGCCTCGAAGCCAAGTCCGAGCGTGCCTTGGGCCCGGGGGCTACTGTCGGCGTTCTGGGAATGGGGGTCCCCAGACTTGCCTGCCTGCGGCCCACGGCGTGGCTCCACTCGCGGCCCAGTTACGGCCCGTCTTCACCAACAAGCGCTCAAGACCCTCGCAAGGGGCCAAGCCTCGCGAGGCAGACGACACAAGAGCTCCTCGGGAGTGGCCTCATCAGGCTGGCTCGCGAGGGGCGGAGAGATCAAGGCAAGGCGAACCTCGCGAGGTTCCAATGATGTAAGGCATGATGACCAAGGCCAGGCAGGCGCCAGCGCGCACAGTGTCCTCGCTTCCTCTTTGGTGCTAAGGAGGCAAGCGCAGGCGATGAGTACCGAGGCATCAGGCAAAGGTTTCCATATCGGTGCAACGAGACCAAGACCAGCAGGACAACAGGACGGAGGTCACCGTGGACCCCAAGACGGCGTCACCACCAGAGCCTTTGGCAGGCAAAGACCACCTTTAGTCAGGATAGCTTGTACTAGCTGCCCCCCTTCAAACTGGCCGTTGTTGGATCCCTTCCCGCTCAATATTTGGGGAGAGGACCAAGGCCTCTATAAATAGGACTAGCGACCACAGTAGGAGGCAACTGATCTCGAACGGATCCACTCCATCCTCACACCCACCAAGCACAAGAACACCTCACCTCAGGAGGCTGTTCTTCCCCTTGTACTGTTCATCCTCAGCCCAAGAGGCAATCCACCACACCACACTGGAGTAGGGTATTACACCACAACGGTGGCCCGAACCAGTATAAATCTTGTGTCTCTTGTGTTGCGAGTTCGTCGAGCTCGCCTTTGAGATTGTGGCGAGGTTGAGGGCGTGATTAGGTAGGGGGAGATCTTCGTGCGCACCCCAGTGTTCGAACCTCAAGGGTTTTGCCGGAACCCAAAATCTGACATATTCTATTCCACCCATAGTGCTATGCCCATGGCTCACGCTCATGTATTGCGTGAAAGTTGAAAAAAGTTTGAGATTACTAAAGTATGAAACAATTGCTTGGCTTGTCGTCGGGGTTGTGCATGATGAGAGCATTTTTGTGTGACGAAAATGAAGCATAGCCAAACAATATGATTTTGTAGGGATAAGCTTTCTTTGGCCATGTTATTTTGAGAAGACATAATTGCGTAGTTAGTATGCTTGAAGTATTATTATTTTAATGTCAATATTAAACTTTTATCTTGAATCTTTCGGATCTGAACATTCATGCCACAATAAAGAAAATTACATTGAGAATTATGTTAGGTAGCATTCCACATCAAAAATTCTGTTTTTATCATTTACCTACTCGAGGACGAGCAGGAATTAAGCTTGGGGATGCTTGATACGTCTCCAACGTATCTATAATTTTTTATTGTTCCATGCTATTATATTATGGATGTTTAATGGGCTTTATTATGCACTTTTATATTATTTTTGGGACTAACCTACTAACCAAAGGCCCAGTGCAAATTGTTGTTTTTTTTGCCTATTTCAGTGTTTCGCAGAAAAGGAATATCAAACAGAATCCAAACGGAATGAAACCTTCGTGAGAGTTATTTTTGGAACAAACGCAATCCAGGAGACTTGGAGTGGATGTCAAGGAAGCAACGAGGTGGCCACAAGGTAGGGAGGCGCGCCCAGGGGGTAGGCGCGCCCCCACCTCATGGGCCCCTCGTGGCTCCACCGACCTCCTTCCGTCGCCTATATATACTCATATACCTTGAAAACATCCGAGAGCACCACGAAACCCTATTTCCACCGCCGCAACCTTCTGTACCCGTGAGATCCCATCTTGGGGCCTTTTCCGGCGCTCCGTCGGAGGGGGAATTGATCACGGAGGGCTTCTACGTCAACACCATAGCCTCTCCGATGATGTGTGAGTAGTTCACCACAGACCTTCCGGTCCATAGTTATTAGCTAGATGGCTTCTTCTCTCTCTTTGGATCTCAATACAAAGTTCTCCTCGATTCTCTTGGAGACCTATTCGATGTAATTCTTTTTGCGGTGTGTTTGTCGAGATCCGATGAATTGTGGGTTTATGATCAAGATTATCTATGAACAATATTTGGTTCTTGTCATGGAATTGTCATGGCAGATGTCCTAGTGTGAGGACTTAGTCGTGGAGCCATCGCGACGGGTTATCTTAAAGGGGTTAATCGGGACAAAGGACACGAGGAGTTTATACTGGTTCGGCCCCTTGCGGTGAAGGTAAAGGCCTAATCCAGTTTGAGATGATATTGCTAGGGTTTTGATGACCAGGGAGCGAATACGCTTGACCTGGCTCTCGATCTGTTCTTTCTTGTCCCTAAACTGCCGCCGGGTCATCCCTTTATATACAAAGGTTGACGCCCAGCGGTTTACAGAATCCCGGCCGGCTCTGAAATGTGTTTGGCTCGGTTTCTACCCTTTCCTATCTTACAACACAAGTCATACATCATATGGCAGTTTACATCTACGAGCCCTAATCCGCCTTTGGGCCTTGGGCCTTCTTGTTAAATCTCCTCCATAAAGCGCCATATTCCTTGTCTTCGTGGGCTTCAATATGAATAACTCACTATGAGTATAACCCGGCCCCTCCTGGGTGGTTTATACTCAATAGTTATATTCCAAACAGTTCTTCTCCTGCAAAAAGCTCTGGTGGTGACGCTGCCTTGGGCTCCACGATGACCTCCGTCTTGTCGTCCTTCTGGTCTTGGTCTCGTTGCACCAATATAGCAACCTTTGCCTGATGCCTCGGTACTCTTCGCCTGCGCTGGCCTTCTTAGAACCAAAGAGGAAATAAGGACGCTGCGCGCGCTGGCGCCCGCCTGGTATCGTTCGTCATGGCTCACGTCACGAGAGCCTCGTGAGGTTTGCCCTGCCTTGATATCTCCACTCCTCGTGAGCCTGCCCGGCTAGGCCACTCCAGAGGAGGCCTTGCGTCGTCCGCCTCGCGAGGCTTGGACCCTCGCGAGGGTCTTGGATGCCTTGTTGATGAAGATGGGCCGTATGGGCTGCTGGCTTAGCCACGCTGTGGGCCGCAGGCAGGCAAGTCTGGGGACCCCCTTTCCCAGAACACCGACAGTAGCCCCCGGGCCCAAGGTGCACTCGGGCTTGGCTTCACGGCGAAGCCAAGGGTCAAGTTCGGAGCACCGCGGGCCCCAAAAGCCTGCGTCCTTGGTTGACGCATGGAGGTTGATTGGACGTGGGCGTCTCTGCTTCCCCATGCTGCCTCGGCAACTGCATGACTTGACAAGTCCCTGCGACATGCAAGGTAAACCATCATTACCTGCGATCGTGGGAGACGCCGGTTGGCCTTCTTCCGCTATAAATGGGGAGGGGGGCAGAGCCCCCGTCGCCCATCTCTTCCTTGCTTGCTTGCTTCTTCCTCCCCGCTCCACTGCTGACATCAATGGCGCCTATCAGAAGGTTTTCTGCCGAATAGAAAGGAAAGGCTCCCCGTGATGATCCGGGGCCACTTCCGCCGAAGAAGAGGTCGATCCATCGCCGTGATGAAGCGGCGATGCAGGTGGTGACGAGGCCTTGGTGCGAGCGGCCTCCTCCGGGGTACCCGCTACCCTTGTACGCCCGAGTTGAGGGCTCGGGAGGATGGAGTGACGAGCAGCGGCGCCCACGCCGTGTCCGGGGTCGCCGCGCCACGGCGACGCGTGCCGTCGCCCCTGGGATCCACGCCGATGACTCCTCGCATGAGTTGGTGCTATGGGCGCCGATGCCTCCAAGCTCCTGGATCCGCTTCCCGCGGTTCTTCTCCGACGTGATGCCGCCGAGGGGGCCTCTCGAGCTCTGGTTGCAGCACGCCGACTACAGCGCTCCAGCGACCAGAGCGCAGATCGAAGCGGTTCCCACCGGCAAGATCTTCATGACCCACGGCTGGGGGGAGATCGCACGGGTCTGCTGTGCGAGGGGCGCCCTCGTGATCCACTTCGAGTACGACGGCGCTTCCATGCTCTTCTTCAAGGTCTTTGACGCCGAGGGCCGCCGCCTGGAGTGCTGCCCCAGAGAGGAGCGCCAAACTGGCGCGCGCTCCGCTCGCGGCTACTCCAGTAGCAGCAGCCCCTGGGAGTCCAGCAGCTCTCCTGAGCTTTACGAGACTCCGGAGATGAGCGACGACAGCTACGTGCCCCCGAGCTCTCGCTGTGCCCAGAGCAGAGCTGCGGCGTCCGGCCGTCGCCGCTGCTGATCTGGATGGGGTTGGCGTCGGCCCTCCGTGGCCCACTATTTCCCTTGTTATGAAAACTTAGCGGATGTGTGTCCCGTTAAGGCTCGGTCCCATGGCGGAGGCGGAAGCTCGCGTCCTGTCTTGGGCTGTGCTGACTCGTGTCTTCAGCCACCTGCACCTTCGCGACCCCAACGCTTGCCTTGACGAGCTGCTGGAGCCTGTAGCTGAAGATCAATGCGAGGTGGCCGCCGCGACCGTGCAAGGTCAGGTGGAGGCCTTGCTGAAGAAGTTCCGCGGCTTTGTCTCCGCTCCTCTGTCCGGCGATGTCGCCGATCCCGCGGCGGGTGGTGAAGGCGAGAACATCGTTGCCCACGGGGAAGCGCCTTCCGCAGGCGCTGGCGACGTCCAGGGGTGACCTACAGCTTTTTCTCCTGTTTTGTTCCTGCAACATGTATCAGGCCTCGTGGAGGTGTTAGACTTTTCGTTTGATGTCGTGAGGACAATGTGTTTGTAATATTTGCTTCGAGATTTTGTGATTTCCTTCCTATTTGCTTTGCGTTCTGTGTTGGCAGAGCCCGGCCCCGCGCATACCTCAACCGCCATTGGGCCGACCGGAGACCAGGACGGACCAAGGAGTGAGGGGCTACGTGACTAGTTAGGCTCCTGAGTCGCAATGGTCAGGAGTCCCCCTTGATGTGCAAACAACATATAGGGAGAGTTTGTGAGGATAGATTAATGTTCTACGTCGACAGAGCCCGGCCCCGCGCATACCTCAACCGCCATTGGCCCGACCGGAGACCAAGACGGACCAAGGAGTGAGGGGCTACGTGACCAGTTAGGCTCCTGAGTCGCGATGCTCAGGAGTCCCCCTTGACATGCAAACAATTTCCATACCTGCCCTCACCGAGGCCTCGGGAGGGGCGCGTGACGCCCAGGTCCGGTAGTCCTGGTTGGGTGGCGTGCGCTGGGGCGCGACCCGAGCGGGTACGACCCGAGCGCAGCCCCGTGCCCAGCCCCCTCGTGTGGCTCTCCCGAGGGGAGGCGTTGCGGTGAGGCTGGACGCTAAGCTCTGGGCTCCCTGAGGTTGGTACGACCGTGGGGCCGCCCTCAGTTGTTTATCACCAGCGCGGAGCATAGTGCTTTCGCTTGTGCACGGGCATAGCCGCTCCTCGGCAGTGTCGACGGCCAGCGCGGAGCATGGTGCTTCCAGTTGTGCGTGGGATGGGGGCCCCCCTCCGGGAGGAGCCACCGGGGCGTGTACAGCCCCGCCCTGACACGTGGCTTGCACGACAGGGCTGTGAGGTGTATCTGGGCACTCGTGAGCCAGCGCGGGACTCACGAGGCCCTACCTCAAGGCGGGTTGCGCCTGGTCTTGAGTCTTGGTGACTGTGTGTTCCTGCAAGGCGGTTAGATGCAAGCACTCTACGTCCTCAGGTCCCGGCCCTCGAGCGAGCTCAGCCGCCGCTGGTATGCCAGGTCATGATGCCGTGGTCAAGGCCAGGGGGTGAGGGCTGGAGAGCAGTAAGAGCTCCTGAGTCGCGATGCTTAGGAGGCCCCTTTTAACGCGCAAGCGAATTGCATAGGATGAACAGACCCGTGGTGGGCGGCGATCGAGCAGGCGATAGCCGTGGGCAGGTTAAGCATGGAGAGCAATTCAACTTGGGTAAATGCAGGAAGATACATGCCACCGGGTCCAGCCCGAGCGACTTGGGGATGATGCAGCCCGAGGGGCGCCCCCAGCAAGGTAAGCTAAAGACATAAGCAAAAGGGATACATGCCACAGGGATGGACCCATGCGGCCTGGGAATAATGCAGCCCGAGGGGCGCTACCAGCTAAACGACCTTGGAAGATGTCACCTGGTTCTGTAGACGAAGTAGAGTTGGTGCAGCTGAAGGCGTGCGTTGAAGAAATGACTCCTCATGAGCCGCCAGAGCCCTGAGCCTCGGGAGGCTCTGGGGGCTCGGGAGGTTCCTGAAGACTGTCTCCATCTCCTCCAGGACGGCGTGGTACCTGGCCTCCAGAGCCGCCAGGACACGCCGCATGTTGTGCTGATAGGCTGACGCCACGCTCGGCAAGCCGAAGGGCATGCGAACGTAGCTATGCGGCGGGCCATCGCAGCGGCCCACACGCGAAGGCCAGAAGCGCTCCAGGAATGCGGCCCTGTTGAGCCCTGGGACGTCGACGTAGACACGCAGCCCGGCATCCTCGCCTGGATGGGGAGCTGCGCCCTGTGAGCGGCAGTCGCCGCGCATGGCTCTTGCGTCTTGCAGTTCCTGTGTGGTCTTGGTGATGAACTCCTGGGTGGTGGGCGCTCCTTGTCCCGTGCTCTCCCGAGGGACACGTGCCCCGAAGCACGCCTCCAAGTGTTGCCCAAGCGCCTCCCTCATGAGGTTGTCAAGGTTAGAGGCCCTCTAGAAGAGAGCCCCCGAGCCCTGCCCGAGGAGGGCGCCGGGCGCGCTTTCCTATGCGATGGAGGGAGGCGCCCCTGGAGCGGGCGCTGATCTTGATGAGGCTCCTGCCGCGTCGCCATCCTCCTGATGTCCTGCGCGGCGTAGCTGCTTCTTCTTGGGGATGGCCTCCGGAGGGCCCTCGCTTCTGCTGTCGAGGTCGTCGATTGCTGCGGCTTGAAAGGCGCGCTCGAGGGAGCACACCGCATCCCTCTCTTCACACGGGACCGTGATGATTCCTCCGCTTCCTAGCATCTTGAGAACGTTGTAGCCGTGATGAGTGACTGCCATGAACTTGGACAGGGTTGGATACCCGAGGATGGCATTGTACGGCAGGAGGATGTGCGCGACGTCGAAGTCGATGAACTCGGTGCGGTAGTTCTTGCGCTCCCCGTAGGTGACAGGCAGGCGGACCTGCCCTATCGGTGTGGTGGAACCATCGGTCACTCCTGAGAAAGGCTTGGTGGGCTAGAGCTATTCATATGGCACTTGGAGGTTGTCGAACGTGTCGACGGACAGGACGTTGAGCCCTGTGCCACCCTCGATGAGGGTCTTGGTGACCTGCACATTGCTGATGACTGGGGAACACAGCATAGGGAGGGCGCCAGCGGTGGCTGCGCACTTGAGCTGATCCGCCGAGTTGAAAGTGATGGCGCATTGGGACCACTTGAGCGGGTGCGTGGCCTCGAGCTTGGGGAGCACCGCATTCACCTCGCGAGTGAACTGTTTGAAGATGCGCTGAGAGGCTGGGGCCTGGGCGCCGCCCAAGATGCAGGCGATCGCACGCGGCTCCTGGAAGCCCCCAGCCCCCTCGTCCTGGTGGTGGTCGTCGTTCCTTCTTGGTGGCGGCATCGGGGGAAGACCGGTGTTGCCCTGGGGGCGATCCTCACGAGGCGGGTCCCTCCAGGTGCCCTCGCGAGGTTGGTCCTGCCAGCGGTCCTCACGAGGCTGGTCGCGCCACTCCTGGCACGGGCCATGGCCGTCCCAGCGTCCGCCTCCACTTCCTCCTCCGCGGCCGTAGCCCCGGTCGCTGCGCTCGGGGCGTCGACCGAAGCGTCCTTCCCGTATGGCTCTGAGCTCTTGGCAGTTGCTGGTGTTGTGAGTGTTCAGGTTGTGGAAGGCACAGAACGGTCGGCCGTTCTTGGATGACTCGGGCTGATCTCTGCCCCGCTTGGTGTCGGGCTCCGCTGTGAGCACCACCGCCTCCTTGCGCTTCACGTCCTTGGCCTTGGCCTTCTTCTCCTCCGCCCCTGCAGCCGGTAGCTCGAGGAGAGAAAGGCGCCCCTCCTCAGCTCTTGTGCACTTGGTCGCCAGGTTGAACAGCTCCTGAGATGTGCAGAGCTCCTCGTGGATGGCGAGCTCTTCCTTCATCTTGACGTCACGGATGCCGTCGGAAAATGCGGAGATGATGGCCTTGTCCGTGACCTTGGGGATCTTGAGGCGGGTGTTGTTGAAGCACTGGATGTACTTCTGGAGGGTCTCTCCTGGTTGTTGCTTGATGCGGCGTAGATCACCCGCGGCCGGCGGGCGGTCGCGAGTGATCTGGAAGTTGGTGACGAAGCAGTCGCGCATTTTGTCCCAAGAGGAGATTGAGCCGTGCTGCAGGTTCAGGAGCCAGGAGTGAGCCCCATCCTTGAGAGCCATGGAAACCAGTTCGCCATGACCTTTTCATCCCCGTTGGCCGCTTCGATGCTCAGCTCATAGAGCTGCAGGAACTCCGCGGGGTCGGCGGTGCCGTCGTAGCGAGGTGGCAGATCCGGCTTGAACTTGCCTGGCTGGGCGACGCTACGCGGCTCGGGGGTGAAGGCGCGGCAGCCGGCCGTGGTTGCCGGGGCCCGCTTCGGAGGTGGAGCTTGGTCTTGACAAGGTCTGCGCTGCGCCGCTGCGGGCGGTGCGCGGTCTTGACGAGGTGGCGCGGGGAGCGCAGGTGCAGCTTCTCGCGGCCGCTAGATTTCTTGGCAGCTTCTTTCTTCGCGCGCCGGCGGCGGGCGCGGCGGATCACGCCGCGAAGCCACGCGCCTTGGTGCCAAGGCGCCGTCTTGGGGAAGAGGTGGTGGAGGCACGCCATGAGCCTCGTCGCCTACGGTTGGTTGAGGGGGAGGCAGAGAGAGGGACGGCGCCGGAGAGCCCCCTGCGGCGCGGACGAGACCGGCGACGCGGTCGAGCCACTCCTCAAAGAGGTCGTCGACGGGGCGGTAGCGCAGGAGTTCATTCGCCGCGAGGAGCGCGGCCCGTGCCTCCATGGGAGCGCGACGCGCGTGGGACGAAGAACCGGCAGGGGTCAGCGATGGAGTGGTGGTGCGGCCGTCCTGCCGCACCGAAGGATGCAGCAAGGACGCCTGCTGCTCGTTCCCCGCCGGGCCGGTGGCAGCGTTGGCGGCGGGAGACGGAGAACAATGAGGTGGCCCGCCGACGGGAGCCGTCTGAGCGACGCGGGCGGTGAGGGCAGCCCGACGCTCAGCCCGAGTACGGCGAGCGTCCGCCATGGAGACGACGGAGCGGCGGAGCGACAACTGATGGAAGGGAAGCTACGGCGCGCCCCTACCTGGCGCGCCAAATGTCGGATGTGGGGTTCCGGCAAACCCTTAAGGTTCGAACACTGGGGTGTGCATGAAGTCTTTCCCTCCTACCGATCTACGCCCTAGCTCGCTAAGATCTCGCGGACGAACTCGCAACACAGAAAGACACGAGGTTTATACTAGTTCGGGCCACCGTTGTGGTGTAATACCCTACTCCAGTGTGGTGGTGGTGGATTGCCTCTGGGGCTGATGATGAATAGTACAAGGGAAGAGCAGCCTCCTGAGGTTGAGGTGTTCTTGTGGGTAGGCTCTCGATCGGGTTGGATCAAGCTAAGATGAGATGCCTCTACTATGGTGGCTAGCTCTACTTATATAGGCCCTGGTCCTCTTCCCAAATATCGAGCGGGAAGGAGCCAACAACGGCGGGCAAATTTGAAGGGGGACAGCTAGTACAAGCTATCCTGACAAAAGCGGTCTTCGCCTGCGAAAAGCTCTGGTGGTGGCGCTGCCTTGGGCTCCACGACGACCTCCGTCTTGCCGTCCTTATGGTCTTGGTCTCATTGCACCAATATAGCAACCTTTGCCTGATGCCTCAGTACTCTTCACCTGCACTGGCCTTCTTAGCACCAAAGAGGAAATAAGGACGCTGCGCGCGCTGGCGCCCGCCTGGTATCGTTCGTCATGGCTCACGTCACGAGAGCCTCATGAGGTTTGCCCTGCCTTGATATCTCCGCTCCTCATTAGCCTGCCCGGCTAGGCCACTCCAGAGGAGGTCTTGCGTCGTCCGCCTCGCGAGGCTTGGACCCTCGCGAGGGTCTTGGATGCCTTGTTGATGAAGATGGGCCGTACGGGCTGCTGGCTTACCCACGCTGTGGGCCGCAGGCAGGCAAGTCTGGGGACCCCCGTTCCCAGAACACCGACAATATTGCTTGAGTTTATCCCTCTACATCATGTCATCTTGCCTAATGCGTTACTCTATTCTTATGAACTTAATACTCTAGATGCATGTTGGATAGCGGTCGATGTGTGGAGTAATAGTAGTAGATGCAGAATCATTTTGGTCTACTTGTCGCGGACGTGATGCCTATATACATGATCATGCCTAGATATTCTCATAACTATGCGCTTTTCTATCAATTGCTCGACAGTAATTTGTTCACCCACCGTAGAATTTGCTATCTTGAGAGAAGCCACTAGTGAAACCTATGGCCCCCGGGTCTATCTTTCATCATATTATTTTCCTATCAATTTACCATTTCTGCCGCTGTTTATTTTGCAATCTTTACTTTCCAATCTATATCATAAAAATACCAAAAATATTTATCATATTATCTCTATCAGATCTCACTTTTTCAAGTGGCCGTGAAGGGATTGACAACCCCTTTATCGTGTTGGTTGCAAGGTTCTTATTTGTTTGTGCAGGTACAAGGCGACTTGCGTGTAACCTCCTACTGGATTGATACCTTGGTTCTCAAAAACTAAGGGAAATACTTACGCTACTTTGCTGCATCACCCTTTCCTCTTCAAGGGAAAAACAATGCATGCTCAAGAGCTAGCACCCCGGCACATGAAGAAACTCCCGATAATGCCTGAAGCGGATAACAAAGAAGGAAGAGAGAAGTTTGAGTCCCCCAACTCCAAGATCATAGCAACCCCTCTTGATAGCACGGATATTCCTATGACTTAAAAAGAAACCAAAAAACTTCTCGAGCCGACACCGAACACCGTCTTTTCTCTCTTTGGACTTGATAGGGTTACCGACGCCCGTCGACACACAAGAGGCGATAATGT
This sequence comes from Triticum aestivum, assembly GCF_018294505.1. Lineage (NCBI taxonomy): Eukaryota > Viridiplantae > Streptophyta > Magnoliopsida > Poales > Poaceae > Triticum > Triticum aestivum. Next base: position 361,334,288 of record NC_057802.1, on the reverse strand, counting down.
CCTAAAATAAACTTGACAACTGACATTAGTCCTAGCGAATCGTATTGTGATCAATCATCAAAATGTAATTGAGTGAAAATTGCATTTCAATCTCCCCCTTTTTGGTGAATTGGTGACAATATCATTCGCACATGGCAACTAATAAGAAGGAGATATAACTCAAAGCCATGCAACACTATTTATGTAGAAGGCCCCCCCTTGGTGTGTGCATATTTTAAAATATGCTAAGAATCCATATCACATCATCAAGACGGCTCCCCCTACATCAATAGCCAAGTGCAACCTAATAAGTATAACCGAGAGTAATAAGTTGCACAAACTAGATTGAGATCAAGGAAATTAAAAGACACGGGTGCTAAAGATCTCAAATCAAAGTACTCGCAACCAAAGTACGGAAAAGACACATAAAAGTATTACAAGCCCGTAGAAGATCAAAGAAAAAGGCAAGGGATTGCAATCTCTCCAAGCACATGGCGAATCCTAATAGAACACTTCTCCCCCTTTGGCATCGAGACAGTAAAAAGGGAAAAGGTGATGCTACTGAAACACCCTAAACGTGAGGAGGGGCACTGGCGGCGTCATCATCTTCATCCTCAGGAATGTAGGCAAGGCAAGGGTTGGAGTAGGCCGTGGCAGCACTGTCAGTGTCCTCAGGCCCCCTAGGCTCGGTCACCCCAGACTCACGCTCTCTGGCAGCCTTAAACTATCGCATCTGACTCTTGCGGAAGTTGGTCTCCACCACTTGACGCCTTGCGGTGGACTGGCACATCTTGAACAAATTGTTGAACCCACGAAACAACATGTTCTTCTCCTTCTCAGAAAAAAGGCGAAGATGCAATAGAGTGAGCAAGAGCAGTGGGATTGTCTGAAGCAGCACCTCGTGAAGAGGACCCACCAAACTCAATAGCCCGAGCAGCAGCAGAAACCTTCGCAAGCCTGGGCTCCTTGCCCACCAAAGATAACAGATCCTCATGCACTGGTGGCCTGTAGTTGACGTGCCTCTTGGACAAAGTGATGGGAAACTTATGCAAGAGCCAGTCTTTCTCACGGAACTTCATCTCAATGAGAGCCTGAATGAACGGAGGAAACACACAGGACTTCTTGTCAAACACACACGACTTCATCTCTTCATACATGAAATGGAGAACATCCACTTTCCGTCCTTCATGAGCATAAATGAGCAGGTCAATGGTAGTGCACCAGAGCGTATCAGAAGAGCCTGTCTTGGGAGCCAATGAGGTATGGAGGATCTGGTGAAGGGCGGCATACTTGGGCAGCAAACCACGAATAGTGCCCACCATGGAATCTGGAGTACCTGGCTTATATGCAAAAGCAAGGTCCTTCTTGGTGCGACTATGCTGAACAACAGTGGAAAAATCATCCTGAGGCACAGGGAAAAAGGGATAACCAGTGATAGAGGCCAAGTCAGCCATAGACCCACGGAGAGTAGAGCCGCCGGATCGCCATATAAATGTATGATCCGAGCTAGTCGTGAAGTAGACAGTGGCGTAAAACTGCATAATGAGCTCCCCATTGTATGCCTTGTTAAAACATAGAAACATGAGCAAACCCATCTTTTCAAGAGCCTCAAACACACCGGGGAAAAGATCACCACGAGAACGAATGTACTCAAGATCCACACTGCGATGAGGAGCCACCTTGTACTTCTTGATCTTCAGAATCTCATCAAAAGTGTGACTTTGAAACTCGTTCCAGAACTTCCAATCAATACCATCATCACGGCCATGAATATAAGGATTCTCATTGCGAACTTGTCGATACTCAGCCTTTGAGAGCTTGTTGAGATCATCATTGACTAAGGGATCAAAGTACTGATCAACTTCTTCTTCTTCATGATTCGCATTACCATCATCATCTTGAGCTTCAGCAAAGTTGGCCACGAACTGCTCTTCTTCATCATCGTCACTGCTAGATGCCGCAGTGATGCGATTGCGAGTAGCCTGGCGGCGAGCACGACCCGGGGGAGCAACCTTGGAACACTGCCCAGTGCATTCCGTAGGAACAAACTTGCCTTTACCTCCACCATCTTTCTTCTTCTTAGCGCGACGAGCACCAACAGCCCCACCTGACGAGTCTAAAAGCAAAGACAAGATACGGAGGAGAGATGAGTGCAAGAGTCCATGCAGCAAAGCGAAAAGAAAGGAGAAAGAAAAAGGATAAAACAGAAGAAAAAAAAACCGGGACGGCCGGGTACCCGGAGGGGCCTACTCCGGGCACCCGGGGAGACGCCCAGCGGAGGGCCGGGCACCCAGCCACACGGGACCAGGCACTCAGGGAGAGGAACGAGCGAGCCCCGGGCGACGGCGCGGGCACCCAGCCGAGGCAGGCTGCCACCCGGAGACGCCACAGCCGTGGGGCATGGCGTGCGCCCGACTCACATCGCTCAAACAAAGACATAAAGCACAAAAACCATGCAAACCTAGATCAAATCAGTCCTAAATATGGAGAAGGTAGATTTGACCAAGAAAGAGAGAAAAAAACCAGAGGAAGCCATGGAGGGAAGGGAAAGAACTCCCGGGAGGGAGCTCCGGGCGCCCGGAGAAGCTCCGGTGGTGACCGGCGGGCGGCGGCGGCTGCGGGTGAAGGGGGGAAATGGGAAGACCCCTAGCCCACCCCCTTGAGCCCGACTTACAGCGGCTGAGCGGCCAGATCCCGTCCGGGTGCCCGGACCAAAGGAGTTCGGGTGCCCGGAGTGCCTAGGGAGGGCGGCCCGATCCGTCCAGGTGCCCGGACCAAAAGTGTCCGGATGCCCAGAGAGCCTAGAGAGATTTCCCTTTTTTTAAGAAGAGAAAGAAAGGAAAGATAGAAAAGAAAAAAGGAACTAGAGAGGGACGAACAAACAACAGAGAGCATGATCAAACGAGACTTGCAAGGGTGAAAGCATGTCTTTGGGAAGGGAGGGGCTTGGGATGGATCACACGCAATGATGAACAAACAAATACACTCAAGTGCAAGAACTAAACAAACGGATCCACAAGAATACCAACAACAACCAGCTCTAGTAGCTACCTCTCAGAAGGAGGGCGGTGGCTGAAGCCACCTATGTTTGAGTCAATTGGTATGGCACCGCGAAGATTTTAACCTTGGGCCCATGACCAAAACTCATCTTTGAAGCACAAGTGCCATCTAAAAATGGCTAATGTGAAAGACTTGATTGATTTATGCATAATGGGGGGAGGGAGAGTTCATTGAGAGAACAACACTCCCCCTATGTCCATGCCTACACCTAAACAAGACATCAAGATGAGTATGGTGGGGTGTGCAAAGGTTCAAGCCACATTGCTCGAATCAATGATATTTAGCTCATGCCTTAACTCGCGAAATCTTGCTTCATCCAAGGGCTTCGTGAAGATATCTGCAAGGTTATCATGAGTGTTGACGTAGTTGAGCTCGATCTCCCCTCGCCTAATGTGATCCCGGATGAAGTGATACCAAATCTCAATATGCTTCGTCTTGAAGTGTTGCACTGGGTTGAGAGAAATCTTGATGGCACTTTCATTGTCACACCAAAGACGCACTTTGTCACAAATGACACTGTAATCCTTTAAAGTTTGCCTCATCCATAGAAGTTGTGCACAACAACTACCGGCCGCCACATACTCCACTTCGGTGGACGAGAGAGACACACAACATTGCTTCTTCGAAGACCAACTCACCAAAGAGCAACCAAGGAATTGGCACCCTCCGGAAGTTGACTTCCTATCCACTTTGTCTCCCGCCCAATCGGAGTCCGAATAGCCTACAAGGTTGAAGTTTGCTCCTCTTGGGTACCATAAGTTTGGGGTATGAGCCAAATATCAAAAGATTCGCTTGACCGCCACAAAGTGGCTTTCCTTAGGTGCGGCTTGAAACTGTGCACAAATTCCCACACTCAACATGATATCCGGTCTAGATGCACAAAGGAAAGCAAGGAGCCAATCATGGAGCGATATACCTTTTGATCCACCGCTTTACCATTGGGATCTATGTCAAGTTGGCATTTGACGGGCATTGGAGTGGAAGCCGGCTTGACATCACTTAGCTTGAATCTCTTGAGCATGTCTTGAGTGTATTTGGCTTGGTTGATGAAGATTCCGTCTCTTCTTTGCTTGAATTCGAACCCGGGAAAGAACGACAACTCTCCCATCGAGGATATCTTGAACTTTGAGGTCATGAGAGCGGCAAATTCCTCATTGAAAGCTTTGTTAGGGGAACCAAAGATAATATCATCAACATATAGTTGGCACACAAACAACTCCCCTTTGACCTTCTTAGTAAAAAGAGTGGGGTCGATTTTCCCAATTTCAAACCCATGATCTTGCAACAACTCGGTAAGGTGGTCATACCACACACGTGGGGCTTGTTTAAGTCCATAGAGTGCCTTATCGAGTTGGTACACATGATCGGGGAAATAGGGTTCCTCGAACCCGGGGGGTTGTTTGACATACACCAACTCATTAATAGGACCATTAAGAAAAGCACTCTTCACATCCATTTGTTGCAACTTAAAGTTATGATGAGAAGCATAAGCAATCAACAAACGAATGGATTCAAGGCGAGCAATGGGAGCAAAGGTTTCACCGTAGTCGATACCCTCGACTTGGGAGTAGCCTTGTGCTACCAACCGAGCCTTGTTGCGAACGATATCCCATGAGCATCTTGCTTGTTCTTGAATATCCACTTGGTTCCAATGACATTATGATTCCCCGTTGGCCTTGGCACCAATCTCCACACCTTGTTGTGCTCGAAGTTGTTGAGTTCTTCATGCATGGCATTAAGCCAATCCGGATCCTCGAGCACCTCATAGACCTTTTGGGGCTCAACACAAGAGACAAATGCGTGATGTTCACAATAGTTTGCTAATTATCTATGAGTGCTTACCCCGTTTCGGATGCTTCCAAGCACATTTGTCATGAGATGACCCTTGGTAGTGAGCTTGGATGCAATCTTGGCGACATGATAGTCCAATTCCTCCTCAGGAGTGAGTTGAGGAGCGGTAACTTGATCATCTTGAGCGTCTTCATGAGCTTGTTCTTGATCTTGAGGTTGCTCTTGATCTTGAACTTGCTCGGAGGAGAGAACTTGACATTGGGCATCACTTGGTGATTCAATACCATCTTGAGGTTGATCTTGCCCTTGATCTTGTTCATGAGGTTGAGGGCCTTCACTTTGTTCTTCGGAAGCGTGTGGGTCTTGGGTTGGTGATGGTTCCACTTGAGTGGAACATTGTCCTTCTCCTTCGGCCACAAGGGGTTCCTCCATGGGTAGGATAAAGCCAACACCCATTCTTCTTATGGCTTGGGGAGGAATTTCATCACCTACATCGCAAGTACCACTTTGCTCCACTTGGGAGCCGTTATTCTCATCAAACTCCACGTTACACGTCTCCTCAATAAGTCCCGTGGACTTATTGAGGACACGGTAAGCATGAGAGTTTGTAGCATAAGCAACAAATATGCCCTCTTGAGCTCTAGCCTCAAATTTAGACAAACTAACACCTTTCTTGAGAATGAAACACTTACACCCGAACACCCAAAAGTACTTGAGGTTGGGCTTGTTACCGGTGAGTATCTCATATGGAGTTTTGTTCAAGCCTTTGCGGAGATAGAGCCGATTGGATGCATGACACGCGGTGTTGATGGCTTCGGCCCAAAAGTTGTATAGAGACTTGAACTCCTCCATCATGGTCCTTGCCGCATCCATCAACGTTCGGTTCTTCCTCTCTGCCTACACCATTTTGTTGAGGGGTGTAAGGTGCGGAATATTGATGCTTGATCCCCTCATCACTAAGAAACTCATCCAGGGTGTAGTTCTTGAACTCGGTGCCATTGTCACTTCTTATCGTCAAGATCTTTGCATTGTGTCGGCGTTGAGCTTCATTTGCAAAATCAATGACGGTTTGTTGGGTCTCACTCTTCCTCTTGAAGAAGTACACCCAAGTGTATCTTGAATAATCATCCACAATCACCAAGCAATACTTTCTACCCCCAAGACTATCAAAGGATGGAGGCCCAAAGAGATCCAAGTGAAGGAGCTCCAAAGGCTTCTTCAAGTAAATGATAGTCATGGGAGGGTGAGCCTTCTCATGTAACTTTCCTTCGATACAAGCATTGCGAGCACGATCTTTAGCAAAACTAACATTTGTTAGTCCACAGACATGGTCCCCCTTGATAAGACTTTGCAAAGATCTCATATTGACATGGGCTAAATGGCGATGCCAAAGCCATCCCACGTCAACTTTAGCCATTAGGCATGTCGCGTTCTTAGTGGGTCGCTCCAAAAAGTTAATCACATAGAGACCGTTCTCGACATGCCCAACAAAGGCTACTTTAAGAGTCTTTCTCCACAAGAGGGCCACGGTATCAATATCAAAGAAAGTGGCAAAGCCCATGAGTGCAAGTTGACGAACGGAAAGTAAATTGTATGCAAGGGACTCAACAAGCATGACCTTCTCGATCGTGAGATCATGAGAAATGACAACCTTGCCAAGTCCCAATACCTTAGAAGACGAGGCATCACCCCACTCGACATTGGTGGGCATAGATGGAATCTTGTGCACGTCCACCACCAAGTCCTTGCTTCCGGTCATATGATTTGTGGCTCCACTATCGAGCAACCATGATCCTCCACCGGAAGCAAACACCTACAAGAGATAAATGCTTGATTTTAGGTACCCATTTTGTAATGGGTCCTTTGATGTTAGTAACAAGGGTCTTAGGAACCCAAATACACCATTCAATGTACTCATAAGGAGAACCAACAAATTTAGCATAAACATGTCCATCACTAGCACGGCATAACACATAAGAAGGGTTAAAGTCGCCGGCTTTGTTGGAAGGGGTGGCATTGCCCTTCCTGACACTGCCACCCTAGCCTTCACATTGTTCTTCTTCTCCTTAGAAGCACCCTCTCCCTCCTTCACAAAAGTTTGCTTGAGAGTAGGAGGTCGGTTGGCCTTGTCATTCTTCTTTTTGTTCTTGGATTTGGGTGCAAACCCAATTCCCTCCTTGGCCACAACTTCCTTTTGATTTCTCAAAAGTTCGTTAAGGTTCTTCTCACCTTGTATGCAAGACACAAGGCCTTTCTCAAGTTGCTCCTTCAACTTAGCATTCTCCTCAACAAGATGCATATGCTCACAACAAGGGTTAGTAGCATTTGCATTATCAATTAAAACCATATGAGGAAAAGTGTCTTTCTCCTTGGTTAGCTTCACTTGGAGTTGATCATGAGACTCTTTAAGACTAGCATGAGTACCCTTCAAGGCCTTGTGAGCCTTGTCAATTATATCAAACTCCTCCTTGAGTCTAGCAAGATCAACCCCAAGTTTGGCCTTCTCGGAATTTAGCACACGAGATACAACAAGAGCATGATCAAGATCTTTCTTCAATTTAGTATGGTCAACGTTGTGTGACTCCTCAAGAGCCAAACGATGACCGCACTCTTCCTCAAGCGCATTAGAGAGATCCGATATCTCATCGGTATAGTCACGACTATGCCCCTCCATCTTAGAGATGGTTACTTCGTGAGCCTCGATCATGTCATTGGCTTCACCAAGTTGTTCCAAGAGAGCAATAAAGTGCTTCTTAGATTTACCCTTAAGCTTACTCATAAATGACTCAAATTCATTTTCCTGCTCATTTTCATCAATGTAATCCATCAATGAAGGATTAGTAATGATGGTGGTTTTGATGTTGGGGGTTACCTTGTTGGTGGCTTTAGCCATGAGGGACTTGGCGGTGATGTTCTCATTGGGTGAGTCGAAGAGAGACACCCGTGGAGTTGTCGCAATGGCAACGGAGGCCATGGCAACTGACTCACCGTCTTCATCATCGTCATCATCCTCATTGTACTCTTCCTATGCCACCAATCCCTTGGGAGGAGTCTTCTTGGTGAAGTTGCTCTTGTTGGGGAAGGACTTGGCCTTGTCTTTTCGGATGAGCTTGCCACCATTGTCTTCCCTCTTCTCATACGGGCACTCCGCAACAAAATGGCTCACATTGCCACAATTATAGCAAGTCCTCACTCGTTGCTTGCCCTTCGTGCCACTTGAGTTGTTCTTGTTGAAGTTGGGCCTCGTGTTCTTCTTGCTCCAAAATTGCCTTGAAGCGAGAGCCATGTGCTCATGATAAGCATATTTTGTATCTTCGGCATTGCTCTCCTCTTCTTCCTCTTCATCCTCTTCTTCCACACTAACCTTGGCCTTCAAGGCAAGGTTGGGCTTCTTTGCTCTTTGTGAATGCAACACCGCATTGTCGGCGGTCTTGTCCAAGATCCTCATTGCCACAAACTCATCCAACACTTCACTTGAGGACAAGGTGTGGAAGTCCGGCATTTAACGGATGACGGAGGACATGGCCTTGTGGTAGGGCATCATGGCCTTGAGGAACTTGCGCTTGATCCAATTGTCATCCGTATCCTTGCTCCCATGATCTCGGAGTGAGACCGCGAGAGTGGTTAATCTCCGGTAAAGCTCACGAGGTTCTTCATCTTCATTCATTGCAAACTCATCGGCTTCATCTTGCACCACTTCATAGTTGGAGCGTTGAATGCTTGCGCTTCCCTTTGTGACGCCCGGGTAATTAAGCTACAACAACCCTCTGCTAATCATGTCGGGTCATCATAATTAAAATTTTGCTAAACCTCCCTTGTTTCAAAGTAAGTTCAAATACAAATTCAAATAACAAGTCAAATTATAGTTTCATAAAAAGGTAAATTAAAAAATGTTCATTGGGTTGCAAATATTCACTAACTAATTAACAAACATCAACCAACATTTTTGGGAATGTTTATATTCCTCTAAGATAATTAAAACAGGGTCAAACAACATTTAATTTAACCATTTAAAATAAACAAAAATTTATCCTTTTCAAAATGACTTGAAACTTGGTGTGCAACTCCATTATATGACCCAATATTTATGTGCCAAGTTTCTTGTTCACCAAAATTCATTTGCTACTTAATGTAAATGCCAAACAGAGGAGAAATAAATAAACAGAAGAGGTAAAGGGAAAATGAGCAGTACTGCTTTGCACTTATGGCCTGCTGGCAATAGGCGGCCCAGCCCACCACGACTCCTTCCCTTTCCTCTGTTCATCAGAGGCGGGGTGGACGCCTGAACGCCGTCCATGGTGCCGCTGGACACACGTCGGCCATCCTGCGGTCCCCTGGGTGGTTAAGGACATCACCCGCAAGACCCTCCCACAACCCTAGCCACTTTCTTCCTTTCCATCGCCTCCCACGCTCGAACCCAAGCTCGTCCGCACGCGTCCATGGCCGCGCCGCAATCGTAGATGTGGCCACCGGCCACCGCACACTGTTCCGAGGCGTCCAGGAGCCCCGGCGGGTTCTTCTCCATCGACCACATCACCGGATCGAAGACGGGGAGCACCTGCGACGCCGCCCGCATCCGTTCCCTTCGCCGGCGTCCTCCTCGGCCACTGCGTCGATCTACTCGCTCCGACCATCCCCGGCACCCTCGAGCCTTCCCCGAGCATCAATGTGAGCTCCGCGTCAATCCCCTTTTCCTCTAGGCGTCACTCCCATCCTCTGGCCGCACTTCCACGAGCTCCGTGCTCCGGCCGCCGCTATGGCCGAATAGCTCCACGCTTCTGAGCTTCTCTGCTCATTTGCATCGCGCCGATGAGCTCCTGGAGACCCGTAGTTGTTGCCTGCACATTTCGTTGGCTCGAACCCGTCGCGAGCGAGGAATTCCTCGAGCTCTGCTTCGACCGCCGAGGCGGTCGATGTTGCGGCTGCGCCCCGCACCGGCCGCGGCCGCCCACACCCGCAGCCATGGCCCCCGACCGCGCCCGCTCCGCCCATCTCCGCTGCCTGCCGCTCGCTTGTCGGCGGCGACCCGCGCCCACGCCGCGTGCCTCGGCCGCTCCTCTGCACGCGCTGCACCGCGCCTGGTCACACCCTACGTCTGCCTCGCCATGCTCCGGCCCCGCGCCTAGCCCGCGCGCCTCGCCTCCGCCTGCTGCCGTCATACTCCCCCACTACTGCCTGAAGCTGCAGCTCGCCTCCACTGCCACCTGCAGGCCTCCGCGCCGGTGGCCACCTTCGCTACTGCCCGCAGGCCCGCGCCGGCACCCGCCGCCGCTGCTCTGCCTGGTTGCCGCCGCCTACCACCCCCGGCCTCCCCTACCGCGCCCCGCCAGCGCCGCCGCCGGTTGCCGCCCGAGCCTGGCCCTGCCTGCTTCTGGCCATGGCCGCCGGTCCTCCTCTGCAAGGCCGTGCGTGCTGCCCAGCCACCGGAGGCCGGCTGTGAACCCCCCTTGCCAAGTGGGGTCGGCCCTTAAAAAAAGTAAATAAAAGAAATATTAGTGAAATAATTAATTAGTTTAGTTAATTAATTATTTAGTATAATTAGTAAGTACCCTATGATAGTGGCCCCCCTCACTTAAATACCCTGTTAAAATAAAGGACAAGTCATTGTGTCAATGACATGTAGGTCCCGCTGACCCTTTTGAGCAGTTAAAGTTGACCTAGTCAACTGCTGAGTGTGCATGCTGAATGGACCCCCTGGCCCACTGTCATACACTCTGGCTATTTCAGCACTAGGTGACAAAACTTTATTCTGCTTATTATTCGAATTAAACAATTTCAGAAATTCTAGAAAATCATTAAAACTTTGATAAATCATAGGAAATAAACCGTAACTCGGATGAAAATACTTTGTACATGAAAGTTGCTTAGAACGACGAGACAAATCCGAATACGCAACCCGTTTGTTAGCCACACGTCCCTAGCATAACGAACATGCAACAATCGTCCTCCGTTTCATCTGCCCGAAAACGTCAAACACCGGGAATACTTTCCCGGATGTTTCCCACCTTCACCGGTAGCGCCTAATACTGTGTTAGCTCACCCTAGCATCGCTAAATGTCATGTCATGCATCTTAATGCATCTCTTTGTATTGTATTCATTGTTTCTTCCCCCTCTTCTCTCCGGTAGACTATGAGACTGACGCTGATGCTGCCCCGATCGACTACGGTATTGACGACCCCTCCTTGCCAGAGCAACTAGGCAAGCCCCCCCTTGATCACCAGATATCGCCTATTCCTTCTCTCTACTGCTTGCATTAGAGTAGTGTAGCATGTTACTGCCTTCGGTTAATCTTATTCTGCTGCATAGCCTGTCATTGTTTCTACAGTTGTTACCCTTACCTGCTATCCTAATGCTTAGTATAGGATGCTAGTGTTCCATCAGTGGCCCTACACTCTTGTCCGTCTGCCATGCTATCCTATTGGGTCGTGATCACTTTGGGAGGTGATCACGGGCATATGCTATATACTTTATACTGCTACATTACTTATGATACTGCTCGGAGATGGGGGCTGAAGGGGCAGGTGACTCCATCCCGGTAGAGGTGGGCCTGGGTTCCCGACGGCCCCTGACTGTTACTTTGTGGCAGAGCGACGGGGCAGATTAAGACCACCTAGGTGAGAGGTGGGCCTGGCCCTGGTCGGCGTTCGCGGTTACTTCAAAATAACATGCTTAACGAGATCTTGGTATTTGATCTGAGTTGGGTAGTTGACCTTATATGCACTAACCGCCACGTGGGACAAGATATGGGCAACTGGCATCGTGGTATCAGCCGAAGCTCTTTTTGACGTCAGCGACTGAGCGGCGCGTGCCGGATTGGACCGTAAGCCTGCACTTGTATTAAGGGGGCTAGGTCTGCTTCCGGCCGCGTTCGCAACGTGCAGGTGTGCAATGGGCGATGGGCCCAGACCCCTGCGCGCATAGGATGTAGACCAGCGTGCTGACCTCTCTGTTGAGCCTAGGTAGGGCTGCGACGTGTTGATCTCCCGAGGCCGTACATGACCCAGGAAAGTGTGCCCGGCTAGAGGGATCGAGCGTGTCGGGTAATGTGGTGCACCCCTGCAGGGAAGTTTATCTATTCGAATAGCCGTGATCTTCGGTAACAGGACAACTTGGAGTTTTACCTTGACCTTATGACAACTAGAACCAGATACTTAATAAAACACACCCTTCCAAGTGCCAGATATAACCCGATGATCGCTCTCACACAGGGCAATGAGGGGAGGATCGCCAGGTAGGATTATGCTATGCGATGCTACTTGGTGAACTTACCATCTACTCTCTTCTACATGCTGCAAGATGGAGGCTACCAGAAGCATAGTCTTCGACAGGACTAGCTATCCCCCGCTTATTCTAGCATTCTGCAGTTCAGTCCACCGATATTGCCCCTTTACATAGATACCCATGCATATGTAGTGTAGATCCTTGCTTGCGAGTACTTTGGATGAGTACTCACGGTTGCTTTGCTCCCCCTTTTCCCCTTTTCCTTTCTTCCTGGTTGTCGCAACCAGATGCTGGAGCCCAGGAGCCAGACGCCACCATCGACGACGACTCCTACTACACCGGAGGTGCCTACTACTACGTGCAGGCCGCTAACGACGACCAGGAGTAGTTTAGGAGGATCCCAGGCAGGAGGCTTGCGCCTCTTTCGATTTGTATCCCAGTTTGTGCTAGCCATCTTATGGCAACTTGTTTAACTTATGTCTGTACTCAGATATTGTTGCTTCCGCTGACTCGTCTATGATCGAGCACTTGTATTCGAGCCCTCGAGGCCCCTGGCTTGTATTATGATGCTTGTATGACTTATTTTATTTTAGAGTTGTGTTGTGATATCTTCCTGTGAGTCCCTGATCTTGATCGTACACGTTTGCGTGTATGATTAGTGTACGATTGAACCGGGGGCGTCACAAGTTGGTATCAGAGCCGACTGCCTGTAGGAATCCCCCTTTCAAACTCCTTGGCCGAAGTCGAGTCTAGTCCTTGAAAAAAAACTTTTACTAACATGGCTGTGTGGCTTACGGGACCACGTCGCCATTAGGTGGTAGTAGGATCTTTTATTCCTCGTCTATACTCTGGGACTCTAATCTCTCTTCTATTCGGGTTTAAATGGTTTTATTAACTCTAACATTAGGATCTCATGATCACATCCACCTGGAGTTCCCCTTATTACAGATGATTGCCTACTGCACCAGAAGATTCCGAAGATAATCTCCGATGTTCTCTCGAGACACTTGTGCCCACTGCCTTTGCAAATTCCCTGCCAGTGTATATCATTATGGATAACTACATACACTTGCCCTTTCAATCCCATTGATCTTGTTATTACAAGATACGCCAAAAATTCTCTATTGTTTCGAGAATACTTTGTGCCTACAGCCTTGCAGTTCTAAGCCACCCGAATACCCCTACAGATAATTCCTCGCACTTATCGAATATCCGCCCATCCCCAGTTGTTTATGTGTTTCACTAAGGTCTTCGAAATAATGTTTGATCTTCCAAAAATCCTTAGCAGCTTATTGCTCTTGAAATTCTTGCTTGCTTGCATTATGGTTAATCCCATAAGTATAGTAATCTTATTGGAAGCCTTTGTCACTATCATTTTGAGTCCATTGATTCAATATATTGCGAATGCTCAAAATCCTCAAGCAGATCCTAGTATTCATCCTTCTGACTCAGACGTCATTTTGAATTGGAGCTGGATCTCGACCAATCGAATTGCCATCGATTGTACCCCTAAGCCTACTCAACTTATCCATCCTTAATCAGAGCGTTTGCTTCTGATCCCTTGATTTGGAAATCATAATTCTTTTGCATTTGAGCTTTGAATTAGTCGGTTGTTTCTATAATTTGATCTCCTTGCATTCTTTCTTCCTCTAGTTGAGTACCGATGCTCACATCAGATCCCTTGAGGACCACCACATCCGTTGTTGGATTTTATCCGACAACGTCCTTCATATTCAATCACTTTGGAAGTTATTTCCCTGATATATAATGCCATTGGTAAATCATATTCTCTGCTTTTTGTCAACCATGCTCTGCTTCCGAGCTTGAGCTATTTGCTACTGAAATTTGTGGTATATGCTCCTAAGATGCCCCGATGGGTTGAACCTATGCCTTCCCCAAACCGGGTGAACCCGAAAGATTTCACGGGTCACACTTATCTGGTATTACACCAGGTAAAACTTTCAACAACTAATGTCATTTTCGAAAAAATGAGAGGTGAATGAAAGATTATGCATTGGAGAAGTGGGAGTCGACCTTGAACTTTGTGTTCATGCCCATGAACACGATGTAGATCTTATCATTAAAGCTTCTCTTAAATTAATTATTCCTTTGGTATATGTTCATCTTATATCTGGGATCTGGCCTTTTGCAATCATGGTCCCGACCATCTTTAAATACCATTTCTCGTGCAAGTTTAAGCACTTGTCTTCTGCAGAGCAATACCCCAGTCCAACCTCTACTTTGATCCGTCGTCGAGTATTACCCCCTGGTATCTCGAGATTATCACGGAACTGCATAACTTCTTATGAGTTCTTCATCAAGCACTACATTCTCACTGTTTCCAATCTTTTCACGGGCTCTGAGTTATTAAACACTCAAAGACACCGATAACTGAATCGAGCTCACACCACGATTAAACAACTCTTGGTAACCTTCATTACTTACGAATTTGAACTCGATCACGTAAGTCCTAGCCTGCTCGGCTATATCATTGTCGTGCCGGTTTTAACTGTGCTACCTGGTCCTTAACCCCGGAGCACAACTTTTGATGTTGAGCTAAGCTTACGCCGATCTTCCTCGTCATACCATTTCTCCTTGAACAGCAAACTTGATTTCAAGTTTGTGTCATACCCATGGTTCCAATAACCTTTCGCTTCATCATTCCTTTGACTTGATGTCATCGCCGACCGATTACGTCTTCATGAAACCTCTCGACAAAATTTGTCATGATCATCATCAACATTCCGAGTTCTTCCAGGATATCAATTGAATTCATGATGAGAAATACCATCCTTGCCCCTCGATGATTTGTGTTATCATCGGCAACATTCTTGCCTTCCCCCAACATAAACTTGTTCATGTTTTGTGTTGTACCTTGATTTCCTTGCTATCTAGGTTAGGTTATGTTCTACCTTGTAGTATTACTGTTTTCTATATCAAGAATGTTGTGAGAGTTTCACCACCTCTTAGGAAATTCTTGATGCAGTAATACTTCTCGCCATCTCTGTTCATATCTTGGTCTCGTGTTGTTTCTAACTAGATTACCAACCATTGAACTATGAGGTGTGAATTCAAAACTTCTAGTAACCCTATTGCGTTGAAGTTAATGGTCGAAATTTCATTCTTAGACCATTGGTTGTCGAATCACCATTCTAACATCGGTCATGCTACATAAGCCCATATTTCGGGTGCACCTTTCAACTGATGTTTAATTAGGTATGTTTTCCTCGAGCATATCTCATTATATCATTTGATCTGACAAATGTTATCTCCTTGTTCACATAATTGTGGAAATCCATCCTTTGAAATTCTTGATGAATTGGTGGAGTCCATCAGCCACCTCCTCATCCTCTCCTTGGTTTACTGATGAACTCTTGTTTCGGAACTCGCTTCCATAGTTCATTTCCTGAGAATCTTACAATGTCATCTCGTCAATTTGTGTCGCACCTTTTCTTCTCAGGCACCCTAAGTCTGAGGTATCCTGACACCAATCAGATCTGAATCTCGGTCAGATATGATGGTTGGAACATATTTTCAAGAATTATAACATTGATCCTCATATGACCCGGTAAGGTGATGTCATGCCTAGCACACCTGACCGGAGGACCTAGTGTTATAGTTTCCTTTTTAACAAGGTTAACCTTTTTTTCTTCCATGAGGAAATTGGATGACTTGTTTTATAAATTTTTCCTGATGGATCCCTTGTATTCCAACGTCCGACCTTGCTCGAAGACCATGTCAATGCTATCTCGAAGCATGTCTGTGGTACTCTGATTTTCAACAAGAACATTTGAAGCCCAATGCTAAATGCTTCTTGCTCAATTATCCAAACACCATTGTAGGGGTAATGTCATGAAATTTCTCTCCACTTACCTGAAGGGTTTTCTACATTATGTCTTGTCACAGATATCATGCTCTACTTGTCCTTGGGAAGGATATACCCCTGAAATATGTGTTTAAACACAATTTCCTTTCTGACGTTCTGTTTAATCTGTTGATCACAATTTCCTTTCAATTGTTTGGTTTAACCTTTCATGTGATTTATATGATCTAAGCAGTAATATTCTCCTGCTTTTGTAAACACCTCGGTGTACAATTCTGTCAGAAAGACCCTGTTACTTTTATTGATGACATTCCGGTAACCACCGATGGACAAGAACTTTGCCTACTGGTCCGCCTGGTTCAACGAGCAGGAAAATGGTTCTCTTCGTCCCTCGCCCTTGGTACCGATGTTGTTGCGACATAACCGACAGACTATCCTCTGACATGCCTTGCTCACATGATCGTGCAAGATGTCATCGCCCTTCATACTTTTAACCCACATGGTGGGCCCATAACCCACAGTTCCACAGGATCGAAAACTGACTCTCCTGTACACCTTGTTGACAAAGTTATCCCTTACTCTTGGTTTCGTAGGTAATTCGCGAGCCACCTTCCTAGTGATCTATACTGGTATCAGACACAATACTTATTCCCATTGCTCTGAACCCCTTTCACCCTCTGTTTCAGGCAACGGACGGTTGCCTAACCGCTTGGAGCTTCTTGTTGCCCATCCTTACCTTGCTCTCGATAACTTTCTTGAATTTCAACTCGAGAGATGCCTCTATGCCACGTTCACTGAGATAGCCCCCAGTTACCTAACATATGTTGAGCTCCGTCCTTCCCGAGTTTTTCCCCCTTAGCTTTCCGTAAGTACGATGGAGATCGTGAAGGAAGGATGACGACTTCATCAGGATGACCTGAAGCAGACAAATGAAGACGTCAATGTAATGGATCGACCTCATCAAGAAGAGCAACCAACACCGAGAAAACCAGTTAGAATTCCGTAACCAAATCCCTTCCCCCTTACTCTCGCTCCTAAATCTCGGGACGAGATTTCTTGTAGTGGAGGAGAATTGTGACGCCTGGGTAATTAAGCTACAGCAACCCTCTGCTAATCATGTTGGGTCATCATAATTAAAATTTTGCTAAACCTCCCTTGCTTCAAAGTAAGTTCAAATACAAATTCAAATAACAAGTCAAATTATAGTTTCATAAAAAGGTAAATTAAAAATGTTCATTGGGTTGCAAATATTCACTAACTAATTAACAAACATCAACCAACATTTTTGGGAATGTTTATATTCCTCTAAGATAATTAAAAAAGGGTCAAACAACATTTAATTTAACCATTTAAAATAAAAAAGTATTTATCCTTTTCAAAATGACTTGAAACTTGGTGTGCAACTCCATTATATGACCCAATATTTATGTGCCAAGTTTCTTGTTCACCAAAATTCATTTGCTACTTAATGTAAATGCCAAACAGAGGAGAAATAAATAAACAGAAGAGGTAAAGGGAAAATGAGCAGTACTGCTTTGCACTTATGGCCTGCTGGCAATAGGCGGCCCAGCCCACCACGGCTCCTTCCCTTTCCTCTGTTCATCAGAGGCGGCGTGGACGCCTGCACGCCGTCCATGGCGCCGCTGGACACACATCGGCCATCCTGCGGTCCCCTGGGTGGTTAAGGACATCACCCGCGAGACCCTCCCGCAACCCTAGCCACTTTCCTCCTTTCCATCGCCTCCCACGCTCGAACCCAAGCTCGTCCGCATGCGTCCATGGCCGCGCCACAATCGTAGATGTGGCCACCGGCCACCGCACGCTGTTCCGAGGCGTCCAGGAGCCCCGGCGGGTTCTTCTCCGTCGACCACATCACCGGATCGAAGACGGGGAGCACCTGCGACGCCGCCCGCATCCGTTCCCTTCGCCGGCGTCCTCCTCGGCCACTGCGTCGATCTACTCGCTCCGATCGTCCCCGGTACCCTCGAGCCTTCCCCGAGCATCAATGTGAGCTCCGCGTCGATCCCCTTTTCCTCTAGGTGTCGCTCCCATCCTCTGCCCGCAGTTCCACGAGCTCCGTGCTCCGGCCGCCGCTATGGCTGAATAGCTCCACGCTTCTGAGCTTCTCTGCTCATTTGCATCGCGCCGATGAGCTCCTGGAGACCCGTAGGTGTTGCCTGCACATTTCGTTGGCTCGAACCCGTCACGAGGCGAGGAATTCCTCGAGCTCTGCTTCGATCGCCGTGGCGCTCGATGTTGCGGTTGCGCCCCGCACGGGCCGCGGCCGCCCACACCCGCAGCCACGGCCCCTGACCGCGCCCGCTCCGCCCATCTGCGTTGCCTGCCGCTCGCTCGTCGGCGGCGACCCGCGCCCACGCCGCGTGCCTCGGCCGCTCCTCTGCACGCGCTGCACCGCGCCCGGTGACACCCTACGCCTGCCTCGCCGTGCTCTGGCCCCGCGCCTAGCCCGCGCGCCTCGCCTCCGCCTGCTACCGTCATACTCCCCTCCCCCATTACTGCCTGAAGCTGCAGCTTGCCTCCACTGCCACCTGCAGGCCTCCGCGCCGTTGGCCGCCTTCGCTACCGCCCGCAGGCCCGCGCCGGCACCCGCTGCCGCTGCTCTGCCTGGCTGCCGCCGCCTACCACTTCCGGCCTCCCCTGCTGCGCCCGCCAGCGCCGGCGCCGCCGGCTGCCGCCCGAGCCCGGCCCCGCCTGCTTCTGGCCATGGCCGCCGGTCCTCCTCTGCGAGGCCGTGCGTGCTGCCCAGCCATCGGAGGCCGGCTGTGAATCCCCCTTGCCAAGTGGGGCCGGCCCTTAAAAAAAGTAAATAAAAGAAATATTAGTGAAATAATTAATTAGTTTAGTTAATTAAGTATTTAGGATAATTAGTAACTACCCTATGGCAGTGGCCCCCCTCACTTAAATACCCTGTTAAAATAAAGGACAAGTCATTGTGTCAATGACATGTAGGTCCCGCTGACCCTTTTGACCAGTCAATGTTGACCTGGTCAACTGCTGAGTGTGCATGCTGAATGGACCCCCTGGCCCACTGTCATACACTGGCTATTTCAGCACTAGGTGACAAAACTTTATTCTGCTTATTATTCGAATTAAACAATTTCATGAATTCTAGAAAATCATTAAAACTTTGATAAATCATAGGAAATAAACCGTAACTCGGATGAAAACACTTTGTACATGAAAGTTGCTACAGTTGTTATTCTTATTCTGCTGCATAGCCTGTCATTGTTTGTACAGTTGTTACCCTTACCTGCTATCCTAATGCTTAGTATAGGATGCTAGTGTTCCATCAGTGGCCCTACACTCTTGTCCGTCTGCCATGCTATACTATTGGGCCGTGATCACTTCGGGAGGTGATCACGGGCATATGCTATATACTTTATACTGCTACATTACTTATGATACTGCCCGGAGATGGGGGCTGAAGGGGCAGGTGGCTCCATCCCGGTAGAGGTGGGCCTGGGTTCCCGACGGCCCCCGACTGTTACTTTGTGGCGGAGCGACAGGGCAGGTTGAGACCACCTAGGTGAGAGGTGGGCCTGGCCCTGGTCGGCGTTCGCGGTTACTTCAAAATAACACGCTTAACGAGATCTTGGTATTTGATCTGAGTTGGGTAGTTGACCTTATACGCACTAACCGCCACGTGGGACTAGATATGGGCAACCGGCGTCGTGGTATCACCCGAAGCTCTTTTTGACGTCAGCGACTGAGCGGCGCGAGCCGGATTGGACCGTAAGCATGCACTTGTGTTAAGGGGGCTAGGTCTGCTTCCGGCCACGTTCGCAACGTGCAGGTGTGCAATGGGCGATGGGCCCAGACCCCTGCACGCATAGGATTCAGACCGGCGTGCTGACCTCTTTGTTGAGCCTAGGTAGGGCTGCGACGTGTTGATCCCCCGAGGCCGGACATGACCCAGGAAAATGTGCCCGGCCAGAGGGATCGAGCGTGTCGGGTAATGTGGTGCACCCCTGCAGGGAAGTTTATCTATCCGGATAGCCGTGATCTTCGGTAACAGGACGACTTGGAGTTGTACCTTGACCTTATGACAACTAGAACCAGATACTTAATAAAACACACCCTTCCAAGTGCCAGATATAACCCGATGATCGCTGTCACACAGGGCGACGAGGGGAGGATCGCCAGGTAGGATTATGCTATGCGATGCTACTTTGTGAACTTACCATCTACTCTCTTCTACATGCTGCAAGATGGAGGTTGCCGGAAGCATAGTCTTCGACAGGACTAGCTATCCGCCTCTTATTCTGGCATTCTGCAGTTCAGTCCACCGATATTGCCCCTTTACACAGATACCCATGCATATGTAGTGTAGATCCTTGCTTGCGAGTACTTTGGATGAGTACTCACGGTTGCTTTGCTCCCCCTTTTCCCCTTTTCCTTTCTTCCTGGTTGTCGCAACCAGATGCTGGAGCCCAGGAGCCAGACGCCACCGTCGACGATGACTTCTACTACACTGGAGGTGCCTACTACTACGTGCAGGCCGCTGACGACGACCAGGAGTAGTTTAGGAGGATCCCAGGCAGGAGGCATGCGCCTCTTTCGATCTGTATCCCAGTTTGTGCTAGCCATCTTATGGCAACTTGTTTAACTTATGTCTGTACTCAGATATTGTTGCTTCCGTTGACTCGTCTATGTTCGAGCACTTGTATTCGAGCCCTCGAGGCCCCTGGCTTGTATTATGATGCTTGTACGACTTATTTTATTTTAGAGTTGTGTTGTGATATCTTCCCGTGAGTCCCTGATCTTGATCGTACACGTTTGCGTGTATGATTAGTGTACGATTGAACCGGGGGTGTCACACCCTTTTAGAGGGAAACAACATGGTGCCATGCTTCCTTGGCCACGGTGAAGGGTCGGAGATGTGCAATATCTTCGGGTGGAATTGCATCTTGGATGATGAAGAGAGCATTCTCATTGAATTGATTATCCGTGGCTTGTATAGGGGTGAAGTTGCTTCGGTCATGCGGATAGAAACCTTCTTCAATGATTCTCCAAAGATTAGTATTAACAAGGTTTAAATGACGCTTAAAGCGATAGACCCAAGCATCAAACTCCTCATTTTTCACAATCTTAGGGGGAGAACCAACATGATTTAAATGAGTAGAGGGAATCGGTCCTCCATAAGTAAGTGGAGGTTCCACATGGGCAAAGATTCCACTACCATTTCTACCACTAGACAAAGGAACTTTCTCACTAGTAGCTTCCCCCTTGTCGGAGTTAGCATCTGTCACCTTGTTAGTGGGATCGACCACTTCCAACGGTGTGGTGGATAATTTGGGACCATCAAGAGAGTTCTTAAGCATGCCTTTGACCTCGGCCGTCATGGAGGTTTTCAATGTGTCCAAAGCCACATTGAACTCCTCACGTGAGACCGAGGTTCCCCCACCGGCCATAGACGAGGACGGAATCACACCGGGGTGCCCCTCCTCACTGTCTATGGTGTCAACCATACTCTTCGGACGACAAAGTTCTTAATGAAGAGACGAGGCTATGATACCAATTGAAAGGATCGACATAGTTCACTAGAGGGGGGTGAATAGGCAACTAACAATTTTTAGCTTTTCTTTACCAATTTAAACTTTGCATCAAAGTAGGTTGTCTAGATATGCAACTAGCTAGGTGAGCAACCTATATGATGCAACAACAACAACCACACAAGCAAGCAAGGGATACAACACAATATAAACTTGCACAAGTAAAGGTAAGAGATAACCAAGAGTGGAGCCGGTGAAGACGAGGATGTGTTACCGAAGTTCCTTCCCTTTGAGAGGAAGTACGTCTCCGTTGGAGTGGTGTGGAGGCACAATGATCCCCAAAAAGCCACTAGGGCCACCGTATTCTCCTCACGCCCTCACACAATGCGAGATGTCGTGATTCCACTATTGGTGCCCTTGAAGGCGGCAACCAAACCTTTACAAACAAGGTTGGGGCTATCTCCACAACTTAATTGGAGGCTCCCAACAATACCACGAAGCTTCACCACAATGGATTGTGGCTCCGAGGATACCTCTTATGTCTAGGGTGTCAAACTGTAACATCCCAAATTTCCAATTTGGAATGTTATGCATTAGATCATCACTGCATATCATATTTTATTGCATTTTGGCTTGGTCCTAGAAATTCTACGCAACTCAAGGACCCACGGAAAGAGTTGGGGATATTGTTATTTTCATATTTGAGTTTTCTCAAATTTTGAAAAGAGGATCGTTTGATTTTAATTATTTTCTCTTCGAATATTTCTTTTATGAAAATAAAAGAGAGGGGATAAAATGACTTCCTCAAAATGAAGAAATATTGGAGGTTTAATATTAAAATCAAATAAGATTTTTATTCGGAGTTTTATCGCTATTTTATTTGAATTAGGAAAAATATGCGTTTTTCAAAATTGCATTAGAGTCCTAAATAAATGTTCACCTTTTCCGGTAGATTTTTAGAGGAAGGGGAAAATTTATTCGAGGATTTTTGGAGTCCGTTTATTATTTCTTTTCTTTGTTTTCCTGCGCAGAATTATTAAAAAAAGAGTCAATCGACTTACCGGGCCGTGTCCAACCTGGACACTGCGCCCGGGTGGCTTTATAAGCCGAGGCCCGCGACCCCGAGGCCCAAGTCGTCAGCCCCGCCCGAAACCCTAGCCCCGCCACCCGCCGCCGTCGCCGCCAGCGCCGCGCGCCGCCGGAGCCGCCGCGCCGCCCAGCCGCCTCGCTGACCCGCCGGAGTAGCACCGCCGTCCCGCCACCACCTCGCCGACCTGCCGAAGGTAGCCGCCGCCGCCGTCGGTTTCGCGAGAAACCGATCGGTTTATTTCTTTCGAAACCCTAGTTTTTTTTTATTAGATCGGTTTTTTCGGTTTAGTTATTTAGCAAACGTCCGTTCGTACGTTCGTTTTAAGGAACGGTTTTCACCCGTTAACCGTAGACAGCGAATGTTCGTTCGTTAGCCTGTTCGTCAGCTTTTCTTTTTCCAGGGTTTTCCGTGATTATTTTCGATCGCGATTTCTGACCCGATTTTCGTTCTAGTATAACTTTTCGCTCGTTTATCAGAATCAGGCGATTCAAGCGCCTAGATCTTCGTCTCGAAGCCCTCTTTCTGTTTAACCAACTTGAACAAGGTTTTGGTACTGTAAAATTTGAACTAAGTCTAGATTAGTAAACGGAACTTGTTTCTTTCGAAGTTTGAGTTTTGTTGCTTCGTTCGATTTGGTTCTTTTTGCAAACCGGAGTTCTTAAGTTGAACTTTATGGTTAGATATTCTTATTTTAGTTTTACCCGTGCTTTTAGTTGAGTGCTTATTGTATGCTTGTTTGTTTGCGATAGAGTACCCGGAGTGTGAAGCGTGCTACTATGAGTCTTTAGGTTTCGCGGATCATCAGCAAGGCAAGTAACACTTTGATTATACCTCCTTACTACCCAGTTTTATTGCATTAGATCAATCCTCAAACAATTGCATGGTTAGGATCTGATTAAATTGTGGGTTTCGGGAAGTAGATGAGGTAGTACCTATTCACCTGTTTATTTTCAAACCTATGGGAGTTACTTCTACGTTGCTTATATTGCTATGCTATGCTCGTAGACGTGGATTGGGTTTGAGTGATTTCATGACAGATGTGAGTTTGTTAATTAATGGTTCAACTTAAGGTGGCAACTTTAATACACATCTGGGTGGATTGCTTGTGGGCACCTGGAGATCCAGTGTTGTCCTAGGATATCCCGGAGGACCCATGTGATCATCCTACGGCCCGCCACCCAGGCTCAAAGGGATCATAAGATTATTCATGCTAGGAACTTCTGTGTGCAGCCACAAGCTATTATGGGCTCTAACATAGTTGAGTAAGTTGCTTGAAGCTCTTGAAGAGGTAGACTAGCAGATGTAGTGGGTTCTAGGTGGTACTGTCTACCCAGAGTAGAGAGTTAATGCTTCAGAAAGACTATGTCTCGAATCTCCGACCATGGATGTATTCGAGTCTTGTGGGGAAAAGTACGCAAACCTCTGCAGAGTGTACAAACTAATCATGGTTAGCCGTGTCCCCGGTTATGGACATCTTGAGTATCTGGTTCTTGGATTATCATGTTGATCTCAACACTCTTAATAAACTTTGAGTGGGTTTAATGATGATGCTTAATTGGGATTGAGTTGGAGGAACCTTCTCAATAGTTATCAACCAACTTTGTAGTTAAATAAAATTTATTCCTTTGTTGTAGGGAAAAAATGGCTTTTCGCAAAATATATTAACCATACAGCCTCCACCAGCCAAGTATGCATGTAGTGATAACATTTATTCTGTTCATTACTCTTTTGTGTTACATTGCCCACATATTCCATGTGCTGACCCGTTTCGGGCTGCAACGTATTATGTTGCAGACTTTTCAGACGACGAGTAAGGTGCCTTAGGTCGTGGTCTTTCACTCAGTGATGCCGTTGGAGTTGATGGACTCACTTTATCTTCCAAGCCTTCCGCTGTTATCGTGTTAGATGGCTTTAAGCCATATTTATTGTAATAAGTTCTCTTTTGAGACATTCGATGTAATAAGTGTGTGATTGCTACTCTGTTATAAATCCTTCGAGTACTGTGTGTGTCGGCATTACCGATCCAGGGATGATAGTGAAGCAGAGAGACTTGACCGTTTGAGGTCGGGTCGCTACAAGATGGTATCAGAGCACACGCTGAATGTAGGACACGACCACTAAGCTAAAACCCTAGATCACTACTCTCTTCTCATTTCTGACTCCTCTCCATTTTCTACTCTTTAGGATGGTGGACGCAAGGAACAAGTTTGCACAACCAGATGAAGACACACCTTTTGGACGACATGTGAAGGAAGTTACTAGATACCTGAACATCGAAATACCAAGCTTCACCGGGACTTACAACGCCACCTTACCAGAAGAGGAGCGATGGATGATTCAAGTTCAAGTTCCAGGAAGGAAGTTCACGCCAGTCACTGAGCCCATAGAGTTTTCCTTTGATGCACCCACCTGGAGTCTAGGCAAGAGCATGGCAGCCCACATCACCATGGGACGCATTGGAGAAGTTTACCACAAGGACCTCAAGGATACTATTTATAAGATTTGTGGGTGCCGAGATGAGCAATGGGATGTGATCAACACCAGGAAGGATAGATCTATTGCAGCCTTCATCCAGGAGTTAAACCAGCACATTCGTCGCCAGGAGAATCAGATGTGCGCAAGCATGATGGATCTGAAGAAGGCAATGACCAGGATCACGGAGCTGGAGGAAGAACTCAAGGCTACTCGCGAAGATTATGAGGAGGAAGTCGTCGTACTAGTGGAGAAGAATGATGACCTGACAAGGAAGCTGGGAGTATTCATGGGAGACCCCGCGCCAGGAGGAGAAAATGACGATTCCACTTGCCCGGAGAACTACATCATCATCGACGACACCGACTCGGACCCTGACGATAGCGATGATGACTTTGTTGATGAAGCTGGAGCAGATATTATGGAGTCTTCCACCCAATTTTTCTAGTCGACCACCATATCAGTAGTAGTATTCCCCCATGTATATAGTATAGTCCAAACACTTTTGTAACGATAGTTAGACCGATTGTATGCCCTTGTTTGAATTGATTGAAGTGATATGATTGTGTTTGTCTCATGTGCATATTGGTAGTGTTTTCCCCCTAGACCTCATTCTATTCTGTTTTCTCACCTTTTCGAAACCCAGCAGATGCCTCCGAGACGCGACAATGGATTTGCTTTCCCACCGGAGCTCACTTAGTTGATCCAGCAACAGAATGCATTGATGCAGATACTAGTCCAGAATCAGAATCAGGGGAACAACAACAACAACAACAACCCACCACCACCACCACCTGTTGATCACTTAGCCCGTTTCCTAAGGCTGAATCCACCGGTGTTCTCCAGTAGCACCGAGCCGATAGTTGCAGATGATTGGCTCCGCAAGATTGGAAGGGAGTTGACCACTGCAGGATGCACCAATGCAGAGAGAGTGCGTTTTGCCGCACATCAGCTGGATGGACCCGTAGCATCATGGTGGGAGAATTTCACAGCCACTTACCCCATCGACACTGTTACATGGGACCAGTTTCAGCAGGCTTTTCGCACTGCCCATGTATCGACAGGAGCTATGGCCTTGAAGAAGCGTGAGTTTCGCAACTTACGCCAAGGAGGACGCACTGTTGGCCAATATGTGGATGAATTTAGTAAGCTAGCACGTTATGCCCCAAATGACGTCGCTACGGATGCAGCAAAACAGGAGAAATTTCTGGAAGGACTGAATGATGAGCTAAGCATGCAGTTGATGGTGGCAAATTTTAATAACTACCAGGAGTTGGTAGATAGAGCTCTCATGATTGAAGGGAAGCAGCAGCAGATTGACAATCGCAAGAGGATGTATGGACAAGGGAAGTACAATTCTGGAGCTCAGCAGTTCTTCTTCTTCTTCTTCTCCTGCTTCTTCTTCTCCTTCTCCTTCTCCTGCTTCTCCTTCTCCTTCTTCTCCTTCTCCTTCTCCTGCTTCTCCTTCTTCTTCTCCTTCTTCTTCTCCTTCTTCTTCTCCTTCTTCTCCTCCTTCTTCTCCTCCTTCTCTCCTTCTTCTTCTCCTCCTTCTTCTCCTCCTTCTTCTTCTTCTTCTTCTTCTTCTTCTTCTTCTTCTTCTTCTTCTTCTTCTTCTTCTTCTTCTTCTTCTTCTTCTTCTTCTTCTTCTTCTTCTTCTTCTTCTTCTTCTTCTTCTTCTTCTTCTTCTTCTTCTTCTTCTTCTTCTTCTTCTTCTTCTTCTTCGTTTTACCCCGAACCCGGGAGGACCCCTTCAGCATAACCATGGAGGTCACAATCACAACGGAGGGATGTCGCACCACCATAGTGGCCCCAAGAATGGGAATGGTAATGGAGGAAGCACCGGACAGAACCGTTCCAACCCAGCAACGCCCGCCAAGAAGGATCTAAGTCACATTACTTGTTTCAAGTGCAGGAAGAATGGACATTATGCCACGGAGTGTTCTGAAGCAAAGAATGGAAATGGCAATGGAAGCTCTGGGAAGAAGCCCAACCCTTTCAACAGGGGACAAGTGAACCACGTTAGCGTGGAGGAGGTTGAAGCGCAACCCGATGCAGTAATAGGTAAGTTTATGGTTAAGTCATTTACTGCAATCGTTCTTTTTGATACTGGTGCATCGCATTCATACATATCAAGGGGATTTGTGGATAAGTTTAAACTGCCAACCCAAGCCCTTAGGTCACCCATGTTAGTAACCTCACCAGGAGCATAATACATGGCTAGCCTATGGTGTGAGCGATTACCATTAAGGATTGGTAACTACCTGTTTCCCTCAGACCTAATAGTATTTGAGTCACAAGGACTGGATGTGATATTAGGCATGGATTGGTTATCGAAGTATGGAGGGAACATTGACTGCGCCAGTAAGTCGATTTTGCTTACCACCCCAGAAGGAAGAAGGATCAAGTATGTACCCCGGCATGTGCCGAATAGGACTCAAGTGAATTCCTTATCAGGAGTTGTACAGGAGGAAGTACCAGTGGTGAAGGATTTCCCGGATGTATTTCCAGAAGAATTGCCAGGCATGCCACCGGATAGAGACATTGAGTTTTTGATCGAGCTTTTGCCAGGCACAGGGCCAATATCTAAGAGACCGTACAGGATGCCCGCTAAGGATTTAGAGGAAATTAAGAAGCAGATTAAGGAGTTACTGGATAAAGGCTACATTCTCCCAATTTCGTCACCTTGGGGATCACCAGTGCTTCTAGTGGAGAAGAAGGATGGATCGTTGAGGATGGTTGTTGATTATCGAGGATTGAATGAGGTGACGATCAAGAACAAGTACCCACTGCCAATGATCAATGATTTGTTTGACCAGCTGCAAGGAGCTAAGGTGTTTTCGAAGATTGATCTGCGATCAGGATACCACCAGCTGAAGATTCGAGAGCAGGATATACCTAAGACAGCGTTTACCACAAGGTACGGGTTATATGAGTATACCGTTATTTCATTTGGTCTGACTAACGCACCTGCCTATTTTATGAACATGATGAACAAGGTGTTTATGGAGTTTTTGGATAAGTTCGTCGTGGTGTTCATTGATGATATTCTAGTCTACTCGAAGAATGAAGAGGAGCATAAGGAGCATTTGCGTCTGGTACTTGGGAAGCTCAGAGAACACCAGTTATATGCCAAGTTCAGCAAGTGTGAGTTTTGGTTGAAGGAAGTTGGATTCCTCGAACATGTGATATCCGGAGAAGGAATAGCAGTAGACCCTACCAAGGTTGTCACTGTGACAAATTGGGAAGCGCCCACGTTAGTTGGAGAGATCCGGAGTTTTCTTGGACTCGCAGGATACTACCGGAGGTTCATCGAGAATTTCTCGAAGATTGCAAAGCCCATGACGGAGTTGTTGAAGAAGGACACCAAGTTCAAATGGATTGAGGAATGTGAGGCCAGTTTCCAGGAGTTGAAGAAACGCTTGGTTACAGCTCCAGTGTTGATTCTTCCAGATCAACGCAAGGATTACCAGGTGTATTGCGACGCTTCTCGTCGAGGACTTGGAGCAGTGCTTATGCAGGAGGGAAGGGTTGTTTCATATGCCTCACAACAGCTTAAACCCCATGAGTTGAATTATGCTACCCATGATTTGGAGTTAGCAGCCGTAGTGCATGCGTTGAAGACATGGAGACATTTTCTCATCGGAAACCATTGTGAGGTGTACACGGATCACAAGAGTTTGAAGTATATCTTCACGCAGAAAGAGTTGAATCTCAGGCAAAGGAGATGGTTGGAGCTCATTAAGGATTATGATATGAAGTTGCATTATCATCCCGGAAAGGCTAACGTAGTAGCCGATGCGTTGAGCCGCAAGAGCCATGTCAATACACTAATGACCGGAGGATTACCCAAGGAGTTAGCAGAGGATCTTCGTGAGCTATGTTTGGAAATAGTTCTGAGAGGTTATGTAGCAGCATTGGAGATTCAGTCAACTTTGATGGACAAGATCCGAGAAGCTCAAAAGACGGACAAGGAGATTGCCGAGATAAAAGAGAGGATGAGCAAAGGAAAAGCTAAGGGATTTCATGAGGATGAACACAATACCTTATGGTTTGAGGACCGCGTGTGCCTAATGATCCGGAGATCAGGAAGTTGATTCTGCAAGAGGCCCATGATTCGCCGTATTCGATTCACCCAGGAAATACCAAGATGTATCTGGATTTGTAGGATAGTTTCTGGTGGACCGGAATGAAGAACGATATTGCAGAGTATGTAGCAGTTTGTGATGTATGTCAGAGAGTGAAGGCAGAACATCAGAAGCCAGATGGATTGCTACAGCCATTGCCGATACCCGAATGGAAGTGGGATAAACTAGGCATGGACTTTATCACGGGATTACCCAGGACTCAGTCAGGCTATGACTCGATATGGGTTGTAGTCGATCGTTTGACGAAGGTAGCTCATTTGATCCCAGTTAAGACCACTTACACCAGTGCTAAGTTGGCAAAGATATACATGACTAGGATCTTATGTCTACATGGAGTTCCGAGGACCATTGTATCAGACAGAGGAACCCAGTTTACCTCAAAGTTTTGGAATCAGTTGCATGAGACTTTGGGAACCAGGCTAGAGTTCAGTACAGCCTTTCACCCGCAGACAGATGGACAAACTGAGAGAGTCAATCAGATTCTAGAGGACATGTTGAGAGCTTGTGCGCTAGACTATGGATCTAGTTGGGACGATAACTTGCCGTATGCAGAGTTCTCTTACAACAATAGCTATCAAGCCAGTTTGAAGATGGCCACTTTTGAAGCATTGTACGGAAGGAGGTGCAGGACACCTTTGTTGTGGGATGAAGTTGGAGACCGTCAGTTGTTTGGACCAGATTTGATTAAAGAGTCCGAAGAGAAGGTTAAACTGATTCGCGATAGACTCAAGGTAGCCCAGTCTAGGCAGAAGAGCTATGTGGATTCTAAACGTAAGGAGACAGTTTACGAAGTCGGAGACAGAGTGTATCTTCGTGTATCACCACTTCGAGGAGTGAAGCGTTTTGGAGTTAAGGGGAAGTTAGCACCACTTTTTGTGGGACCATACAAGGTTTTGGAACGTATGGGAGAAGTTGCTTACAAGTTGGAATTGCCCGAAGGATTGTCAGGAGTTCACGATGTGTTCCATGTTTCTTAGTTGAAGAAGTGCCACGCAGAGATGGCTGATATTCCTCTGAGAGATACAGTGCCACTGGAAGCGATCCAGTTGGATACCGACTTGACCTACGAGGAGAAACCAGTCAAGATTCTTGAGTTTGCCAGCCGAGTCACACGTAGTGAGGTTATCAAGTTCTGCAAAGTTCAGTGGAGCCACCATACCGAGGATGAAGCCACCTGGGAACGAGAGGAAGACCTAAGGAAGGATTACCCTCACCTATTTTCTAGCCAACCCGAATCTCGAGGGCGAGATTCATCTTAAGGGGGTAGGTTTGTAACATCCCAAATTTCCAATTTGGAATGTTATGCATTAGATCATCACTGCATATCATATTTTATTGCATTTTGGCTTGATCCTAGAAATTCTACGCAACTCAAGGACCCACAGAGAGAGTTGGGGATTTTGTTATTTTCATATTTGAGTTTTCTCAAATTTTGAAAAGAGGATCGTTTGATTTTAATTATTTTCACTTCGAATATTTCTTTTATGACAATAAAAGAGAGCGGATAAAATGACTTCCTCAAAATGAAGAAATATTGGAGAATTAATATTAAAATCAAATAAGATTTTTATTCGTAGTTTTATCGCTATTTTATTTGAATTAGGAAAAATATGCATTTTTCAAAATTACATTAGAGTCCTAAATAAATGTTCACCTTGTCCGGTATATTTTTAGAGGACGGGGAAAATTTATTCCAGGATTTTTGGAATCCGTTTAGTATTTCTTTTCTTTATTTTTCTATGCGGAATTATTTAAAAAAAAGTCAACCGACTTATCGGGCCGTGTCCGACCTGGACACTGCGCCCGGGCGGCTTTATAAGCCGAGGCCCGCGACCCCAAGGCCCAAGTCGCCAGCCCCGCCCGAAACCCTAGCCCCGCCGCCGCTGCCGATCCCTCAACCGGAGCCGCGAGGCCGCCCAGCCGCCTCGCCGACCCGCCGGAGCAGCGCCGCCGCCTCGCCGCCGCCTCGCCGACCCGCCGGAGGTAGCCGCCGCCGCCATCGGTTTCGCGAGAAAACCGATCGGTTTATTTTTTTTTGAAACCCTAGTTTTTTATTAGATCAGCTTTTTTCCGGTTTAGTTATTTAGCAAACGTCCGTTCGTACGTTCGTTTTAATGAACGGTTTTCACCCGTTAACCGCAGACAGCGAACGTTCGTTCGTTAGCCTATTCGTCAGTTTTTCTTTTTCCAGGGTTTTCCGCGATTATTTTCGATTGCGATTTCTAACCCGATTTTCGTTCTAGTATAACTTTTCGCTCGTTCTAGTATAACTTTTCTTGAAGAGGTAGACTAGCAGATGTAGTGGGTTGTAGGTGGTACTGTCTACCCAGAGTAGAGAGTTAATGCTTCAGAAAGACTGTGTCTCGAATCTCCGACCATGGATGTATTCGGGTCTTGTGGGGAAAAGTGCGCAAAACCTCTGCAGAGTGTACAAACTAATCATGGTTAGCCATGTCCCCGGTTATGGACATCTTGAGTATCTGGTTCTTGGATTATCATGTTGATCTCAACACTCTTAATAAAATTTGAGTGGGTTTAATGATGGTGCTTAATTGGGATTGAGTTGGAGGAACCTTCTCAATATTTATGAACCAACTTTGTAGTTAAATAAAATTTATTCCTTTGTTGTAGGGAAAAATTGGCTTTTCGCAAAATATATTAACCATACAGCCTCCACCAGCCAAGTATGCATGTAGTGATAGCATTTATTCTGTTCATTACTCTTTTGTGTTACATTGCCAGCATATTCCATGTGCTGACCCGTTTCGGGCTGCAACGTATTATGTTGCAGACGTTTCAGACGACGAGTAAGGTGCCTTAGGTCGTGGTCTTTCACTCAGTGATGCCGTTGGAGTTGATGGACTCACTTTATCTTCCAAGCCTTCCGCTGTTATCGTGTTAGATGGACTTAAGCCATATTTATTGTAATAAGTTCTCTTTTGTGACATTCGATGTAATAAGTGTGTGATTGCTACTCTGTTATAAATCCTTCGAGTACTGTGTGTGTCAGCATTACCGATCTAGGGATGACACTGAAGCACAGAGACTTGACCGTTTAAGGTCGGGCCGCTACACAAACACCCAAGAGTAACAAGTTGATGATGATGTAGAAGCCGGGAACGCAAATCGGTTTGGTGGAAGTGTAGATCGGGGGAACCTCCTTCTATCCTCCAAGTATTGAGAAGTTTGGGTGGTTGAGCAGGGAGATCTCAAGCTTTTGGTGATTTGGGAATGGAGGAGTAAAGCTTGGGCAATGGTTAGGGTTGGGAGGAAGAAGAAGGGGGTATAAATACCCCCATGGGATATTTGCCTGTTATGCAGTCGCCGCCCCGGGTACCCGGACTAAAGGGGTCTGGGCGCCGGACAAAAGCAGAGTAGTCCGGGGACCCGGGGGACAAGGCCCCGGGCACCCGGAGTGAACAGGGAGGCGCGGCGATGGGCACTATGGAGGGGCCGGGCACCCGGGGGTCCCAAACCCCGGGCACGCGGAGAGATCAGGGAGGCGGTGGGCAGGGGGGCGGGCATCCGGGGGCCCCAAACCCGGGGCACCCGCACCATGCAGGGGCGGAGAGGAGACGGCGGGCACCCGGGGGCCCCAAATCCCGGGCACCCGCACCATGCAGGGGCGGAGAGGAGGCGGCGGGGAGGGGGCCGGGCACCCAGGGGCCCCAAACCCCGGGGCACCCGCACCATGCAGCGGCGGAGAGGAGGCGGCGGGCAAGGGGCCGGGCACCCGGGGCCCCCAAACCCCGGGCACCCGCACCATGCAGGGGCGGAGAGGAGGCGGTGGGCAGGGGGCCGGGCACCCGGGGGGCCCAAACCCCGGGAACCCGCACCGGTTAGGGAGTGGGAGGAGAAGGCGGGCGAGAGGGTCGGGCACCCGATGGTCCCAAACCCCGGGCACCCGCACCAGGCAGAGAGGGACGAGGTGGAGGTGGGGAAGGGCCCGGGCACCCGGGGCACTAGACCCCGGGCACCCGCACTGATTAGAGAGGAGCATGAGGTGGTGGAGACGAGAGGGAGGAGGCCCCGGCACATGAAGAAACTCCCGATAATGCCCGAAGCGGATAACAAAGAAGGAAGAGAGAAGTTTGAGTTCCCCAACTCCAGGATCATAGCAACCCCTCTTGGTAGCACGGATGTTCCTATGACTCAAAAAGAAACTGAAAAACTTCTCGAGCCGACACCGAACACCGTCTTTTCTCTCTTTGGACTTGATAGGGTTACCGGCGCCCGTCGACGCACAGGAGGCGATAATGTCCTGAAATAAACTTGACAACCGACATTAGTCCTCGCGAATCATATTGTGATCATGTTGGTTAACGCAGTAATTTCAAAAAATTCCTTCGCACAAGCAAGATCCATCTAGGTGATGCATAGCAACGAGCGGGAGAGTGTGTCTACATACCTTCATAAACCGAAAGCGGAAGCGTTAAGTAACGCGGTTGATGTAGTCGAATGTCTTCGCGATCGAACCGATCCAAGTACCGAACGCACGGCACCTCCGTGATCTACACACGTTCAGCTCGGTGACATCGCTCGAACTCTTGATCCAGTTGAGGCCGAGGGTGAGTTCCGTCAGCACGACGGCGTGGTGATGATGATGATGAAGTTACCGGCGTAGGGCTTCGCCTAAGCACTACGACGATATGACCGAGGTGTGTAACTGTGGAGGGGGGCACCGCACACGGCTAAAAGATCAACTTGTGTGTCTATGGGGTGCCCCTGGCTACGTATATAAAGGAGGGGAGGGAAGAGGTGGCCAGCCCTAGGGGGCGCTAGGTGTGGGGAATCCTACTAGGACTCCCCGGTCCAAGTAGGATTCCCCTCCTCTTTCCTATCCGGAGTAGGAGAGAAGGAAAGAGAGGGAGGGGAGAAGGAAAGGGGGGCCGTGCCCCCACCCCTTGTCCAATTCTGTTTGGGCAGGGGGAGGCGCGGGCCACCTCTTGGCCCTTCTCCCCTTTCTCCAGTAAAGCCCAATAAGGCCCATTACTTCTCCCGGTGAATTCCCGTAACTCCCCGTTACTCCGAAAAATACCTGAATCACTCGGAACCTTTCCGATGTCCGAATATAGCCTTCCAATATATCGATCTTTACGTCTCGACCACTTCGAGACTCCTCTTCATGTCCGTCATCTCATCCGGGACTCCGAACAACCTTCGGTACATCAAATCACATAACTCATAATACCAATCGTCATTGAACGTTAAGCGTGCGGACCCTACGAGTTCAAGAACTATGTAGACATGACCGAGACACATCTCCGGTCAATAACCAATAGCGGAACCTGGATGCTCATATTGGCTCCTACATATTCTATGAAGATCTTTATCGGTCAAACCGCATAACAACATACGTTGTTCCCTTTGTCATCGGTATGTTACTTGCCCAAGATTCGATCGTCGGTATAGTCATACCTAGTTCAATCTCGTTACCGGCAAGTCTCTTTACTCGTTCTGTAATGCATCATCCCGCAACTAACTCATTAGTCACATTTCTTGCAAGGCTTTATAGTGATGTGCATTACCGAGAGGGCCCAGAGATACCTCTCCGACAATCGGAGTGACAAATCCTAATCTTGATCTATGCCAACTCAACAAATACCATCGGATACACCTATAGAGCATCTTTATAATCACCCAGTTATGTTATGATGTTTGATAGCACACTAAGTGTTCCTCCGGTATTCGGGAGTTGCATAATCTCATAGTCATAGGAACATGTATAAGTCATGAAGAAAGCAATAGCAATAAACTAAACGATCATAGTGCTAAGCTAACGGATGGGTCTTGTCCATCACATCATTCTCTAATGATGTGATCCCGTTCATCAAATGATAACACATGTCTATGGTCAGGAAACATAACCATCTTTGATTAACGAGCTAGTCAAGTAGAGGCATACTAGGGACACTCTGTTTTGTCTATGTATTCACACATGTACTAAATTTCCGGTTAATATAATTCTAGCATGAATAATAAACATTTATCATGATATAAGGAAATATAAATAACAACTTTATTATTGGCTCTAGGGAATATTTCCTTCAGATCAATCATCAAAATATAATTGAGTGACAATTGCACTTTCAACATTGTTTTAAATGAAGGCCAAACTCGTAACTCAAATATTCGCCTCCGTGATTAGATCATAGAAACTTTATTTTCTTTGTTACGGTGATTCTCAACTTCAGTCTGAAAATTCTTTGAACTTTTCAAATGTTTCAGACTTGTGTTTCATTAAGTAGATATACCCATATCTGCTCAAATCATCTGTGAAGGTCAGAAAATAACGATACCCGCCGCGAGCCTCAACACTCATCGGACCGCATACATCGGTATGTATTATTTCCAATAAGTCAGTGGATCGCTCCATTGTTCCGGAGAACGGAGTCTTAGTCATCTTGCCCATGAGGCATGGTTCTCAAGCATCAAATGATTCATAATCAAGTGATTCCAAAAATCCATCCGCATGGAGTTTCTTCATGCGCTTTACACCAATATGGCCTAAACGGCAGTGCCACTAGTATGTTGCACTATCATTATCAACTTTGCATCTTTTGGCATCAATATTATGAATATATGTATCACTACGATCGAGATTCAATAAACCATTCACCTCGGGTGTATGACCACAGAAGGTTTTATTCATGTAAACAGAATAACAATTATTCTGTGACTTAAATGAATAACCGTATTGCAATAAACATGATCCAATCATATTATTCTCAACGCAAACACCAAATAACATTTATTTTAGGTTCAACACTAATCCCAAAGGTAAAGGGAGCGTGCGATAGTGATGTTATCAACCTTGGGATCACTTCCAACACACATCGTCACCTCGCCCTCAACTAGTATCTATTCATTTTGCAAGTCCTCTTTTGAGTTACAAATCTTTGCAACTTGAACCGGTATCAAATACCAAGGGGCTACTATGAACACTAGTAAAGTACACATCAATAACATGTATATCAAATATACCTTTGTTCACTTTTCCATCCTTCTTATCCGCCAAGTATTTGGGGCAGTTCCGCTTCCAGTGACCATTTACTTTGCAGTAGAATCACTCGGTTTCAGGCTTGGGTCTAGCTTTGGGTTTCTTCATGTGAGTGACAACTTGCTTGCCATTTTGAAGTTCCCTTTCTTTCCCTTGCCCTTTTTCTTGAAACTAGTGGTCTTGTTAACCATCAACACTTGATGCTATTTCTTGATTTCTACCTTCGCTGATTTCAGCATCGCGAAGAGCTTGGGAATCATTTTCATCATCCCTTGCATATTATAGTTCATCATGAAGTTCTAGTAACTTGGTGATAGTGACTAGAGAACTCTGTCAATCATTATCTTATCTGGAAGATTAACTCCCACTTGATTCAAGCGATTGTAGTACCCAGACATTCTGAGCACATGCTCACTAGCTGAGCTATTCTCCTCCATCTTGTAGGCAAAGTACTTGTCAGAGGTCTCATACCTCTTAACACGGGCATGATTCTGAAATATCATTTTCAGCTCTTGGAACATCTCATATTCTCCATGGAGTTCAAAACATTTTTGAAGTCCCGGTTCTAAGCCGTAAAGCATGGTGCACTAAACTATCAAGTAGTCATCATACCGAGCTTGTCAAACATTCATAACATCTGCATCTGCTCCTGCAATAGATCTGTCACCTAGCGGTGCATCAAGGACATAATTCTTCTGTGCAACAATGAGGATAATCCTCGGATCACGGACCCAGTCCGCATCATTTCTACTATCATCTTTCAACTTAGTTTTCTCTAGGAACATATCAAAAATAAAATAGGGGAGCTATATGTGAGCTATTGATCTACAACAACATAGATATGCAAAAACTATCAGGACTAAGTTCGTGATAAATTAAAGTTCAATTAATCATATTACTTAAGAACTCCCACTTAGATAGACATCCCTCTAGTCATCTAAATGATCACGTGATCCATATCAACTAAACCATGTCCGATCATCACGTGATATGGAGTAGTTTTCAATGGTGAACATATCTATGTTGATCATATCTACTGTATGATTCATGTTCGACCTTTCGGTCTCAGTGTTTCGACATATGCATATGCTAGGCTCGTCAAGTTTAACCCGAGTATTCTGCACGTGCAAAACTGGCTTGCACCCATTGCATGTGAACGTAGAGCTTATCACACCCGATCATCACGTGGTGTCTCGACACGACGAACTGTAGCAACGGTGCATACTCAGGGAGAACACTTATACCTTGAAATTTAGTGAGGGATCATCTTATAATGCTACCGCCGTAAGAAAAATAAGATGCATAAAAGATAAACATCACATGCAATCAAAATATGTGACATGATATGGCCATCATCATCTTGTGCCTTTGATCTCCATCTCCAAAGCACCATCATGATCTCCATCGTCACTGGCTTGACACCTTGATCTCCATCGTAGCGTCATTGTCGTCTCGCCAACTATTGCTTCTATGACTATCGCTACCGCTTAGTGATAAATTAAAGCAATTACATGGCGATTGCATTTCATCCAATAAAGCAACAACCATAAGGCTCCTGCCAGTTGCCGATAACTTTTAAAAAACATGATCATCTCATACAACAATTTATATCTCATCACGTCTTGACCATATCATATCACAACATGCCCTGCAAAAACTAGTTAGACGTCCTCTACTTTGTTGTTGCAAGATTTACGTGGCTTCTACGGGCTTCTAGCAAGAACCGTTCCTACCAACGCATCAAAACCACAACAATTTTTGTCAAGTGTGCTGTTTTAACCTTCAACAAGGACCGGAATTCGATTCAACTAAAGTTGGATAAACAGACACCCACCACCCACCTGTGTGTAAAGCATGTCAGTAGAACCGGTCTCATGAACGTGGTCATGTAATGTTGGTCCGGGCCACTTCATCCAACAATACCGCTGAATCAAAATAAGACGTTGGTGGTAAGCAGTATGACTATTATCGCCCACAACTCTTTGTGTTCTACTCGTGCATATCATCTACGCATAGACCTGGCTCGGATGCCACTGTTAGGGAACGTAGCATGCAATTTCAAAAAAAATGCCTACGCTCAGCAAGATCTATCTAGGAGATGCATAACAACGAGAGGGGGAGAGTGTGTCCACGTACCCTACCAAAAGCGGAACCGTTAGGTTAACGCGGTTGATGTAGTCGAACGTCTTCATGATCCAACCGATCCAAGTACCGAACGTACGGCACCTCCGAGTTCAGCTCGATGACGTCTCTCGAACTCTTGATCCAGCAGAGGGTCGAGGGAGAGTTTCGTCAGCATGACGGCATGGTGATGGTGATGGTGATGTGATCCACTCAGGGCTTCGCCTAAGCACTACGACGCTATGACCGGAGGAGTAAACTGTGGAGGGGGGCACTGCCACAACTAAGAGAACAATTGATGTGTCTCCAAGTGGTGCCCTGCCCACGTATATAAAGGAGGGAGAGGGAGGAGGCCGGCCATAGGGGGCGCGCCATAAGGGGGGAGTCCTACTAGGACTCCTAGTCCTAGTAGGATTTGCCCCCCCTATTTTCCTTCTCATGGAGGTGGAAAGGGGGAAGGAGAGGGAGTAGGAGAAGAAAAGGGGGTGGCGCATATGGCCCATATCTTTCCCCGGGGGGTTCCGGTAACCCCTCCGGTACTCTGGTATGTACCCGATACACTCCGGAACCCTTCCGGTGTCCGAATACTACCTTCCAATATATCAATCTCTACCTCTCGACCATTTCGAGCCTCCTCGTCATGTCCGTGATCTCATCCAGGACTCCGGACAAACTTCGGTAACCAAAACACATAACTCATAATACAAATCGTCATCGAACAGCGTGCCGACCCTACGGGTTCGAGAACTATGTCGACATGACCGAGACACATCTTTGATCAATAACCAATAGCGGAACCTGGATGCTCATATTGGTTCCTACATATTCTACAAAGATCTTTATCGGCCAAACCGCAATAACAACATACGTTATTCCATTGTCATCGGTATGTTACTTGCCCGAGATTCGATCGTCGGTATCATCATACCTAGTTCAATCTCGTTACCGGCAAGTCTCTTTACTCGTTCCGTAATGGATCATCTCGTAACTAACTCATTAGTCACATTGCTTGCAAGGCTTATAGTGATGTGCATTACCGAGAGGGCCCAGAGATACCTCTCCGATACTCAGAGTGACAAATCCTAATCTTGATCTATGCCAACCCAACAAACACCTTCGGAGACACTTGTAGAGCATCTTTATAAATCACCCAGTTACGTTGTGACGTTTGATAGCACACAAGGTGTTCCTCCGGTATTTGGGAGTTGCATAATCTCATAGTCAGAGGAATATGTATAAGTCATGAAGAAAGCAATAGCAATAAAACTTAACGATCATTATGGTAAGCTAACGGATGGGTCTTGTTCATCACATCATTCTCTAATGATGTGATCATGTTCATCACACGACAACACATGTCTATGGTTAGGAAACTTAACCATCTTTGATTAACGAGCTAGTCAAGTAGAGGCATACTAGGGATACTCTGTTTTGTCTATGTATTCACACATGTACTAAGTTTCCACTTAATACAATTCTAGCACTTTATTATCGCCTCTAGGGCATATTTCCTTCACCAAGCAGAGGCCGAACAGTGTTCTAGGAAGCTCATATAGTGAGGGGAAGAGATGACCGGATTGCTGAGAGAGAAACATCATGAGGGGTAGCGAATGGCAGCACCACGACGCTGAAGACACAACTGCCAACCCCAAAAGAAAATCGTCGAAGACTAAAACATGGGGAAATAGATGATAGGTCCACAACACTAACATGATGTCATTGCCAGACCCCAACACACAACACCATCAACCCCAAGTTGGTCGCACCACCACCAGTGACATCCCCGCAACGAGCATCTACCCAACCAACAACCGAGTCGACTTCTAGATGGTTCCTTCAAGAAGGGGAGCGATGCAGATTGTGATGCCATCATCTATTTCGGACGAAGCTAGAACCAGGTTTCCCCCCGAAGTCGCAAGGGGGATGGCAAAGTCAAGAGAATAACAACGCCTTAAAGATTGTCATGGCGCCTACGGGGTCTCGTTGGCTCCAACTAGAGCACGACTTTCATCGAGATGAGCATATACCCATCCAAAGCATCGATTGATAGCGGTAGACTACTCACCTGCTAGACCATTGCAAGCCAGATGAAGCCCATTGAAAGAGCATGGTGCCCCCATGTTGGGTTTTGGTAATTGATGACAATCCCTATCCACAAATGGTTGCCTTGAGTTATATTTGAAGGGTTTGTCCATAGGCATTGCTTGAAGACCATTAGTTAGTTTCAAGGTTATTTGAAGAAGATTATGTGTTGACCAAGGTGCTATTCAAGGAGTTATACAAAGATTGGTCATGTAAGATTTGAGCCTATTGCAAGCATGTCTTGAAGATGAAGATTGTGTGAACATTCATGTTTACCTTCAAGACATCATCTTTATGAAGAGAGAAGATAAGATACAAGGTTGACCAAGACTAAGTCAAAGAGTGAATCAAGTTGATCAACACACAAAGCATAGAAGTTGTACCGACTGGGATCAAGTGATCCCATGGTATGTAATGCATTTTCCATTACGCTTTGTGTACTAACCCATGGTCTATGTGAGAGTTCTTTGTGGGGTTAGGTATGTTTCCATGGGCGTGCATCGAAAGGAAGATATCATATAACCCATGGAGGATGACATCAAGTGGCGATCGTCATCAAGGTTATGGTGTGCAAGTTTAAGTGGAGCATCATGAAGAGATTGTGCTTGAAGCTTGTTGTGCATTCTCGTGATAATGGACTTGTGAAGAT
This sequence comes from Triticum aestivum, assembly GCF_018294505.1. Taxonomy (NCBI): domain Eukaryota; kingdom Viridiplantae; phylum Streptophyta; class Magnoliopsida; order Poales; family Poaceae; genus Triticum; species Triticum aestivum. The sequence goes on along the minus strand of NC_057802.1, from coordinate 361,293,341 downwards.
GTGCCGAAGAGTGGCTCACCCACAGTGGAGTATGGGGGAGCAATCTACTAGTCTTCCTTGAGCTTGCACAATCAAGAAAGGTGGTCTGACTTGAGGAGGACAAGATCGTCATCGTCTAGCTCAAGTGGACTATGCGCAAGGAAAATGTTTGTCCTTGATAGGTTTTCTATTTTATCGGTCTCATGGTATTAGTTGGGAGACCGGGTTATATGACTGATTATCATACTATGAAGGGGGGCTCTTGAGTGACTAGCTTGATCGTATTGTCCATAGAGAGCTCAAACCATTGCATTCTTGGCATCATCTTTCTTGGTTCTTGTTTGAATTTTTGCTTTGTGAGTTTTGGAGCTTGTGGTCATCTTCATGACAAGCTCAAGTTCATCGAAAATGGATTTCATATGCATCATCGTTTATGTTTTCAATGTTGGACTTTATGCCAGATCTTCACCGATGGAGGTTTCACGCCTCTATATCATTGGCATATTTCTGTTGCCACTTCTCAAGATTTCTAGTCATGATTTGACAGCTCTTGTTGTTAGCTTTCTATCAAGCTTGAGTTCGACGCAATCATAGTTCATTCGTAGAAGTTATGGAAGTTTTGGTCTTACCTACATCCATCTGTTTTGCTTGGGCAGTTTTACAACATCCAGGCAGTAGTACCGCTCCAGACCATGGTAGTACCGCTTAGGCGGTACTTCCACTGACCAGTACCGCAACCACTTCCGTTTCTTTTGGTGCTTCTATTGCCCAATTTGCTTGAGCGGTAGTACGGCTCTAAGCGGTAGTACTCCTCCCGAGCGGTAGTACCGCTCCTGAGCGGTATTACTGCTCTAAGCGGTTGTACTGCTCCCCCAAGCAGTAGTACTGCTCTGGTAGAACTACCGCTCTTTTATTTCTGTCTCGTTGGACTATGTTGTTTGTGCTAAGCGGTATTACCGCTTCCCAAGCGGTAGTACCACTTGAGCACGACTACTGGGCATAGCGGTTGGATTTGGCGGGGGCTATTTAAGGGGGTTCTTCTTCCCCAATGGTTTCTACCCCTTTAAGCTCGTGTTTCCCCTCCATTGTTGACCTTCTTTGAACTTGCTATCTTCAATACCTCCAATGATTCTTGCTAGTTTTTGACAGAAAAGAGTGAGAGAGATCTTGATCTACATTTCCACCAATCCATCTCTCCTCTAAGTGAGGGGAACCCTTTGGATCTATCTCTTGGAGTTCTTTGTGTTCTCTTTCTTATTCTTCCTCTCATATTCCTTCATAGCTTTCGTTGCTTTGGTGGGATTTGAGAGTGAGGGACTTGGGCACTCCGTGTGCCCTTGCCATTGCATTTGGTGCATCGGTTTGAGTTCTCCACGATGATACTGATACGTCTCCATCATATCTACTTTTCCAAACACTTTTGCCCTTGTTTTGGACTCTAACTTGCATGATTTGAATGGAACTAACCCGGACTGATGATGTTTTCAACAGAATTGCCATGGTGTTATTTTTGTGTAGAAATGAAAGTTCTCGGAATGACCTGAAACTTCACGAAGAATATTTTTGGAATTAATAAAAAATACTAGCGAAAGAATCAACGCCAAGGGGCCTACACCCTGTCCATGAGGGTGGGGGCGCGCCCCCTACCTCGTGGGCCCCCTGGTGCTCCACCGACCTCAACTCCAACTCCATATATTCAGGTTCGGGGAGAAAAATATCAGAGAGAAGGATTCATCGCGTTTTACAATACGGAGCCGCCGCCAAGCCCTAAGCTCTCTCGGGAGGGCTGATCTGGAGTCCGTTTGGGGCTCCGGAGAGGGGAATCTGTCGCCATCGTCATCATCGACCTTCCTCCATGACCAATTTCATGATGCTCACCGCCGTGCATGAGTAATTCCATCGTAGGCTTGCTGGACGGTGATGGGTTGGATGAGATTTACCATGTAATCGAGTTAGTTTTGTTAGGGTTTGATCCCTAGTATCCACTATGTTCTGAGATTGATCTTGCTATGACTTTGCTATGCTTAATGCTTGTCACTAGGGCCCGAGTGCCATGATTTCAGATCTGAACCTATTATGTTTTTCATGAATACTAGGACATAGGCCCGTGCGTTGCAACGGGAGATCAAAACCCTGGTTCATATCCTCTATTTCAACATGGCATCCCACCTGTGTTGTTGCATATCCTCATTCACGTCCTCTTTCTCTTTGTAAATGTACAATAAGGAGTTGAGTCCGCATATGCCCCTGCATTGCAATGGAATAAAAAAATTACACGCCCCTAACCCTTATAAGCATGGCTCGAGACGACCCTCCCACAAACCCTACACATGTTGACATCCTCTATTTTAACAAGACACCCAATCTGTGTCGTTGTTTATCTTCCTTGCCGGCCTCACAAAATATGGCCACAACAAATTTATGTCAATAGATTGGATGCAATATATTTGTATACTATCTAATTATTTTCTATGCAAAACTAACTTATTTACATCTACATTAATGGTAAATATATTCTCAAAAGACATGCATTTTTGGACTGGGCTTCTTGATTGCCATCAAGGTTTTAAATGTGGGTTCTATCATCATTCCTGGAGATGACTTTGATACACAAATTGTGATATCAATGATCACTTGCTTGGAGATGTCGCCCTCAAACCAGTAGCTTTCTTCAACATTCATCTAGTGAACTTGATGCTATCTATCACATTCTCAAGAACGTCAATGGCAATGCTTATCAATTTGAGAATATAATCAGTTTTTAGTTGTACAAATTCAGATCACCCTTCTATGATTTCCTTTCAAAACTTCCAGGTAAAAGGATTTTAATGCACACTGTATCATGCATATGAGTTGAATAAAATTTAGCGCTGTAATGTGCCTTGTGAAAAAAAATGTGACATGTAATGTCACATCACCGTTGAAAAAAATGATCCTTATGTACACTCTCTGTTCATAAGAGGAAAGATTGAAAATATCACATAATCGGTTTTAGTGTTATCCTAATTTGTAACATTAGGTCAAAAGGTGTATATAATTCTATTACACTTATTTTATATATGTACATTTTTTATTAGCTGCATATTAATTTTTGATGAAAATCAATGCTATTTTCCTCTAACTTGTTATTCCCAAATATATATGTATATGAAATAAAGTTTTGTGATCAATTGCGTCTGCAAACTTAGGTGTCTCCATAATGAAAAGCTAGGAGTCCGCAATATTTTCATTTGATCGAGGTTCCGTTTTATGCATTTGCTTCGTACAACCATAATTTCCTCTAATTACAAGAGATGGCATGGTCCTCCCTTCCAGCCCCCATTTCATGCGAGTTAACTGATACTCACACCGCAACTTTTTTATTGCGCCCTTTTCTTTATTCTTTCTTATATTGTGAAATTCCTTTGCTTTCAAGGTTAAATAGGACCCACACTTTTTTTAAGGACCCACACTTCAGCCTCTGTTCGTTATTCTTGATGTCTTTATTATTCTATGACAACTCGTGGGCTATATAAACTGATAAAATATCATGTAAAAAAGCAAGGTGGGACTATTTAAATGCATAATGAGCTGTGTAGTTAACATAAACAGGAGCTAGCTTAGCTGGTTGTAGCCTGAAGGAGGCAAATAGCAGGTCGTGGGCTTGATCCTTATTGCCAGTGGCAATTTTTTTTGTGAATCCTTCTTCTAAGCACAAGAGCAGGCCCATGGCCCAGTACGTTTGTGACGTACACCAATAAAAGGCCCAGAGCAGCGCTGGCGTACATAGACCCAAGAAAGCAGCGGTAACGTATATGAATCTGTTTTGTAGCAAAAAATAGTACCACCTCATATATAGTAAAAAGAAAAATAATCACCTAAGCGGAACGAAACCAAGAATATCACCTTGCTTTAATAGTAGGTATAGATATGTGAGTTCTTGATCCTATCTTGCAAGTCTATAGTCACCTACTATGTGTTATGATCCGGCAACCCTGAAGTGACAATAATCAGGACCACTCCCGGTGATGACCGTAGTTTGAAGAGCTCATGTATTCACTAAGTGTTAATGCTTTGGTCCGGTACTCTATTAAAAGGAGGCCTTAATATCCCTTAGTTTCCAATAGGACCCCGCTGCCACGGGAGGGTAGGACAAAAGATGTCATGCAAGTTATTTTCCATAAGCACGTATGACTATATTCAGAATACATGCCTACATTACATTGATGAACTGGAGCTAGTTCTGTGTCACCCTAGGTTATAGCTATTGCATGAGGAATCGCATCCGACATAATTCTCCATCACCGATCCAATGCCTACGAGCTTTTCACATATTGATTTTTGCTTAGTTACTTTTCCGTTGCCACAGTTACAATTACTACAAAACTGCTACTGTTACTTTTGCCACCATTAGCGTTATTTCCATACTACTTTGCTACTAAATACTTTGCTGCAGATATTAAGTTATCCAGGTGTGATTGAAGTGACAACTCAGCTGCTAATACTTGAGAATATTCTTTGGCTCCCCTTGTGTCGAATCAATAAATTTGGGTCGAATACTCTACCCTCGAAAACTGTTGCGATCCCCTATACTTGTGGGTTATCAAGACTATTTTCTGGCACCGTTGCTGGGGAGCATAGCTCTATTCTTTGAGTCACTTGGGATTTATATCTGCTGGTCACTATGAGGAACTTGAAACACGAAAGAACTAAGATTTTTCCCTCAACTACGAGGGGAGGTAAGGAACTGCCATCTAGCTCTGCACTTGATTCACCTTCTGTTTTAAGTAAACTTGTGACACCTAAACCTGCTTCTGTTATTAATTCTGATATGTTGCATGTTATTGATGATGCCACTTCTGCTATGCATGATACTTATGATGAAACTACTTCTATGCTTGATACTACTGTGCCATTAGGTGAATTTCTTGATGAACAACTTGCTAGGGCTAGAGAGAATGAAATTATTGAAACTGATAATATTGATGAAAGTGATGATGAAGATTCTCCCCCTAGATATGAATTGTCTGTTGTGCCTGAGGGTTATGTTATGGATGAAGAAACTGCTAGAGACTTTCTTGCTTGCAATGATAGATATGATCTTAAGAAATTATTAGCTAAGCTAGAAGAAAAAATCTTTGAATGCTAGAATGAAATATGACCCTACTTTTGCTACTTCACCTATCTGTGTTACTGATAAGGATTATGATTTCTCTGTTGATCCTGAGATAATTACTTTGGTTGAATCTGATCCTTTCTATGGCTATGAATCTGAAACTGTTGTGGCACATCTTACTAAATTAAATGATATAGCCACCCTGTTCACTAATGATGAGAAAACTCGCCACTACTATATCCTTAAATTATTTCCGTTCTCATTAAAGGGTGATGCTAAAACATGGTTTAATTCTCTTGATCCTGGTTGTGTGCGTAGTCCCCAGGATATGATTTATTACTTCTCTGCTAAATATTTCCCCGCTCATAAGAAACAAGCTGCTTTAAGGGAAATATATAATTTTGTGAAAATTGAAGAAGAGAGTCTCCCATAAGCTTGGGGGAGGCTTCTCCAATTCCTTAATGCTTTGCCTGATCATCCTCTCAAGAAAAATGAAAATACTTGATATCTTTTATAATGGACTAACCGATGCTTCCAGAGACCACCTGGATAGTTGTGCTGGTTGTGTTTTCAGGGAAAGAACAGTTGATCAAGCTGAATTGCTATTGAATAATATGTTGACTAATGAAAATAATTGGACACTTCCTGAACCAACTCCTAAGCCAACTTCGAAGAAAAGGGGTATTCTATTTCTCGGTCCTGAAGATATGCAAGAGGCAAAGAAATATATGAAAGAAAAGGGTATTAAAGCTGATGATGTTAAGAATTTACCTCCTATTGAAGAAATACATGGTCTTAATTTGCCGCCTGTTGAAGAAATACATGGTCTTGATAACCCGACACAGGTAGTAAAGGTAAATTCTCTCTATAGATTTGATGAAGGTGATATTCCTCGTTATAAGTCTGCTAGCCAATGCTTAGATGAGTTTGATAATTTTATTGTTAAACAAGAAAACTTCAATGCTTATGTTGGTAGACAATTGAAACGAAATGCTTATATGATTGAACACTTGAGTGATTATATGTCTAGAGTTAAAGGTGAACTTAAACTCATTAGTAAACATGCTTCTATGGTTACCACTCAAGTAGAACAAGTGCTTAAAGCTCAAAATGATTTGCTCAATGAATTAAATAATAAGAAGAATGATAATGTTCTTAGAGTTATGACTAGAGGGGGTAAAATGACTCAGGAACCTTCGTATCCTGAGGGCCACCCTAAGATAATTGAGCAAGATTCTCAGAGAACTAATGTTGATGCACCTAGTCCTTCTAAGAAGAAGAAAAGGAAAAATGATAGGACTCTGCATGTTTCTAGTGAACCTATTATTGACACACCTGAGAATCCCAGTGATATTTCTATTTCTGATGCTGAAACACAATCTGGTAATGAACATAAACCTAGTGATAATGTTAATGATGCTGTTCATGTTGATGCTCAACCTAGCAATAACAATGATGTAGAGATTGAACCTGCTGTTGATCTTGATAACCCATAATCAAATAATCAACGTTATGATAAGAGAGACTTCGTTGCTAGGAAGCACGCGGTAAAGAAAGAGAACCATGGGTTCAGAAACCCATGCCTTTTCCTCCTAAACCATCCAAGAAAAAGGATGATGAGGATTTTGAGCGCTTTGCTGAAATGATTAGACCTATCTTTTTGCGTATGCGTTTGACTGATATGCTTAAAATGAATCCTTATGCTAAGTACATGAAAGATATTGTCACAAATAAGAGAAAGATATTGGAATATGAAATTTCCACCATGCTTGCTAATTATACCTTTAAGGGTGGAATACCTAAGAAACTTGGAGATCCAGGAGTACCAACTATACCATGCTCCATTAAAAGAAACTATGTTAGAACTGCTTTATGTGATCTTGGAGCCGGTGTCAGTGTTATGCCTCTCTCTTTATATCATAGAATTGATTTGAATAAGTTGACACCTGCTGAAATATCTTTGCAAATGGCCGATAAATCAACCGCTATACCTATCGGTATTTGTGAGGATGTGCCTGTTGTGGTTGCAAATGTTACTATTTTAACGGACTTTGTTATTCTTGATATTCCCGAGGATGATAGTATGTCGATTATCCTTGGTAGACCCTTTTTGAATACTGTAGGGGCTGTTATTGATTGCAACAAAGGCAATGTCACTTTTCATGTTAATGGTAATGAGCATACGGTACACTTTCCGAGGATACAACCTCAAGTCCACAATATCAATTCTATTGGAAAAATTCCATCGATTATTATTGGAGGTTTTGAATTTCCTCTTCCTACTGCCAAGAAGAGATATGATATTCTTATTGTTGGGGATGTGCATATCCCCGTTGTGGTAACATAGTGTTATTCAAAATTTCTCCGGTTCCATGTTATTCGGAATGAGTTTGTTAACAAGACTTGATCAACCTTGTTAGTGGATTCCTTTTGATGAGCATGAGATGGATGAATTTAGAAAGCACAACCTTCTGTACCCTCCTTTTACTTTCTGTTATTTAGACTAAATAAAGCAAAAATAGTATTTTCTGTCTGTTTTCTGAATTATCCTTGCAATAAAAAATACCCCGAAAATAAAAGTTCTCCAAATGCCCCGATAATGAAATATGATTTTTTTCTAGAATATTTGAGAATATTTGGCACTGAGAACACATCAGGGGGAGCAAGCACCTGGCCATGAGGGTCCAGGGCGCGCCCCCTGCCTCGTGGGCCCCTGGTGGCCCCCCTCCACTTATTCCTGCACCCGCACACTCCTTCTTCCTCCAAAAATAATCACCAACCAGCTCAAGCACGAGTTCTAGCTCATCTTGCTGCGATTTTTTATCTCCTTGCTCAAAGCTCCACTCACAAAACTGGTTTGGGGGATTGTTCTTCGGTATGTGACTCCTCCAATGGTCCAATTAGTTTTTGTTCTAGTGCTTCATTCATTGTAAATTTTTGCTGCTGAGGTGACCCTGTTCTTGAGCTTGCATGTCAAATTTTTATGGTCCCAAGTAGTTCTAATGCATGATATAGTCTCTAGGCACTTGTGGGAGTAGTTGCTATCAATTTTGTTGAGTTTGGTTCACTTTTATTTTGAGTTACTAAAAATTTAAGAAATTTTCAGAAAAGGATGAAGAGATTTTTGAGGGGCTCTTCGAGCCGAAGCTCGATGGACAAGCAAAGTGAAGAGGATAAGAGGCCCAAATATAATCTTCCTCGCACCGCGGAGGTTCGGCCTTGTGAATGGCCTTGTGATGATTTCTTGAGGGCATTATTTGGCTGAGAATGCGGGCCTCACCGACTTCCTCCGTGGCCAGCGTGAACAGTATCTCCTACTCACTAATATTTTCGTGCAAAATTTTCATTTCCATGCTAGGAGATCACCACCTTTGGTGGATTTTTATTTATATGATGAGTATAAGGAGATGTCCCTTTATGATTTTTGTGAGGTTTGCAAGTTACCCTTTGCGGGCAGCATAGAGGAGCCACATCGTGATGATGTGGAAGGGTTTATTGATATGATTGCTGTAGGGGAAACAAGGAAAGTCTCCAATGCAAGAATTACTAGCATACACTTTCCTGTTCTACGTTACTTTGCAATATTTGCTAGTGGATGTTTAATTGGTCGCGGGAACTGTGGAAACCTTAGTGCCCCTGATATTGTTATTTTGTGCCATGCCTTGTTTCGTGATAACACTTTTAGTCTAGGCGCTATTGTTGCCAAGCAGTTAAATCTGAACCGTACGAAGGGTCCCATCTTGGGAGGTATCTTTGCCTCGCGCCTTGCTGCACACTTTAACATACCTATTAGGCATTATGAGAAAGAAGAAAAGTTGCTGCCTCTTGTTTTTCTAGACTATAAGAGTATGGTAGCACATGATTTTATTGTTAAGAATAAGAAAAAGATGCTTAACTATAGATTGATATTTGATAAAAATTACTTTGAGACTATTGCTTTGCCTGCTCCTTCTTTGTTCAACTTATCTTCAGGCAAGTATCTTGTTCTGCCGGAGGCCATTCATGCCCAGCAGAACCTCACACCAGCTCCAGAGCCAGAGCCGGAGCCACAACTTGATCCTTACCGTCAGTCTGTTTACCAGTGGGATCCGGAGGAGATCGCCAACCAGTGGCACCCCGAGGATCCTTCTCAGTACGACCCCAGCTACAACTTTGATCCATGGGCATAGACCGACTTAGGCCAAAAGCCTAATCTTGGGGGAGTACGTATCTCTCACCGACATTACATTCATGCTCACACACTCATTCCAGTTGTCGGTGCTCATACTTTTTCATTGTTATATCCATGCTAGTTTATTTCCTTTTCTAGTCTTCTTCTTGTGTGTTTGAAAAAACTTAAGAAAAACAAAAAAAATAGTTGTAGCTTTTAGCTAGTTTACTTTCCATGCCTGTAGTAGTAATTAAAATAAAACCCAAAAGATTTCTCGTTCTTCTTTTGCTTGTTGGAAGCTTTCCCGTGTAAATAGTTTTATTTCTTTCCTTTTCTTTGGGGGTCGAGAGGAGAAGACCATAATGAAAATGTTGAAGTGGTTCTTATATGCATTATTTTGATTTAACAAAGAGCCCATATTACCTTGTCTTCTCATGTGTATTAATGCTTGTAGATTCCAGCTTAGTCCAATGCACGTGCACTATTATTATTATCCACATCGTTCGGTCGTGCAAGTGAAAGGCAATAATGACGATATATGATGGACTGATTGAGATGAGAGAAGTTGGTATGAACTCGACCTCTCTTGTTTTTGTAAATATGATTACTTCATCGTTCCTGATTTAGCCTATTATGAATGAAACATGTTTGCAATGACAATTAGAGATTATAGTTGCTTATGCCATGCTTAATTTGCTAGGAGTTTATAATGGTTTACCTTGCATGCCAACATGCTATTAAAATGGTTGTGATGTGGTATGATAGGGTGGTATCCTCCTTTGAACGATTTGAGTGACTTGACTTGGCACATGTTCACGCATGTAGTTGAAACAAAATCAACATAGCCTTCACGATATTTATGTTCATGGTGGATTATATCCTACTCATACTTGCACTCAATTTTTATTAATTTTAATGCATGTTCATGACTGTTGTCGCTCTCTAGTTGGTCGCTTCCCAGTCTTTTTCTAGTCTTCACTTGTACTAAGCGGGAATACTGCTTGTGCATCCACTTCCATAAACCCCAAAGTTATTCCATATGAGTCCACCATACCTTCCTATATGCGGTATCTACCTGTCGTTCCAAGTAAATTTGTATGTGCCAAACTCTAAACCTTCAAATTAAATTATGTTTTGTATACTCGAATAGCTCATGTATCAACTAGGGTTGTCTGTATCCTCCATGCTAGGCGGGTTATTCTCAAGAGGAGTGGACTCCACTCCTCACTCACGAGAAAATGGCTGGTCACTGGGATGCCCAGTCCCATGCTCTAAGCAAATCAAATCAAAATAATTGCAAATAAAACTCCCCCAGGGATGTTGCTAGTTGGAGGCACTCGTTGTTTCGAGCCAGCCATGGATTGATGCTTGTTGGTGGTGGGGGAGTATAAACTTTACCATTCTGTTTGGGAACCACCTATAATGTGTGTAGCATGGAAGATATCGAGATCTCTCGGTTGTTATGTTGACAATGAAAGTATGCCGCTCAAAATATTATTTATCTCTATTTCAAAATCGAGCTCTGGCACCTCTACAAATCCCTGCTTCCCTCTGCGAAGGGCCTATCTATTTACTTTTATGTTGAGTCATCATCCTCTTATTAAAAAGCACCAGTTGGAGAGCACCGCTGTCATTTGCATCCATTACTATTAATTTATATTGACTATGACTGGATCTCTTTTACCATGAATTACAATGTTTAGTCAGTCCTTGATCTTCAGAGGTGCTCTGCATTTATGTTTTGCGGTCTCAGAAAGGGCTAGCGAGATACCATCTTGTTATATCATATTATGATTGTTTGAGAAAGTGTTGTCATCCGAGATTTATTATTATTGCTCGCTAGTTGATTATGCCATTGATATGAGTAAATATGAGACCTAAGTGTTATTGTGAATATGGTTAGTTCATAATCTTTGTTGAAAGCTTGAATGTTGGCTTTACATATTTACAACAACAAGAGCAAACAGAGTTTGTAAAAGTTTTTCTTTATCACTTTCAGTTTATCAACTGAATTGCTTGAGGACAAGCAAAGGTTTAAGCTTGGGGGAGTTGATACGTCTCCATCGTATCTACTTTTCCAAACACGTTTGCCCTTGTTTTGGACTCCAACTTGCATGATTTGAATGGAACTAACCCAGACTGACGCTGTTTTCAGCAGAATTGCCATGGTGTTATTTTTGTGCAGAAATAAAAGTTCTCAGAATGACCTGAAACTTCACGGAGAATATTTTTGGAATTAATAAAAAATACTGGCGAAAGAATCAAGGCCAGGGGGCCCACACCCTGTCCATGAGGGTGGGGGCGCGCCTACCCCCTGAGCGCGCCCCTGCCTCGTGGGCCCCCTGGTGCTTCACCGACCTCAACTCCAACTCCATATATTCATGTTTGGGGAGAAAAAAATCAGAGAGAAGGATTCTGCGCGTTTTACGATATGGAGCCGACGCCAAGCCCTAATCTCTCTCGGGAGGGCTGATCTGGAGTCCGTTCGGGGCTCCGGAGAGGGGAATCCGTCGATGTCGTCATCATCAACCTTCCTCCATCACCAATTTCATGATGCTCACCGCCGTGCGTGAGTAATTCCATCATAGGCTTCCTGGACGGTGATGGGTTGGATGAGATTTACCATGTAATCGAGTTAGTTTTGTTAGGTTTGATCCCTAGTATCCACTATGTTCTAAGATTGATGTTGCTATGACTTTGCTATGCTTAATGCTTGTCACTAGGGCCGGAGTGCCATGATTTCAGATCTGAACCTATTATGTTTTCATGAATATATGTGAGTTCTTGATAATATCTTGCAAGTCTATAGTCACCTACTATGTGTTATGATCCGGCAACCCCGAAGTGACAATAATCGGGACCACTCCTGGTGATGATCGTAGTTTGAGGAGTTCATGTATTCACTAAGTGTTAATGCTTTGGTCCGGTACTCTATTAAAAGGAGGCCTTAATATCCCTTAGTTTCCAATAGGACCCCGCTGCCACGAGAGGGTAGGACAAAAGATGTCATGCAAGTTCTTTTCCATAAGCACATATGACTATGTTCGGAATACATGCCTACATTACATTGATAAACCGGAGCTAGTTCTGTGTCACCCTAGGTTATAACTATTGCGTGAGGAATCACATCCGACATAATTCTCCATCACCGATCCAATGCCTATGAGCTTTTCACATATTGCTCTTTGCTTAGTTACTTTTCCGTTGCCACTGTTACAATTACTACAAAACTGCTACTGTTACTTTTGCCACCGTTACTGTTACTTCCATACTACTTTGCTACTAAATACTTTGCTGCGGATATTAAGTTATCCAGGTGTGGTTGAATTGACAACTCAGCTGATAATACTTGAGAATGTTCTTTGGCTCCCCTTGTGTCGAATCATTAAATTTGGGTTGAATACTCTACCCTCGAAAACTTTTGCGATCCCCTATACTTGTGGGTTTTCAGATACATGGAAGTGAAAGTTGAAAAGCTTATTACTCTTGGGTGTTATGGCACCTAGATATTGTTACTATTGGGTGCTTTGGTGCCCTAGATGGTTGGTGTTGTCGAATCTCAATCATTTTGGTATAAAGCATCGGACAAGCTTCAGAAGACTCCAATTAAGTTGTGGAGAGTGCCCCGAGCAATTTGTACAGGTTCGGTGACCGCCCTCAAGGGTCCCTTAGTGGAACCACGGACCTTGCATTGTGCGAGGGCGTGAGGAGATTACGGTGGCCCTAGTGGCATTTTGGGGAGCATTGTGCCTCCACACCGCTCCAAACAGAGATTAGCATCCGCAAGGGTGAGTACTTTGGGATATATTGTTGGGGAACGTAGTAATTTCAAAAAAATTCCTATGCACACGCAAGATCATGGTGATGCATAGCAACGAGAGGGGAGAGTGTTTTCCACGTACCCTCGTAGACCGAAAGCAGAAGCGTTAGCACAATGCGGTTGATGTAGTCGTACGTCTTCACGATCCGACCGATCAAGTACCGAACGCACGGCACCTCCGAGTTCAGCACACGTTCAGCCCGATGACGTCCCTCGAACTCCGATCCAGCCGAGTGTTGAGGGAGAGTTTCGTCAGCACGATGGCGTGGTGACAATGATGATGTTCTACCAACGCAGGGCTTTGCCTAAGCACCGCTACAGTATTATCGAGGTGGACTATGGTGGAGGGGGGCACCGCACACGGCTAAAAGATCAAACGATCAATTGTTGTATCTCTAGGGTGCCCCCTGCCCCCGTATATAAAGGACCAAGGGGGGAGGTGCGGCCGGCCAGGAGGGGGCGCGCCAGGAGGAGTCCTACTCCCACCGGGAGTAGGACTCCCTCCCTTTTCCTTGTTGGATTAGGAGAAGAGGGGGAAAGAGGTGGAGGAGAAGAAGGAAAGGGGGGCGCCGCCCCCCTCTCCTTGTCCTATTCGGACTAGGGGGGAGGGGCACGCGGCCCTTGCCCTGGTCGCCTCTCCTCTTCTCCACTAAGGCCCACTATGGCCCATTAACCCCCGGGGGGTTCCGGTAACCCCTCCGGTGCTCCGGTAAAATCCCGATTTCACCCGGAACACTTCCGATATCCAAATATAGGCTTCCAATATATCAATCTTCATGTCTTGACCATTTCGAGACTCCTCGTCATGTCCGTGATCACATCCGGGACTTCGAACAACCTTCGGGACGTCAAAACATATAAACTCATAATATAACTGTCATCGAAACGTTAAGCGTGCGGACCCTACGGGTTCGAGAACTATGTAGACATGACCGAGACACGTCTCCGGTCAATAACCAATAGCGGAACCTGGATGCTCATATTGGCTCCCACATATTCTACGAAGATCTTTATCGGTCAGACCGCATAACAACATACGTTGTTCCCTTTGTCATCGGTATGTTACTTGCCCCAGATTCGATCGTCGGTATCTCAATACCTAGTTCAATCTCGTTACCGGCAAGTCTCTTTACTCGTTCCGTAATACATCATCCCGCAACTAACTCATTAGTTGCAATGCTTGCAAGGCTTAAGTGATGTGCATTATCGAGTGGGCCCAGAGATACCTCTCCGATAATCGGAGTGACAAATCCTAATCTTGAAATATGCCAACCCAACAAGTACCTTCGGAGACACCTATAGAGCACCTTTATAATCACCCAGTTACGTTGTGACGTTTGGTAGCACACGAAGTGTTCCTCCCGTAAATGGGAGTTGCATAATCTCATAGTCGTAGGAACATGTGTAAGTCATGAAGAAAGCAATAGCAACATACTAAATGATCAAGTGCTAAGCTAACGGAATGGGCCAAGTCAATCACATCATTCTCCTAATGATGTGATCCCATTAATCAAATGACAACTCTTTGTCCATGGCTAGGAAACATAACCATCTTTGATCAACGAGCTAGTCAAGTAGAGGCATACTAGTGACACTCTGTTTGTGTATGTAGTCACACATGTATCATGTTTCCGGTTAATACAATTCTAGCATGAATAATAAACATTTATCATGAAATAAGGAAATAAATAATAACTTTATTATTGCCTCTAGGGCATATTTCCTTCAGTCTCCCACTTGCACTAGAGTCAATAATCTAGTTCACATCGCCATGTGATTTAACACCAATAGTTCACATCACCATGTGATTAACACCCATAGTTCACATCGTCATGAGACTAACACCCAAAGGGTTTACTAGAGTCAATAATCTAGTTCACATCGCTATGTGATTAACACCCAAAGAGTACTAAGGTGTGATCATGTTTTGCTTGTGAGAGAAGTTTAGTCAACGGGTCTGCCATATTCAGATCCGTATGTATTTTGCAAATTTCTATGTCTACAATGCTCTGCACGGAGCTACTTTAACTAATTGCTCCCACTTTCAATATGTATCCAGATTGAGACTTAGAGTCATCTGGATTAGTGTCAAATTTTGCATCGACGTAACTTTTACAACAAACTCTTTATCACCTCCATAACCGAGAAATATTTCCTTAGTCCTCTAAGGATAATTTTGACCAATGTCCAGTGATCTACTCGTAGATCACTATTGTACTCCCTTGCCAAACTCAGGGCAGGGTATACAATAGATCTGGTACATAGCATACCATACTTTATAGAACCTATGACTGAGGCATAGGGAATGACTTTTCATTCTCTTTCTATTTTCTGCTGTGGTCGGGTTTTGAGTCTTACTCAACTTCACACCTAGCAACACAGGCAAGAACCCCTTCTTTAACTGTTCCATTTTGAACTACTTCAAAATCTTGTCAAGGTATCTACTCATTGAAAAAACATATCAAGCGTCTTGATCAATCTCTATAGATCTTGATGCTCAATATGTAAGCAGCTTCACCGAGGTCTTTCTTTGAAAATACTCCTTTCAAACACTCCTTTATGCTTTGCAGAATAATTCTACATTATTTTTGATCAACAATATGTCATTCACATATACTTATCAGAAATGCTGTAGTGCTCCCACTCACTTTCTTGTAAATACAGGCTTCACTGCAAGTCTGTATAAAACTATATGCTTTGATCAACTTATCAAAGTGTATATTCCAACTCCGAGATGCTTGCACCAGTCCATAGATGGATCGCTGGAGCTTGCATATTTTGTTAGCACCTTTAGGGTTGACAAAACCTTCTGGTTGCATCATATACAACTCTTCTTTAATAAATCCATTAAGGAATGCAGTTTTGTTTATCCATTTGCCAGATTTCATAAAATGCGGCAATTGCTAACATGATTCGGACAGACTTAAGCATCGATACGAGTGAGAAAATCTCATCGTAGTCAACACCTTGAACTTTGTCAAAAACCTTTTTCGACAAGTCTAGCTTTGTAGATAGTAACACTACTATCAGCGTCCGTCTTCCTCTTGGAAATCCATTTATTTTCTATGGCTTGCCGATCATCGGGCAAGTCAACCAAAGTCCATACTTTGTTCTCATACATGGATCCTATCTCAGATTTCATGGCCTCAAACCATTTCGCGGAATCTGGGCTCATCATCGCTTCCTCATAGTTCGTAGGTTCGTCATGGTCAAGTAACATGACCTCCAGAACAGGATTACCGTACCACTCTGGTGCGGATCTCACTCTGGTTTACCTATGAGGTTTGGTAGTAACTTGATCTGTAGTTACATGATAATCATCATTAGCTTCCTCACTAATTGGTGTAGTAGTCACAGGAACAGATTTCTGCGATGAACTACTTTCCAATAAGGGAGCAGGTATAGTTACCTCATCAAGTTCTACTTTCCTCCCACTCACTTCTTTCGAGAGAAACTCCTTCTCTAGAAAGGATCCATTCTTAGAAATGAATGTCTTGCCTTCGGATCTGTGATAGAAGGTGTAACCAACTGTCTCCTTTGGGTATCCTATGAAGACATATTTCTACGATTTGGGTTTGAGCTTATCAGGATGAAACTTTTTCACATAAGCATCGCAACCCCAAACTTTAAGAAACGACAGCTTAGGTTTCTTGCCAAACCATAGTTCATACGGTGTCGTCTCAACGGATTTAGATGGTGCCCCTTTTTAACGTGAATGCAGTTGTCTTTAATGCATAACCCCAAAACGATAGTGGTATATCGGTAAGAGACATCATAGATTGCACTATATCCAATAAAGTACGGTTATGACATTCGGACACACCATTACACTGTGGTGTTCCAGGTGGCGTGAGTAGTGAAACTATTTCACATTGTTTTTACTGAAGGCCAAACTCGTAACTCAAATATTTTACCTCTGCGAGCATATCTTAGAAACTTTATTTTCTTGTTACGATGATTCTCCACTTCACTCTGAAATTCTCTGAACTTTTCAAATGTTTCAGACTTGTCTTTCATTAAGTAGATATACCCATATCTGCTCAAATCATCTTGTGAAGGTTAGAAAATAATGATACCTGCTGCGAGCCTCAATATTCATCGGACCACATACATCAGTATGTATGATTTCCAACAAATCTGTTGCTTGCTCCATTGTTCCGGAGAACGGCGTTTTAGTCATCTTGCCCAGGAGGCATGGTTCGCCAGCATCAAGTGATTCCAAAAGCCCATCAGCATGGAGTTTCTTCATGCGCTTTACACCAATATGACCTAAACGGCAGTTCCACAAATAAGTTGCACTATCATTATTAACTTTGCATCTTTTGGCTTCAATATTATGAAAATGTATATCACTATGATCGAAATCCAACAAACCATTTTCGTTGGTGTGTATGACCATAGAAGGTTTTATTCATGTAAACAGAACAACAATTGTTCTCTAGTTTAAATGAATAACCGTATTGCAATAAACATGATCAAATCATATTCATGCTCAACGCAAACACCAAATAACACTTATTTAGGTTCAACACTAATCTCGAAAGTATAGGGAGTGTGCGATGATGATCATATCAATCTTGGAACCACTTCCAACACACGTCGTCACTTCACCCTTAACTAGTCTCTGTTCATTCTGCGACTCCCGTTTCGAGTTACTACTCTTAGCAACTGAACCAGTATCAAATACTGAGGGGTTGCTATAAACACTAGTAAAGTACACATCAATAACATGTATATCAAATATACCTTTGTTCACTTTGCCATCCTTCTTATCCGCCAAAAACTTGGGGTAGTTCCGCTTCTAGTGACCAGTCCCTTTGCAGTAGAAGAACTTGGTCTCAGGCTTAGGTCCAGACTTGGGCTTCTTCACTTGAGCAGCGACTTGTTTGCCGTTCTTCTTGAAGTTCCCATTCTTTCCCTTGCCCTTTTTCTTGAAACTAGTGATCTTCTCAACCATCAACACTTGATGCTATTTCTTGATTTCTACCTTCGCTGATTTCAGCATCGCGAAGAGCTTGGGAATCATTTTCATCATCCCTTGCATATTATAGTTCATCATGAAGTTCTAGTAACTTGGTGATAGTGACTAGAGAACTTTGTCAATTACTATCTTATCTGGAAGATTAACTCCCACTTGATTCAAGCAATTGTAGTACCCAGACAATCTAAGCACATGCTCACTGGTTGAGCTATTCTCCTCCATCTTGTAGGCAAAGTACTGTCAGAGGTCTCATACCTCTTGACACGGGCATGAGTATGAAATACCAATTTCAACTCTTGGAACATCTTATATGCTCCGTGGCGTTCAAAACATTTTTGAAGTCCCGGTTCTAAGCCGTAACGCATGGTGCACTAAACTATCAAGTAGTCATCATACCGAGCTTTTGTCAAAAACGTTCAAAACGTCTGCATCTGCTCCTGCAATAGTTCTGTCACCTAGCGGTGCATCAAGGACATAATTCTTCTGTGCAGCAATGAGGATAAACCTCAGATCATGGATCCAATCCGCATCATTGCTACTAACATCTTTCAACTTAGTTTTCTCTAGGAACATATCAAAAATAAAACAGGGGAGCTAAACGCGAGCTATTGATCTACAACATAGATATGCTAATACTACCAGGACTAAGTTCATGATAAATTAAAGTTCAATTAATCATATTACTTAAGAACTCCCACTTAGATAGACATCCCTCTAATCCTTTAAGTGATCACGTGATCCATATCAACTAAACCATGTCCGATCATCACGTGAGATGGAGTAGTTTCAATGGTGAACATCACTTATGTTGATCATATCTACTATATGATTCATGCTCGACCTTTTGGTCTTAGTGTTCCGAGGCCATATCTGTTATATGCTAGGCTCGTCAAGCTTAACCTGAGTATTCCGCGTGTGCAACTGTTTTGCACCCGTTGTATTTGAACGTAGAGCCTATCACGCCCGATCATCACGTGGTGTCTCAGCACGAAGAACTTTCGCAACGGTGCATACTCAGGGAGAACACTTATACTTTGATAATTTAGTGAGGGATCATCTTATAATGCTACCGTCAATCAAAGAAAGATAAGATGCATAAAAGATAAACATCACATGCAATCAATATAAGTGATATGATATGGCCATCATCATCTTGTGCTTGTGATCTCCATCTCCGAAGCACCGTCATGATCACCATCATCACCGGCGCGACACCTTGATCTTCATCGTAGCATCGTTGTCGTCTCGCCAATCTTATGCTTCTACGACTATCGCTACCGCTTAGTGATAAAGTAAAGCATTACAGGGCGATTGTATTGCATACAATAAAGCGACAACCATATGGCTCCTGCCAGTTGCCGATAACTCAGTTACAAAACATGATCATCTCATACAATAAAATTTAGCATCATGTCTTGACCATATCACATCACAACATGCCCTGCAAAAACAAGTTAGACGTCCTCTACTTTGTTGTTGCAAATTTTACGTGGCTGCTACGGGCTTAGCAAGAACCGTTCTTACCTACGCATCAAAACCACAACGATAGTTTGTCAAGTTGGTGCTGTTTTAACCTTCGCAAGGACCGGGCGTAGCCACACTCGGTTCAACTAATGTTGGAGAAACTGACACCCGCCAGCCACCTGTGTGCAAAGCACGTCGGTAGAACCAGTCTCGCGTAAGCGTACGCGTAATGTCGGTCCGGGCCGCTTCATCCAACAATACCGCCAAACCAAAGTATGACATGCTGGTAAGCAGTATGAATTATATCGCCCACAACTCACTTGTGTTCTACTCGTGCATATAACATCAACGCAAAAAACCAGGCTCGGATGCCACTGTTGGGGAACGTAGTAATTTCAAAAAATTCCTACGCACACGCAAGATCATGGTGATGCATAGCAATGAGAGGGAGAGTGTTTTCCATGTACCCTCATAGACCGAAAGCGGAAGCGTTAGCACAACATGGTTGATGTAGTCGTACGTCTTCACGATCCGACCGATCAAGTACCGAACGCACGGCACCTCCGAGTTCAGCACACGTTCAGCCCGATGACGTCCCTCGAACTCCGATCCAGCCGAGTGTTGAGGGAGAGTTTCGTCAGCACGACGGCGTGGTGACGATGATGATGTTCTACTGACGCAGGGCTTCGCCTAAGCACCGCTACAGTATTATCGAGGTGGACTATGGTGGAGGGGGCACCGCACACGGCTAAAAGATCAAACGATCAATTATTGTATCTCTAGGGTGCCCCCTGCCCCCGTATATAAAGGAGCAAGGGGGGTGGTGCGGCCGGCCAGGAGGGGGCGCGCCAGGAGGAATCCTACTCCCACCGGGAGTAGGACTCCCTCCCTTTTCCTTGTTGGATTAGGAGAAGAGGGGGAAAGAGGTGGAGGAGAAGAAGGAAAGGGGGGCGCCGCCCCCCTCTCCTTGTCCTATTCGGACTAGGGGGAGGGGGGCGCGGCCCTTGCCCTGGCTGCCTCTCCTCTTCTCCACTAAGGCCCACTATGGCCCATTAACCCCCGGGGGGTTCCGGTAACCCCTCCGGTACTCCGGTAAAATCCCGATTTCACCCGGAACACTTCCGATATCCAAATATAAGCTTCCAATATATCAATCTTCATGTCTCGACCATTTTGAGACTCCTCGTCATGTCCGTGATCACATCTGGGACTCCGAACAATCTTCGGTACATCAAAACATATAAACTCATAATATAACTGTCATCGAAACGTTAAGCGTGCGGACCCTACGGGTTCGAGAACTATGTAGACATGACCGAGACACGTCTCCGGTCAATAACCAATAGCGGAACCTGGATGCTCATATTGGCTCCCACATATTCTACGAAGATCTTTATCGGTCAGACCTCATAACAACATACGTTGTTCCCTTTGTCATCGGTATGTTACTTGCCCGAGATTCGATCGTCGGTATCTCAATACCTAGTTCAATCTCGTTACCGGCAAGTCTCTTTACTCGTTCCGTAATACATCATCCCGTAACTAACTCATTAGTTGTAATGCTTGCAAGGCTTAAGTGATGTGCATTACCGAGTGGGCCCAGAGATACCTCTCCGACAATCGGAGTGACAAATCCTAATCTCGAAATATGCCAACCCAACAAGTACCTTCGGAGACACCTATAGAGCACCTTTATAATCACCCAGTTACGTTGTGACGTTTGGTAGCACACGAAGTGTTCCTCCGGTAAATGGGAGTTGCATAATCTCATAGTCATAGGAACATGTATAAGTCATGAAGAAAGCAATAGCAACATACTAAATGATCAAGTGCTAAGCTAACGGAATGGGTCAAGTCAATCACATCATTCTCCTAATGATGTGATCCCATTAATCAAATGACAACTCTTTGTCCATGGCTAGGAAACATAACCATCTTTGATCAACGAGCTAGTCAAGTAGAGGCATACTAGTGACACTCTGTTTGTCTATGTATTCACACATGTATCATGTTTCTGGTTAATACAATTCTAGCATGAATAATAAACATTTATCATGAAATAAGGAAATAAATAATAACTTTATTATTGCCTCTAGGGCTTATTTCCTTCATATATCGTTATCTCCGTGTGCCTCGGTTATCTCTTACCCGAAATCTTTACTTATGCGCTTTACTTTGTGATGGCCATAGCATTTCATGTTATATATCTTTCTTAACATAAGTTGTTGGTGCACATAGGCCGGCCTAGTTGTTTTAGGTTTTGTGCTTGACAAATTAAATGCTAGTTTTATTCCGCATTTATTAAAGTCTAAACCTTAATTATTTTAAAGTGTCTATTCACCCTCCTCTAGGAGACATTACCCACATTCTGGCTACCAAATATGGCGGAAGACGAGGCCATCAGTCACCCACACCACCACCCGCACCTCACGGCATGCACCAACATCACTCACATCATGCAAGACACGGGCGTCTGCCATAACAGTCATAGGATGCGCTAGGTCCCGCCCGTACCACTCATGCGCCGTTGGAAGTGACCGCACCGGACTGTCGTCAGCACCTAACTAAGACACCAACCACCACGTGCCTGAACCACCACCGTCGTCCCCCCGCCACCAAGCACCAAACCAGGGGGCATGTGGGCTTGCTGTGGTGTGAGGGTGCGCCGTCGCCCAAGGGGAGGGAGGGGGCTGGTCCTTCAAGCCACACAATGGGTGGAGTACGTAGTTAACTATGCATAGCTCAGCATGCCAAATGTTGGCTTGCCAATTTTAAATTGTTTGACAACCAAGCATGCTCTTATTTTGTTAAGAAACACGGTACAAATGCAAACCCTCATGTGCATGCATGAACACTTACATGTATTATCAGACGCGTGCACACACACACTCTATCCTTTGCAAGCACATTCGAGAGACTTAGTCGTCAGGTCTTAAGATTGTTGAATTCACCACATGCACCTCATAGTCAACAGGGTGACGTCTTCCACTAAATGAGCATTACCGAAAATATTGGAATAAATTCATAAAAACATGTGCACCATTGATGTCTACTACACAACCTTCTTCTTGTAGACGTTGTTGGGCCTCCAAGTGCAGAGGTTTGTAGGACAGTAGCAAATTTCCCTCAAGTGGATGACCTAAGCGGTTTATCAATCCGTGGGAGGCGTAGGTTGAAGATGGTCTCTCTCAAACAACCCTGCAACCAAATAACAAAGAGTCTCTTGTGTCCCCAACACACCCAATACAATGGTAAATTGTATAGGTGCACTAGTTCGGCGAAGAGATGGTGATACAAGTGCAATATGGATGGTAGATATAGGTTTTTGTAATCTGAAAATATAAAAACAGCAAGGTAACTAATGGTAAAAGTGAGCGTAAACGGTATTGCAATGCGTTGAAACAAGGCCTAGAGTTAATACTTTCACTAGTGTGAGTTCTCTCAACAATAATAACATAACTGGATCATATAACTATCCCTCAACATGCAACAAAGAGTCACTCCAAAGTCACTAATAGCGGAGAACAAACGAAGAGATTATGGTAGGGTACGAAACCACCTCAAAGTTATTCTTTCTGATCGATCTATTCAAGAGTTCGTACTAGAATAACACCTTAAGACACAAATCAACCAAAACCCTAATGTCACCTAGATACTCCAATGTCACCTCAAGTATCCGTGGGTATGATTATATGATATGCATCACACAATCTCAGATTCATCTATTCAAACCAACACAAAGTACTTCAAAGAGTGCCCCAAAGTTTCTACCGGAGAGTCAAGACGAAAAGGTGTGCCAACCCCTATGCATAAGTTCACAATGTTATGGAACCCGCAAGTTGATCACCAAAACATACATCAAGTGGATCACGTGAATATCCCATTGTCACCACACATAAGCACATGCAAGACATACATCAAGTGTTCTCAAATCCTTAAAGACTCAATCCGATAAGATAACTTCAAAGAGAAAACTCAATCCATTACAAGAGAGTAGAGGGGGAGAAACATCATAAGATCCAACTATAATAGCAAAGCTCGTGATACATCAAGATCGTACCACCTCAAGAACACGAGAGAGAGAGAGATCAAACAGATAGCTACTGGTACATACCCTCAGCCCCGAGGGTGAACTACTCCCTCCTCGTCATGGAGAGCGCTGGGATGATGAAGATGGCCACCGGAAAAGGATTCCCCCTCCAGCAGGGTGCCGGAACGGGTCTAGATTGGTTTTCGGTGGCTACAGAGGCTTGCGGCGGCGGAACTCCCGATCTATTGTGCTCCCGGATGTTTTTAGGGTATATAGATATATATAGGCGAAAGAAGTCGGTAAGGGGAGCCACGAGGGGCCCACGAGGGTGGCGGGCGCGCCTCCCTGCCTCGTGGCTTCCTCGAAGCTTCCCTGACGTCTACTCCAAGTCTCCTGGATTGCTTCCGTTCCAAAAATCACGCTCCCGAAGGTTTCATTCCGTTTGGACTCCGTTTGATATTCTTTTTCTGCGAAACACTGAAATAGGCAAAAAACAACAATTTGCACTGGGCCTTGGGTTAATAGGTTAATCCCAAAAATAATATAAAATTGTATAATAAAGCCCATTAAACATCCAAAACAGAATATATAATAGCATGGAGCAATCAAAAATTATAGATACGTTGGAGACGTATCAAGCATCCCCAAGCTTAATTCCTGCTCGTCCTCGAGTAGGTAAATGATAAAAACAGAATTTTTGATGTGGAATGCTACTTAGCATATTCTTCAATGTAATTTTCTTTATTGTGGCATGAATGTTCAGATCCGAAAGATTCAAGACAGAAGTTTAATATTGACATAAAAATAATAATACTTCAAGCATACTAACCAAGCAATTATGTCTTCTCAAAATAACATGGCCAAAGAAAGCTTATATCTACAAAAACATATAGTTTGGCTATGCTTCATTTTCGTCACACAAAAATGCTCTCATCATGCACAACCCCGATGACAAGCCAAGCAAGTGTTTCATACTTTAGTAATCTCAAACTTTTTTCAACTTTCACGCAATACATGAGCATGAGCCATGGACATAGCACTATGGGTGGAATAGAGTATAATGATGGGGGTTGTGTGGAGAAGACAAAAAAGGAGAAAGTATCACATTGACGCGGCTAATCAACGGGCTAGGGAGATGCCCATCAATTGATGTCAATGCAAGGAGTAGGGATTGCCATCCAACGGAGGCACTAGAGCTATAAATGAATGAAAGCTCAACAAAATAAACTAAGTGGGTGTGCATCCAACTTACTTGCTCACGAAGACCTAGGGCATTTCAGGAAGCCCATTGTTGGAATATACAAGCCAAGTTCTATAATGAAAAATTCCCACTAGTATATGAAAGTGACAAAATAAGAGACTCTCTATCATGAAGATCATGGTGCTACCTTGAAGCACAAGTGTGGAAAAAGGAAGCATTGTCCCTTCTTTTTTTGGGCCTTCCCTTTTTTATTTGGCCTTTCTTCTTTTTTTGGCCTTTCCTTTTTTGGCCTTTCTCTTTTTTATTTTTTTATTTGGGACAATGCTCTATTAATGATGATCATCACACTTCTATTTATTTACAACTCAAAGATTACAACTCGATACTAGAACAAAGTATGACTCTATATGAATGCCTCCGGCGGTGTACCGGGATGGGCAATGAATCAAGAGTGGCATGTATGAAAAATTATGCATGGTGGCTTTGCCACAAATACGATGTCAACTACATGATCATGCAAGGCAATATGACAATGATGAAGCGTGTCATAATAAACGGAACGGTGGAAAGTTGCATGGCAATATATCTCGGAATGGCTATGGAAATGCCATAATAGGTAGGTATGGTGGCTGTTTTGAGGAAGATATAAGGAGGTTTATGTGTGATAGAGCGTATCGTATCACGGGGTTTGGATGCACCGACGAAGTTTCCACCAACTCTCAAGGTGAGAAAGGGCAATGCACGGTACCGAAGAGGCTAGCAATGATGGAAGGTTGAGAGTGCGTATAATCCATGGACTCAACATTAGTCATAAAGAACTCACATACTTATTGCAAAAATATACAAGTCATCAAAAACCAAGCATTACGCGCATGCTCCTAGGGGGATAGATTGGTAGGAAAAGACCATCGCTCGTCCCCGACCGCCACTCATAAGGATAACAATCAAAGAACACGTCATGTTTCAAATTTGTCACACAACGTTTACCATACATGCATGTTATGGGACTTGCAAACTTCAACACAAGTATTTCTCAAATTCACAACTACTCAACTAGCACAACTTCAATATCACTATCTCCATATCTCAAAACAATCATCAAGTATCAAACTTCTCTTAGTATTCAATGCACTTATATGAAAGTTTTTATTATACCCATCTTGGATGCCTATCATATTAGGACTAATTTCATAACCAAAGCAAATACCATGCTGTTCTAAAGACTCTCAAAATAATATAATTGAAGCATGAGAGTTCATCTATTTCTTCAAAATAAAACCACCGCCGTGCTCTAAAAGGATATAAGTGAAGCACTAGAGCAAAAGACAAACTACTCCGAAAGATATAAGTGAAGATCAATGAGTAGTCGAATAATTATGTAACTATGTGAAGACTCTCTAACATTTAATAATTTCATATCTTGGTGTTTTATTCAAACAGCAAGAAAAATAAAAGAAAATAAAATGATGCTCCAAGCAAAACACATATCATGTTTTGAATAAAAATATAGCTCCAAGTAAAATTACCGATGAACAAAGACGAAAGAGGGGATGCCATCCGGGGTGTTGAGGATATAAACCCTAGAGTCACCCGCCAGCCGGGGCCGGGTTACTCATAATGGTCATCACCTGAAGCCCGGCGCCAAGCTTGAAGACAGTGGGCCAAAGATGGGCTTAAGACCCGGAGATGGTTTAAAGCCCGTAGTTACAATTATTATTATGGTAGAACTTGTAGTGTAAGGCAAGAATAGTAGAGAGTCCGAGCCGGACACTCTTATGAGCCAGCGAGGGACTCTGAGAGCTGCGGGGCGTCAACCTCTCTATATAAAGGGACGACCCGGCAGCGGTTTGGGGACAAGAAAGATCTCATCGAGAGCCAGGCATAGCGGTTAAGCTCCCTGGTCATCGAAACCCTAATCAATACCACCTCAACTGGACGTAGGCTTTTACCTTCACCGTAAGGGGCCGAACCAGTATAAACCCTCGTGTTCCTTGTCCCGTTTAAGCCCTTCAAGCTTCCTAGCGGCGATGGCTCCACGACTAAGTCCTAGCTTGAGGACATCTGCCATGATAATTCCACGAGAGTTGGCGCCCACCGTGGGGCCAGCGCACGGTGGATTTGAGTTCTTGAAGGGCAGCTTCGAAGGGCTCAAGGGATAAGCTGTGGGCCGGATGACCAAGAGTCGTCGCGGCAAGCTCTACATCGACGATGCAAGCTGGGGCCCCGACGCCGGCTCAATCGAGTATGGATACCGGGTCCCCTTTGGCGGAATTCATGTTTTCATTGGCAAGATTGGTGAGCCGGATCTCTGCGCCGATCTCGTCGAGACGGCTCAGTGCGCCCGACCCGCCCGGGCCCTGCCTGCCTTGAAGCATGCTTTTGTGGGATGTGTCCATGGAGGGCACTCTGATAGATCTGGATCTGGTGATGAGACGGCCGCCGGCTCTGACGGCGAGTCGACCACAGATGAGTCAAACTCGTTGTACCAACTTCAAGATGGTAGGCTCATGGGTTGTTCCGATGGTGACAGTATTCCGGACCCGTTTGAGCCGCCGAGCCGGGTCGGAATCTTCATGGCCGGTGCGCAGCCCGTTCAGAACCCTGCTACTGCGGCAGGAAACCCGGTGCCTTCGCCGGCTCAGGTGCTGATGGATCTCACGGACAAGATGACGGTCCTGTTGACCGCCGCGGTTGACCCGGCGGATCAAGCTCAGCATGACGCGGAGGTGGCACAGTTAAAATTAGATCTCGTGAAAGCCAAAGAGGATCTGGCAGCGGAAGGGATCAGGATGGCTGCGGAGAGGGCGGCTCTCGACGCCCAAACTCAGTTGATTCAAGCGCAATCCTTCCGGCTCACGATGGATCAGAACGCATCCAATGAGGTCATGAGAAGGAGGCATCAAAAGGCCCAATCTCGACTCCCTCCGATTTACGATCCTCGAAACCTCTTCAACACGCCAGGTGCAGGGTCTAGTAACCCGCCAGGGGTCATAGTGCCCGGGTCTAGGACCCCTGTTCAGCCACAAGTGATGGGGCCTCCCGGGGTGAACCCTGCCCCGCCTCAGTATGTGCCAATACCACCGGGTCATTATGCTAACCCGCTGGAGAACATGGTCGCCGCAGCAGCACGGCTGGCGGCCCTCCCAATTGACGGCGACTCTCCGACGGCTATTGAAACCCGCCGGGTCAGGGAACTTCTTCAGACAGCACTGGCGCAGCAAGAGGCGTACTCTTACAGCCGGGACAAGATCCACTCGACCCCTCGTCCAGGCCGGAGCCCGAGTTATAGCAGACACATGGTCTCAGCGACCGGCTCAAGTAATGTCCGACGCCATGACCCGCCCCCTGGCCATGGCCCGGCTCATAACGGAGCCTTTCACGCAGCAGACCAAGACAGAGCGCGGCAAGAGGCGGAGCAGGTGTCTTAGTTGACGGCTTACCAGACTCCCCCGGCTTATCCGACGACTTCCGTCGACGCGGGTATCTCTACCAGGACTGGAGGTGTCCCTTGTTTAGTGCCGGCTCTCCGCAATGAACGTCTACCCAAGGACTTCAAAGGGCCTAGGAAGGTGCCTAATTACACGGCCGACTTACAACCCGGAGCCTGGATCGAGAGTTATGAGATGGCCATGGAATTGCTGGAGGTCAGTGAAGCAGCGATGGCCAAGTATTTCACCATGATGTTAGATGGGACTGCCCGCACGTGGTTGAAAGGGCTACCACCGAACTCCATCGGGTCTTGGGCTGAGCTGAAAGCCCGGTTCATCCAAAATTTCAAGGATACCTGTAGGCAGTCTATGTCAATTGTGGATTTGACTAACTGTAAGCAGCAGGAGGGTGAGTCTACGACACATTGGGTTCGCCGGGTTAAGGAAATAATACACTCATCTGATAAAATGGATGCCAGCTCTGCAGTTTTAATGTTGGAACAGAATTGTCGCTTTCTGCCCCTGAAGATGAAACTCGGGCGGCTCAAGCGTGATTGTAATGACATGGGTACGCTGATGGCAGCTCTCGTCAAGTATGCCGATTCTGATAGTACCAAGGACCCCGCTTCAGATGATGAAAGGACAGGGAAGGGAAAGAAGAACGGCAATGGCAAGGGTCCTCAGCATAACCCCGGGAAACAAGGAGGTGGCAAGCGCAAGGCCGACGGCAGCCTAGAGTTCGTGGCCAATGCCAGCTCACAGGGCAATAACCAGCGACGCAAGGGGAGGCCACCTCCCCGAACCGGCGGGTCAGGCCCGACGCTGGAGCAGCTGCTGAATGAGCCTTGTCCAAGGCATGGCTCTAGAGAGAGGCCAGCTACTCATCTATGGAAGGACTGTGCAATCATGAAGGCTTTTAAGAATTCTGACGCCTTTAACGGCAACAATGGCCCGGGCGGTGGCTCAGGCGCCGGCGGCTTTCATGGCCCGGGCAGCGGCTCAAATTTTAAACCTCAGAACGGTCAAGGGGGCTTTAATCAGCAGTCCGGCCAGGGCCATCAACAGCAGCAGGGGGGTTATCAGACCAATCCAAAGCAGCTTAGCGGTGGACAGTATCATGTATTTACCACCAGTCTGTGTAAGCGAGATCAGAAGCTTCATAAAAGGGCTGTGAATGCTGTTGAGCCGGCGGTTCCACGCTATTTACGATGGTCTGAGCAGCCTATAGTGTGGAGTAGGGAGGATCACCCTCCCCGGGTGGATAATCCGGGTCACTTGGCCTTGGTGGTGGCTCCTCAGGTGGGAGGATATAAGTTCACTAAGGTGCTCATGGATGGAGGCAGCAGCATCAACATCCTCTATTATGAGACTTTCCGTCGTATGGGGTTGATTGATAAGAACCTCAGCCAGTCAAACACTATTTTCCACGGTGTGGTACCTGGTAAGTCGGCTTACCCAGTCGGCAAGATCGAGTTGGAAGTGGCCTTTGGAGACGAGCACAATTACAGGGTGGAAAAATTGACCTTTGAGGTGGTCAAGATAAGAAGTCCGTACCATGCCATATTTGGGCGGCCGGCTTACGCCAAGTTCATGGCACGGCCGTGTTACGTGTATTTACAGCTCAAGATGCCGGGTCATAATGGGACCATTACGGTTCACGGCAGCCGGAAGGTGGCCTTGGAGTGTGAGGAAGGCGATGCAGCTTATGCAGAATCTGTTTGCGCAACAGAGGAGTTGAAATTTTACAAAGACAATGTTGACCCAACATATATGACCTCTCTGAAAAGGCCGACTACGGAGCATGAGCCGGCAATGAAATTTAAGTCGGCTGATGAGACTAAACTTGTTGATTTCGTTCCAGGTGATTCATCTCAGCAGTTTAGCATCAGTGCCAATCTGGATCCAAAATAGGAAAGCGCGCTCATCGAGTTCATCCGTGAGAATAGGGACATTTTTGCATGGAAACCTTCTGACATGCCAGGTGTACCTAGAGAACTCGCTGAGCACACTCTCAATGTTGATCCGAAATTTAAGCCGGTCAGGCAATTCCTTCGGCGGTTTAATGAAGAGAGGCGGAAAGCTATTGGTGAAGAGGTGGCCCGGCTCTTGGCGGCCGGGTTTATTGTTGAAGTCTTTCACCCAGAGTGGTTAGCTAACCCGGTGCTCGTGCTCAAGAAGAATGGCACCTGGCGGATGTGTGTGGACTACACGGACTTGAACAAGGCGTGTCCGGCTGATCCTTTTGCCCTTCCCCGTATTGATCAAATCATTGATGCTACGGCGGGTTGTGAGCGCTTAAGTTTCTTGGATGCTTATTCTGGATATCATCAGATTAAAATGGCAGTTAAGGACCAGGAGAAGACGGCGTTCATCACTCCCTTTGGAGCCTTCTGCTATGTGTCTATGCCCTTTGGACTCAAGAGTGCACAGGCGACTTATCAGCGTTGCGTGCAGAACTGTCTTCATAACCAGATTGGGCGCAATGTTCATGCTTATGTGGATGATATTGTGGTTAAATCCAGGAAGGAGGAAACCTTGATAGATGATCTGAGGGAAACCTTTGATAACCTACGGGTCTACAAGATGATGCTTAACCCTGCCAAATGTGTTTTTGGTGTTCCTGCAGGCAAGCTCTTGGGTTTCTTGGTTTCTAACAGAGGTATTGAAGCTAACCCGGAGAAGATCAAGGCAATCACCTCTCTGGCTAAGCCGGCGTGCATAAACGACGTCCAGCGCTTGGCGGGTCGTATTGCTGCTTTAAGCCGTTTTATAAGCCGTTTGGGGGAGAAGGCCATGCCATTATATCAATTGATGAAGAAAACTGATGACTTTGTCTGGAATGATGCAGCTAATACTGCTTTTGAGGATTTGAAAAGGCAGCTGGCCGAGCCCCCAGTCCTTGCTGCTCCGGTTGACAAGGAGCCTTTATTACTGTATGTGGCTGCTAACACACGAGCCGTCAGTGTGGCCGTGGTGGTGGAGCGCAAGGAAGAGGGTAAGGAGCATCCGGTTCAGCGGCCGGTTTATTATGTCAGCGAAGTACTCATTGAGTCCAAGCAGCGGTATCCGCATTGGCAGAAGCTTGTTTATGGTGTGTTCATGGCAAGCCGGAAGCTTAAGCATTATTTTCAGGGTCACCCCATCACTGTGGTCAG
Organism: Triticum aestivum; assembly: GCF_018294505.1. Lineage (NCBI taxonomy): Eukaryota > Viridiplantae > Streptophyta > Magnoliopsida > Poales > Poaceae > Triticum > Triticum aestivum. The sequence goes on along the minus strand of NC_057802.1, from coordinate 361,262,038 downwards.
TTCTACCCCCCTTGGAGATATCATTCAAAACAGAGAGGCCACAGGGAGAGTGGCTAAGTGGGCTATAGAGCTCGGACCTCATGGTCTGAAGTATGTGCCACGCACTGCTGTTAAATCTCAGGCCTTGGTGGATTTCATCAATGATTGGACAGAGCTACAAGTGCCCGAACAGAAGCCGGATAACACATATTGGACTATTCACTTCGATGGATCCAGGCAATTGGAGGGCTCGGGGGCTGGAGTCGTATTGGCTTCCCCTAAAGGTGACAAGTTCCATTATGTGCTACAGTTGATGTTTCCTTGCACCAACAATGCAGCTGAGTACGAGGCCTTGCTCCACGGCCTTCGGATGGCTAAGGAGATGAGCTTGAGCCGGGATAAGGTGCTTCGGCGACTCAGACTTGGTGGCTCAACAAGTATCAGGAAAGTGGGACTCCAAGGACCCTCTCATGGCGGCTTATCGCCGCGAAGTTGATGCCATTGCGGGGCACTTTCAGGGTTACCAAGTAGAGCACATCGATCGCAGGAAGAACGAGGCGGCTGATGCTTTAAGCCGGCTGGGCTCTCAGCGAAAACCGGTGCCGCCTAATATTTTCCTGGACGTCCTGCATAACCCTTCTGTTAAGTTGCCTACAGAGGAAGACTTGGTTGTCCCTGACCCGGAGGCGCGACTGCTGGCGGCTCTCCACATCATCCCGGACTGGACAGTGCCCTATCTGGCTTACATAACCCAGGGAGATTTGCCTGAGGATGAAACTTTGGCCAGACAAATAACCCGGCGGTCTAAGTCAATGATTGTTGTCAATGGTGAGTTGCATCGCCGCAGTGTTACGGGAGCGTTCCAGCGTTGTGTCTCCCCTGAGGAAGGTCAAGAGATCTTGCGTGTGATTCATGAAGGGGATTGTGGCCATCACGCCGGCTCAAAGTCTCTTGTGGCCAAGGCTTTTCGTCATGGTTTTTATTGGCTGACGGCTCATGCTGATGCGGAGGACTTGGTCAGCAAATGTGATGGTTGCCAAAGGTTCTCGCGACGGGCTCATGTGCCGGCTCAGGAGCTGAGGATGATCCCAATTACTTGGCCCTTTGCGGTCTGGGGGCTTGATATGGTTGGGCCTTTTAAAAGGTCCAAGGATAAGAAGACCCACCTCTTGGTGGCAGTTGACAAATTTACCAAGTGGGTTGAAGCGGAGCCAGTTAGCAAGTGTGATGCAGCCACGGCAGTTCAGTTTATGAAAAAGGTGATCTTTCGTTTTGGCTTCCCACACAGCATTATAACTGACAATGGTACCAATCTATCCAAAGGCGCCATGGAGGAGTTTTGTCAACGAGAGCACATTAGACTTGATGTTTCATCAGTGGCTCATCCTCAATCCAATGGTCAAGCTGAGAGGGCTAATCAGGAGATTCTGAAAGGCATCAAACCCCGGCTTTTGGTCCCTTTACAACGGACGCCGGGTTGTTGGGTGGAGGAGTTACCCTCCGTGTTGTGGAGCATCAACACTACTCCTAACAGGTCCACAGGTTTCACGCCTTTCTTCATGGTTTATGGAGCGGAAGCAGTTCTCCCCAGTGACATCCGTCATGACTCACCTCGAGTGGCGGCTTATGTGGAGGCGGATAACGAACAGGCGCGCCAAGATGCTCTTGACTTGTTGGACGAACAGCGTGATGTGGCAGCAGCTCGCTCAGCGATTTACCAACAAGACCTGCGCCGTTATCATAGTCGCCGGGTTAAAACCCGGGTCTTCCAGGAAGGCGATCTGGTGCTCCGGCTCATCCAAGATCAAACAGATGCGCACAAGTTATCCCCGCCTTGGGAAGGGCCCTTTGTGGTCAGCAAGAATTTGCACAACGGGTCATATTACCTCATTGACGTTCGGGAGCACAAAGATTCACGTAAGTCGGAGGAAGAGACCCGTCGGCCGTGGAACATAGCTCAGCTTCGGCCTTATTACACTTGAGCCACCGGCTCTCATAATGTACATATTTCTCTAAGCCATGTATATATTATGATAAGCAATAAAGCAGGACCTCTGTCCTTTTTTCTCCTCCAAAGATGAATGTGTTACTTTCATTACAAAGAGCATGTGATAACTTGAAGGAGGATCCGGCTTATGATCGTATTCGAATCTAGCCATACACAATATAGTCACTTGGGGGCTTCCTGTTCAAACATAGGTCGTATTCGAACCAAAGAGAACATAGCTGTCGATACCCATTTGATTGGCAAAGTGCCGAGCTCATTGGGGAGTTTTCTTTGATCATATTTGAATCATAGTTTAACCCCTTTGGGAACCGACGTGGATCGTATTCGAATCAGCGTCGTTAAACAATTCTTAAGGTCATTTGGGGGCTTCCTGTTCAAACATGGGTCGTATTCGAACCAAAGAGAACATAGCTGTCGGTACCCTCTTGATTGGCATCGCCACACCCACTGGGGGCTATATGATTGTATTCGAATCTTAGCATAACCCCTTTGGGACGGGTCTCTGGTCGTATTCGAACCGGAAGCCCCTAAGCTTTTCTGAGTTACAAAAAGTTCTTCTGATTATTTCCATAATGTGCACGGCGGGTATCACTTTGCCGGTTTAACTTTGATTTACAGTACTAGTTGAATACGATCGGTGCTATTAAGACTGGTAAACCGGAATTGAGGTACTAACCTTATTACCCGGGTTATATAAGCCGGAAGTGTGCTTGCAGGCCGGTAAGTGTGTTATTACGGGTATATCAAGGACATAATTGAGGACCAGTCTTTTTTGATTCATATTCCGGGTTATATGTCTAAAACTATGATTCTCAGTGCGGTAAGCCGCCTAGAGACTTGTGATTTGTCTTTCTATGCAGGATAGTTAAAGGCAACTATTTGAGCTTAAGGAAAATGAATGATCAATTATGACCCGGAGAATATAAGGAAGCAACTTCAATGGAATTCAGCATTCAACACGTGCACGATGGCACGGCAAAGTTAAAGTGTTGGTCCTATTCTATTACAAGACTCATCGAGTCCAAAAGGGTGAAGCATTGTTTAAATAAGCCGCCTACAGAGTTACGATGCTTGCTGGGTCGAAGCTTCCGGCTCATCCCTCTCCGCTCCTCCGGCTGTTCCCAAGACCTGGAAAGGTTGACGATTTCCAGTCAATGCCGCTCAGAGCTTCAAATTGAGCTTCCTCGTCAATTAACCCGGCCGGGTCAATCTCCGGGGCAAAGGTGTGCTTACGAGTCGGCGGGACTAAGCTGATGGCTTCATAACGCGGAGTGGGAATCCTCTGATTTTCTGCATCGTAACCCGGCTGATACTTGGTCAGATCCGTGTCGTTTCCTATCAGAGTGGCCACCGGGCGTACGATCTTCACGCAGGCTGCAAAGTCCCTTTGGTCGAAGGGGGTGCCGTCTTCCTTCAAACTGGGATAGCCAAGGGCAATGTCCGCCGGGTCTAGTTCTGGAAGGAACGCCTTGGCCCGGCTCAGAGCAGCTATGGCTCCGGCTCTTGCAGAGGCCCGTCGCAGCTCTTGGACACGTTGAGGAAGAACGGCGAGCCGGCGAAGAACTTCCGCCAGGTGAGTCGGCACCTCATTGGATAGGGCCACCACGGCCAAGGCGCGCTGTGACCCGGTGTAGAGTTGTTCCACCAGGGTGTACACGGCCTTCAGCTTGGTCACCACACTTTGGTTGAGGTTGGCGCTTCTGGGACCTGTTTAACAGAGTAAGATAAGCCGCCGGCAATGATGGGTTACGAGGCATAAAAATTATAAACTGGACGAAAGCCGGTGGAATGACTTACCGAAGATTGCGGCAACCATCTGGGACACTTGGCGCTTTAAGCCGGAGAGTTCGGCGGTCTTCTCTATCAGAGCTTTCTCCGCCTGTTCGGCCCGGTTCACCAGAGTAGCCTTTTCTTCAGCCCAAGCCTTCTGTTCAGCGTCAAAGTCCGTCTTCAGCTTTTCTTGCGCAGCAATACTGGACACAAATTTGGCATTGGCTTTCCGGGTCTCAGTTTCTTGCGTCTTCAGGCGGGTCTTGAGATCGGAGATGTCAGCTTCAAACTTCTTGCCAGCAGCCTGCATAATTTCCGGGTCATAGGATGAACAGTTACTATGCAATTTTAAAGTCCCAAGCCCTTTCCAAGAAAAGACACTTGGCACTTGGGGGCTAATGCATATCGAACGTTTCTATTTACAAATTACCGGGTCAAACGAGTAAACTGGAACTTAAGTCTACAACATATTCTATCATAAGTAGTAGACTTGAGGGGTAGAGTATGGTAAGAATAACAAGATAACTATGCAGTAAGTAAGAAGACAGAAGAGTAATACCTCAGACTTCTGCTGAATCTGGTTCACCATGGCAATCTCTAGGTCCCGGCTCTTGTGCACCTGGCTGACATAGCCGGAGATGATCTCTCCGATGCTCAGATTGGCATAGTCGGTGAGGTCCAGATTGGCCCGGTGGCGCCCTAACAACTCCTGCTTAGCGGAGCACTTGGCCAGCGCAGTAGGTCTCCCTGGCTCAACAAATTCCGTCCGGGTGATTACCACATCCGGGTCATCTGCCGGCTGAGCCGAGCTGGAGGCCTCCGGGTTAGCAGAAGCTTCTGCTATTGGCTTGTCGGTTGGAGCAGTGGCTTCCGGAGCAGAGGCAGCTGGCGGTTCTTGAGCGGCTACCTCCGGTTCAGGCAAGTCCGGCTCTTCGACCGGCTTGTTCTTCTTCGCCCTTTTGCTGAGTTTTGCCTGGGCACTGAAAAGACAAAAAGGTTAAGCACAAAAGTGTAAGTAAAGACAAGTACAACATGAGATGATCATCATTACCCGGGCACGGTCTTGAAAGCCGGCAGGTTCGACTGCATAGAGTCGCCAGAAGAGGGGGAAGTTTCCTGATAATTTGAGTCAGAAGAGTTGAGCGGTTGACGTATAACACCCGCCAAAGGATGAAAAGGGTACAAGTTTGAGATCACCTCGGTCCGGCGTTTCCTCGACGCATCAGGTAAGCCGGAAGAGAGGTCGGCGTCCTTGTTGGTCCGGGTGTGCCGCCGGCTCTCATGAATCTGTTGCTTCAAAAGAAATTGAGGATCTTGATAAGCTAAAGGATGTGAAAATCTTACTTTCCGGGTTACCCTTCGGACTTTCAGCCTTGGCAAGGGCTCCGAGTCGGAGGAAAGTGTCATTACCTCGTCAACCACCGGGTTACTGGCTCCGGTGTCATCCTGTTGATGAACAGCATTGATAAGGCGGACAGACATAAACAACAAACACAACAAAAGCTTACAGGTTCAGGGGTTACCTCTGACTCGGAGCTGTCGCTTAGTTGCAGCAGCTCTGAAGCAGTAGGCCTGCTTCCCTTCTTGCGGGGAGCGGCTCTCTTGGCGGCTTTCTTAGCCTTCCTGGCCTTCTTGGCCGCCTCATGGTCATATTTGACCTTCCAGAATTTGTCATCAGCCTGAAAAGTACAATGACGATTTCTTAAAGTTCAGATGAAAGCTATCTACAGAAGAAAATAAGATGTTCAGATCAGCGGCTTACCGCTGGGGCTGGGTTGGTCTTGCAGAAGGGGCTTAACCCGGTCCTTCCGCAGTCTGCCAAGCTCTCGTTCAAAAGAGCCTTGGTCATGTCCTCAGCAACGTCTTCAGGAAGATCGTTGCGGCTGTGTCGTAGGGGGTCATCTTTCCGGCCTGTGTACTCGCACATTAAGCCGGGGCGGCGGCTCAAGGGGATCACCCGCCACGAGATCCAGACCCGGACCAGGTCAATTCCGTTGAGACCATTGCCCAGGAGAGCCTTGATCTTGTTAATGGTGGGGAGCAGAGGTTGGCGCTCCGCTTGAGTTAGCTTGTCTGACAGAGGGTGTGTTGGTTCCAGACGCGAGGGGCGAAAGCCGGGCAGCGGGCTCTCATCAGCCGGCGACGTGTCTTGGCAATAGAACCACGTCTGGTTCCAGTCTTTTGGGTGGCTTGGCGGCTCGGCGTAAGGGAAAAGGCAGTCCCTCCGTCGCTGGATGGAGATGCCACCAAGTTCCAAGCTTGGCCCGTTGGCGCACTCGTTCTGACGGTTCAGGTAGAAGAGCTCTCTGAAGAGCAGCAGGCTGGGTTCTTCTCCAAGGTAGACCTCACAGAACACTTGGAAATTGCATATATTTGACACCGAGTTGGGTCCTATGTCTTGAGGCCGCAGGTCGAAGAAATTCAGCACATCTCTGAAGAACTTTGAGCCGGGCGGTGCGAAGCCCCGGCTCATATGATCCGCAAAAACTACCACCTCCCCGTCCCTTGGCTGTGGTCTCTCCTCTGATGGGTCAAGGGCACGGTAGGACATGACGTCCTTCTTGGGCAGGTAACCCGACTTTACAAAGTCCGCTAAGGTCTCGTCGGTGACGTTGGACCTCATCCAATTGCATGTGATGGGTGCTTTGGGAGCTTTGGGAGGCATGGTGAAAGTCGGAAGCCTATGATGAAAGGAAACATCCGGTTTAATTATAAGCCCGAGGAAATTTACAGTTCAGTGTTAAAGTGGCGGCTTATGGAGGGGCCTAATGACATATATCTAATTGCATTGGGTTATCTAAGCCGCTGGAGGTGATGAGAGTGATTCAATTGTTTATCATTTCATCATAAGCCGGAAATTTCACGGCGCGTGGTTTCTTTGAGCCGGAAATGTAAGCCGCCATAGCTCAGCAGAAGCAGTTTTTTTACTAAGTATGGTGAAAACAAGTTTCACAGATCGCAGTGAAAATTTCGGATCAAAATGGTCGACTAAAGGGAAAAATTCCTAGACCTAAAGCAGACGCAGGAGAAGTTCGCAGGCTCAAACAGGGATTCTATGCAGTAAAAAGAGATATATTTGCATTTGAAATGGGTGCCAAACAGCTACCGCGGCAGGTCTATACAGGTCTCAGATCAAGAAGGGCAGTAAAAATAAAAACTACCAAGAGCTCGTGGGCGACGGCGAAGAACACGGAAGAACAGGACGAACCCTACCGCAGATCTGTTCTACGGGGCAGCCAGGACTTACAGGTGCTGGTGAGTCGCGGAGGTCGCCGCCGTTCTCTCTGGACACAACAGGTTGATGCAGCGGCCGGAGTTGGTGAGGAGGAAGAGACCCGCGGCGGCGACAGCAACAGAGCTCGAGCGAAGGAGCAGTGGCGCGAGGAGGAAGACGGGCTGCTGGAGGCTCAACGGGCCGGGCTATTTATAAGGCCAGACTCATAAGTGGGCGCGAGAAACGAGGAGGCCACGACGCGGTTATCTCACCATAAAACGCCTCGATTTTCGGGATGGCAGTAAAGATAAGATCCGTTGCGGATATGGTGGAGTAAAAAACGGATTAATGGAAGATGACGTCACGGCGGATTACCCGGACTCCAGAGGATGACGTCACGCCGGGTTAATGGCCTTCACGCAATTGTAAGTCGGAGATTTTTCTGTCGAAAGAATTGAAGATTGACATGAGCCGGCTCATGTCAATCTGGGGCCTAATGTTGAGGATATAAACCCTAGAGTCACCCGCCAGCCGGGGCCGGGTTACTCATAATGGTCATCACCTGAAGCCCGGCGCCAAGCTTGAAGACGGTGGGCCAAAGATGGGCTTAAGACCCGGAGATGGTTTAAGGCCCGTAGTTACAATCATTATTATGGTAGAACTTGTAGTGTAAGGCAAGAATAGTAGAGAGTCCGAGCCGGACACTCTTATGAGCCGGCGAGGGACTCTGAGAGCTGCGGGGCGTCAACCTCTCTATATAAAGGGACGGGTGGGCATCGGTTTGGGGACAAGAAAGATCTCATCGAGAGCCAGGCATAGCGGTTAAGCTCCCTGGTCATCGAAACCCTAATCAATACCACCTCAACTGGACGTAGGCTTTTACCTTCACCGTATGGGGCCGAACCAGTATAAACCCTCGTGTTCCTTGTCCCGTTTAACCCCTTCAAGCTTCCTAGCGGCGATGGCTCCACGACTAAGTCCTAGCTCGAGGACATCTGCTGTGACAATTCCACGACACATCCCCAAGCTTAGGCTCTTGGCACTCCTTATTCCATAGTCCATCGAATCTTTACCCAAAACTTGAAAACTTCACAACACAAAACTTAATAGAAAACTCGTAAGCTCCGTTAGTATAAGAAAATATATCACCACTTAGGTACTGTTGTGAACTCACTCTAAATTCATATTGGTGTAATATCTACTGTATTCCAACTTATTTATGGTTCATACCCTCCGATACTACTCATAGATTCATCAAAATAAGCAAACAACACATAGAAAACAGAACAGTCTGTAGTAATCTGTATCAAACGTATACTTCTGGAACTCCAAAAATTCTGAAATAAATTGGTGGACCTGAGTAATTTGTCTATTAATCATCTGCAAAAAGAATCAACTAAATAGCACTCTCCAGTAAAAAGTTGTAGCTAATCTCGTGAGTGCTAAAGTTTCTGTTTTTTACAGCAAGATCAAAAAGACTTCACCCAAGTTTTCCCAAAGGTGCTACTTGGCACAAACACTAATTAAAATATAAAACCACATCTAAACAGAAGCTAGATGGATTATTTATTGCTAAACAGAAGCAAAAACAAAGGACAAGAATAAAACTGGGTTGCCTCCCAACAAGCGCTAACGTTTAATGCCCCTAGCTAGGCATGATGATTTCAATGATGCTCACATAAAAGATAAGAATTGAAACATAAAGAGAGCATCATGAAGAATATGACTAGCACATTTAAGTCTAACCCACTTCCTATGCATAGGGATTTTGTGAGCAAACAACTTATGGGAACAATAATCAACTAGCATAGGAAGGCAAAACAAGCATAACTTCAAAACTTTAAGCACATAAAGAGGAAACTTGATATTATTGCAATTCCTACAAGCATATATTCCTCCCTCATAATAATTTTCAGTAGCATCATGAGTGAATTCAACAATATAACCAGCACCTAAAGCATTCTTTTCATGATCTACAAGCATAGAAAATTTACTACTCTCTACATAAGCGAAATTCTTCTCAATCGGAATAGTGGGAGTATCATAAGAGACTCGAATACTATAAATTATTTCCATATTAAAAGAGTAATGTTCAAAAAAGGGTAATCATAATCATGACAAGTTTTATAAATATAATCATCACTACTTTTTATAGCATAAGTTTCATCACAATAATTATCATAAGTAGCAACTTTGTTCTCATCATAATCAATTGAAACCTCTTCCAAGATAGTGGAGGGGGAGAAACATCATAAGAACCAACTATAATAGCAAAGCTCGCGATACGTCAAGATCGTACCACCTCAAGAACACGAGAGAGAGAGAGAGAGAGAGAGAGAGAGAGAGAGAGATCAAACACATAGCTACTGGTACATACCCTCAGCCCCGAGGGTGAACTACTCCCTCCTCGTCATGGAGAGCGTCGGGATGATGAAGATGGCCACCGGAGAAGGATTCCCCCCTCCGGCAGGGTGCCGAAACGGGTCTAGATTGGTTTTCGGTGGCTACAGAGGCTTGCGGCGGCGAAACTCCTGATCTATTGTGCTCCCGAATGTTTTTAGGGTGTATAGATATATATAGGCGAAAGAAGTCGGTAAGGGGAGCCACGAGGGTGGGGGGTGCGCCTCCCTGCCTCGTGGCTTCCTCAAAGCTTCCCTGACGTCTACTCTAAGTCTCCTGGATTGCTTTCGTTCCAAAAATCACGCTCCCGAAGGTTTCATTCCGTTTGGACTCCGTTTGATATTCTTTTTCTGCGAAACACTGAAATAGAAAAAAAAACAGCAATTTGCACTGGGCCTTGGGTTAATAGGTTAGTCCCAAAAATAATATAAAAGTGTATATTAAAGCCCATTAAACATCCAAAACAGAATATACAATAGCATGGAGCAATCAAAAAATATAGATACGTTGGAGACGTATCAACCATTGTCAAGTCTAAGACTTGGACCCCTTAGTTTCACCACAAGGGACCTCTTCATTTGAGATACGCTTAGTTCGCTGCTCTTGATTTCACCATGGGGCTATTCCATGATACAAACTATTGTTAGAGGCCTTAAGAAGTTTTATTAGGCAAAGGCCTTAAGCAGTTTTTTCTTTAGTGAAAGGCCTTGCAAAGGTCACTCTCATCTTCTCAGACGGTGACAAGCGGCACACTAGATATACGCCACTTGTCGCAATCTGGGAGTTTCCTTTTTATAGATTCGTTTATTATAAGCGTCTAAATTTTGAACTGTTTTCAACGTTGGTTTTCTCACGATCTTCAAAATTACATCACATGTTAATCAATTTCGATGATATTTTTTCTTGTCACAAAAAAACCAGAAACATAAAAACAATAAATAAAAATGAAAACTGAAAAAACTGACAACCAAGAAAAGGATGAAAAAACCCAGAGCCGGAAGCATAATTTTTTAATAATGATTTCCCTTTTTGAGAAGTTTTTCCTCCATGAGAATTAAATATGTGCTTCTTGTGGAAGCACACATATTTCTTTTCTTTCCGAGAAGCAAAGTTGCGAGATCCTTTTCCCTTTTCCCTTCTCAATAATTTCGCCCCAAGAGAAGTAAATATGTGCTTCTATATGTGCCTCCACGAGGAAAAAAATTGTGCTTATCGTGGAAGCATAGATCCTTTTCCCTTTTCGAGAAACATAGCTGTGCTTCTCGCGGAAGCAAATCTGTACCTACATGAGAAGCAAATATATACTTCTTCTGGAAGTACATATTTTTCACTTTCAGAGAAGCATAGTTGTGCTTCTCATGAAAGCAAATATGTGCTTCTCATAGAAGGAAAAAATGCACAAAAGAATGATTTTTTCGTCTCCAAAACCTGGGGGAAACCGGCAAAAAGCCAAAAGAAAAATAAAAACGCATCTAAAACCTGAAAACGGGTTAATAATAATAATAAGAAGAAGAAGAATAAGAATAAGAATAAGAATAAGAAGAAGAAGAAGAAGTCAAAACAACACCCAACGCGTAACATGTGGCGGTGGCTCGACGTACCACTGTAAGTACTCACAGGGCAACAAAAATGACCCCTAGAGATCCTCGCAAGGGGTAACATCCAGTTAGGTGCTCTCGCCTTAAGCAGCTAAGATAAACTCTCTTTTTATCGAGTCAGCTAATGCCCAAAAGGCCGCATATTTCCTTAATGCTGAGAAGAATAACAGCTTCTCACTTTCTTTAGCAAAAGACACACTATCTCAGAAAGTGGAGATAAAGCCATCCAGATCCTGTTTAATGCCTTAAGCGCTAGAATAGGCAATTTCGTTACCCCGAGCACACCACACCGAAATTACTAATTGAGAAGTACTCCTTTCAAAGATTACTCCCACCTCTGTAGGTTGTGACAAGTGGCGCACTGCATGTGGGCCACTTGTCGCAACCAGAGAGTTTTTCCTTTTTTCGTAGATTCGTTTATTCAAAAAGTTTTATCTCTTAAACCGTGCGTCTAAGTTTTGAACCGTTTTAACCGTTGGATCCTATGTTGATAGGTTTTGACGAACTTTTTTTCATGAAACCGGACGAAAAAATGAACCGAGAGCATGTTTTTTTCCTTTTCCGGAAGCCGTTTCGAGAGGCACGGCTTGCCTCTCGCGAAAGCAAATCCGTGCCTCTCTGTTGCACAAGCAAAACCGTGCCTCTCACGCAATAAAAAAGAAAACACTTTTCTTTTTCGTTTCCAAGAGGCACGACCGTGCCTCTTGCGGAAGCAAAACCGTGCCTCTCACGGAAGGGAAAAAATGAAAACATGTTCTTTTTTCCGTTCCCGAGAGGCACGGCAGTGCTTCTCGCGGAAGCAAATCCGTGCCTCTCGCAAAAGCAAAACCATGCCTCTTACGAGAAAAAACGTATTTTTTCGTTTCCGAGAGGCACGACCGTGCCTCTCGCGGAAGCAAAACCATGTCTCTCACGGAAGCATACCATGCCTCTCACGTTTTTTCGCAAAAAAAATGATTTTTTTAATAAAAAAAATAAGAAAGACCGGTCAAAAACCAAAAAGTCGAAAAAACCCTGGAAAAAACCATCTTAAAAGCCGAAAACGTGCGGAAAAATATTCAGAGGGAGCGCCCAAAGCGCGCGGCTGAGAGCGCAGCAAGTAGCGTGCTCTCACCCCACCCCATGTGATCGTTGGGGAGGCTCCCGAAGGAGTGCTCCTCAACTAGTTGCTCTTCGTGCACAACCCCTTCAACACCTTCAGCACTACGTGGCAAATGGGCCTGCCCATGTAGATTTTTACTTCACAATTTTCGCCAGTTTTTTTGGTGTTTTTTACTCGGTTTTTGTTTTTTTATGTTTTTCCTTTTTTTGTTTCTTTTTTCTCTTTTCTTTCTTTTTCAAATGCGTGATTTTTTTCAAATTAAATATTTTTTTGCAAATTCATGAAGTTTTACAATTTTTTTTGTGTATTTTTAAAATTTTATGTTTTATATCAAATACGTGAACTTTTATCATTTTTGCAAACATTTTAAAAATTCATGAGCTTTTTAGAATTCACCAACTTTCTCCAAAATCATGAATATTTTTAAATTCATGAACTTTTTTCCAGTAAATCGTGAACAATTTTCAAATTTATAAACTTTTTCTAATCAGTGAACCTTTTTGAAATTACGTATTTTTTTTAGAAAACTGACATGTTTTTTTGGAAAAAATCAAATTCGTGTTTTTTTGAATTTTTGTGATATTTTTGGCCTAATAAGTTTTTGAAAGTCAATTGGGCAACAATCATTTTTAGGCAACAGTCAACCTGGTTGGCGTGTCCAACCGCAAAAAACTAGCGAGCATATTAGGAGTACACATAAAGCCCTACGTCTCAATCCAATCGGCCGAGTAGCCAACATGTGGGCCATTTGGGCGTAGCTGAGGTAACCCACCCAAACATGCACAATTGGATGACTTGTGAGGGACTTGGGCTTCACTTTTTCTTTTGCCTGGTCAGCCGCATCCAGCGCGCCAATGATGATATGTATCGGTCGTTAAGATAAGAGAGCTCTTGTGTGACGCACTTTGCGTCAAAATTTTGACGTTTCACAAAGGGCGTAGCTCACCTGTGCCGGCCCATTTTGCGTCCGCGAGGTGGAAAAGCATGAACAAAAGAAGCGCTAGCGCCGAGATTCGATCCCGTAACTTCGTCGCGACGCGCAAGCTAGCTGCTGCAATAGACTAGCGTTTGTGCCAAACTTGCAGCGCAACGCTGAAAGAACAAAACTACAGGGGTAAAAACTTAAACATTCGCAAAAAAATCCCAAAAATTAAAGTACAAGTGACGGATCGAACAGAGGACCTCCTATTACTGAATCAAGTCACTAGCGACATTAAAATCCTAAGAATCTGTGTCTAAAACCTCGAACATTTCATGAAAATATGAACGTTTTTGGGGATTCTGAAGTATTTATCTAAAAAGGAACAAAATTGAAAAATTACCATTTTTTGAAATTATGAACATTTTCTAAAAAATATAATCATTTTCTGAAAAACAAGAACAAAAATTGAAATCACAAAAAAAAATCGAAATATAGGAAGTTATTTCAAACCATGAACAAACCCGATCATTTTTTGAAGTCGCAAACAAAATTTGGAAACATGACATTTTTTGAAATTGTGAACAAACTTATAAAGCTGGAACATTTTTGGAAATTCCTGAACATTTTTTGAATTTGTGAATAAAAAAGAAAATTGCGAACATTTTTTGAAATTTCCTATATATCATTTGAATTTGGAAACAAATTTTTAAACAAGATTTTTTAATTTGTGAACAAAATTTTAAATTGGGATATTTTTAGAAATTCCATACATTATTTTAATTCATGAATAAGTTTTCAAAACATGAACATTTTTATAATTTTCCAATTGGAACATTATTTGAAATTACCTAACATTTTTGTAATTTTTTAACATTTTAAAATTGCGAAATTCTCCTTTTTTGTAATTTGGAACATTTTGTGTAAAAATAAGTGAACAAATATTGAAGTCTAAATTTTTTTTCTTAACAAAATTTCAAAACAGGAACATTTCTGAAAAAAAAATAGAAAAATAAACTTTAAAAAAGAAAAATGAAAGAAAATAAAAAAGGAAATAAAAGAAAGGAGAAACAAAATAACTAAAAAAGGAGAGAAATGAAAAATGACACGGGAAAAATAAAAAATAAAAACCAAAACCAAAACCAGAAAAAACCGGCTGGAACCTTCCAGAAGGTTACCAAAACCGGGATTGGTGGAACGCACTCCTAACTTGTAAATGGGCCGGCCCATCTCAGTCTATCCCTTCCCCTTCAATCCTGTGTGCGGTTATCCGACAATTTGACGCAGAATACATCAATTAGGAAATCGCTTAAGATAGGGCGCCTCTATGTCTAGCTATAAGCAAGACATAGGAAACCCTCGCGTCAAGGCAGCTCGAGATGGGCCGCCCAGGTGCGTTGGAGGTCACAACCTCGTGTTTCTCTTATTTTTTTTCACGTCTTTTGTTTTCGTTTTTTCATTGCTTCGTCTTATTTATGTTTACATTCCAAAAATTCTAAACATACATATTACCCTTCTGTTTCTATCATTCTATGGCTTTCTGCGTGTTGCCCCCAAGTATGTTAAAAAACAAAAGAATATGTGTATTGCCCGTTTGTTTCCTGTGCATGCGGCTTACCTTTTCCTCCAAGATTTGATGTTTTATTTTTGAATTTTTTTCTTGTCATTAGTACTTGGACCGGCAAAGAAAGCACAAAACCGTGAAACAGGTGCGAAAACAATGAAATAGCATCATCCTATCCTAAACACGACCTCCCGCGAAGTGAAAAACTATGTGTTTTCCCTCCATTTTTGTTCCACTTTCTTGTAGTACTGTCCTTTTGGTGCTAGTGCTTTACTCCCTCCATTTTATTTACTCTGTAGGTAGCTTGTCTAAAGTTAAACTCTATATACTTTGATTAAGTTTGCAGAAAAATATATTAACATATACGTCATCAAATAAATACCATTAGACTTCATTGTATATGTTTTCACGTCGCATTAAATTTTCAATTTCGCTATTTTTCAGTCAGCTGAAATTTCACTTTTCGGTCAGTCAAATTTGTGACCATTGGATTTTTCTTTTAGATGCGTGCTGCGTTTTTTTCTGACTTGTGTTGTTTGTTATGTGGGCTTCTCTCTCTTTTTGAATGGCCCCTTATTTGGGTCAGTCGATTTATTTTCTGGGCAGAAGCCCATTAACTGTGCAATCCAGCCCTCCTCTCTCTCTCTCTCCCTTGATTTTTTAATACTTTTTTGCTTTTATGTGCTTTCGCTTTTGTTTTTCTGATTCTCTTTATTAGTTGGTTTTATTTCTATTTTGTGGATATTTTTTGATTTATTTCTGTTTTCTGTTTCTATGGGTTTTTTTCTTTTCCCTATTTTCTTTTCTTTATTGGTTATATTTGTTTTTTGTGGGTTTTTGGCTAAGTGTAATTATATAAAACAAATACTATATAATATGTGCCAAAATTTCATGATTATATGTACACTAAAAATGTGCAACTTCTGTGTAAATAGTTTGAAAATAATTCATTATTTGTTTTATTATTTTCAGTTCATTTCTTCTTTAATGGGAAACCAATGACACTAATTCGTTGTTTATTAGAAAACTTCACTATTTTAATTTTTTAATTTTTATTTTATTTTCTTTATTCTTCAAGGGTAATACCAATACCTCTAATTCATTCCTACTTAGGAATTGTTTTGTGAAATTTCGCTGTTTGTGCTTAGTTTTGCATATTATAAAAAAGCGTAATTTCTATTCAAACCGTGTGCAAATGTTATCATTATTGTTTTTTACCTTTCTTTCTTCTTAAACGGTTAATACCGATACCACTAATTCATTATTTTGATCCGGAGAAGTAGAGACACCATGTATCAAATACCAATGCTACTAATTCATTCTTTCTTTAGATAATTTTGTTTTTGCGGAAATTTAAATATTATGTGTTTATTCTTGCATATTATAACAAAGCGCAATTTATGTGCAGATTGTGTGCAAATTTTTTCAATATTTTGTTTTAGGTGTTTATATATTTTTCTTTCTATTTAAGGGTATTTTTTCTTCACTTTTTTATTTCTGTTTTCTGTTACTAATTCATTATTTCTTTAGATAATTTTGTTTTTGCGGAAATTTAAATATTATGTGTTTATTCTTGCATATTATAGCAAAGCGCAATTTATGTAACGCCCACGATGCGGCTATATCTCCCACGTGTCGAGGCACGACTTAGAGGCATAACCGCATAGTGGTTTGTCGCAAGAAGGGTCATCTTCACACAATCCCATGTAATGAACAAGAATGGGATAAAGAGTTGGCTTACAATCGTCATTTCACACAATACATGAATATAAATCATACATCATCCAAAATACAAACATATAGACCGACTACGGTCAAGATCCAAATGAAAATAAGACAACCCCAAATGCTAGATCCCCGATCGTCCCAACTGGGCTCCACTACTGATCATCGGGAAAAGACACATAGTAACGACCACGTTCCTCATCGAACTCCCACTTGAGATCGACCCCATCATCTGCACTGGCATCGTCGGCACCTGCAACTGTTTTGGTAGAATCTGTGAGTCACAAGGACTCAGCAATCTCACACCCGCGAGATCAAGACTATTTAAGCTTGTAGGAAAGGATGGTGTAATGAGGTGGAGCTGCAGCGACAATAAGCATATATGGTGGCTAACTTGCGCAAATGATAGCGAGAAGAGAAGCAACGGAACGGTCGTCATCTAGCAATGACCAAGAAGTGATCCTGAACACCTACTTACGTCATTCATAACTCAAACCATGTTCACTTCCCGGACTCCGCCGAGAAGAGACCATCACGGTTACACACGCAGTTGATGTATTTTAACTGGGTCAAGTGACAAGTTATCTACAACCGGACATTAACAAATTCCCATCTGCCTCATAACCGCGGGCACGGCTTTCGAAAGATAATACCCTGCAGGGGTGTCCCAACTTAGCCCATCATAAGCTCTCACGGTCAACGAAGGATAAACCTTCTCCCGGAAAGACCCGATCAGTCTCGGAATCCCGGTTTACAAGACATTTCGACAATGGTAAAACAAGACCAGCAAAGCCGCCCGAATGTGCCGACAAATCCCGATAGGAGCTGCACATATCTCGTTCACAGGGCACACCGGATTGTCCAAGCTTCCGATAGGCCAGCCCAGAGTTGCCCCTGGTGGCCACCGGCGACTGACAGGTTGGACCAATACTCAGAGGAGCACTGGCCCGGGGGTTTAAAATAAAGATGACCCTCGGGCTCTAGAAAACCCGGGGGAAAAAGGCATAGGTCGCAAATGGTAAAACCAAGGTTGGGCCTTGCTGGAAGAGTTTTATTCAAGGCGAACTGTCAAGGGGGTCCCATAAATCACCCGGCCGCGTAAGGAACGCAAACTCAAGGAACATAATCCCGGTATCACAGAAACTAGGGCAGCAAGAGTGGAACAAAACACCAGGCATAAGGCCGAGCCTTCCACCCTTTACCAAAATATATAGATGCATTAATTAAATAAGAGATATTGTGATATCCCAACATATCCATGTTCCGACATGGAACAAACTTCAACTTCACCTGCAACTAGCAACGCTATAAGAAGGGCTGAGCAAAAGCGGTAACTTAGCCAAACAAAGGTTTGCTAGGAAAGGATGGTTAGAGGCTGACATGGCAAAATGGGTGTCATGATATAGCAAGTGATAGGTAGCGGAGCATGGCAATAGAGCGAACAACTAGCAAAGCAAAGATAGAAGTGATTTCGAGGGGTGGTCATCTTGCCTGCAAGGTTCTCAGAGTTGTCGAAAGTTTGATCCTCGTAAGCGTACTCAACAGGTTCCTCGTTCACGAACTCGTCTCCCGGCTCTACCCAAGACAAGAACACAAACAAACGGAACCACAATCAACAACGAGAAATGCACAAGCAACATGATGCAAAACATGTATGATATGCAAGATATGATATGCGTGCTCCGAAAGGAAAATGGTGAACAAGGCAGTAACTTGGCAAACCAAGCATGCCACTGGAAAGATGAGATGATTTCGGTCGAAATCGATATAAAGATCACCGGAAACGGATGCACGGTTTGCAAATGGCAAGCAAAACAAGAATGACACGAATCTGCGATTAACAGCATGATAGCACTTAAAATGCAACAAGTAACAATTCTACAGCACTCCAACATAGCAACAAAGCATATGACAGTAATCTACAGGAGATGCTTGACAAAAGATGAACACTGAGCTACGGCTAGATCACAACATATCAAGCTCAAACAAGCATGGCAAAAGTGCAAAAGATAACAGGATCACAGACTTGGTGAAAAACTGAACATGGCAGAAAACAGCATCAGGTAGCAATGTTCAGAGCACGAAATCAACATGCTACAGGAACTTAACATAGTAAAACAAGGCATGGCAGTGTTCTACTAAATGAATATGAAAAAAGTCCCTTACTGACCCTAAGCCAAAAACGATCATAAGATATGATGGCAAGCATGTAAACATAGCAAGTTTCGTTATCAGGTTTCAGACTTAGCAGAAAAACAGAGCATGGCAGAAATAATAATATGTAGGCCTCTTTGTGAGCTTGATGCACTCACTACAGAGCAATGCATGACAAATCAAGCACATCTACAGCAAGATGGAATATTTATGAAGCTATCCATGGCAAGAACAATTGCATAGCATGTATGGATCAACTACAATAAGCTTGGCAAAATTGCATATCATGTTAAGAATCTGCCAGAAATATTTTATAGCAAAAATAGAGCAAGATTGAGTCATGCTACGCCACTCCATAATTGCAAACAAATGCCGGAATGGATCAATTAAAACTATAGCTACAAAACATCCTTACTGAACATCTCCAAAATATGCATGGATCTCTCTGTAGCATCAAGTTTACATGGCAACAAAATAACAGCAGACAAAGACTTGGAGAAATCACTAAGTCCCTGAAATCAGAAACATTACGGAGCCTACTTCGCATTCTTGTGCTAGTCACCACAGAGATCAAAAAAATACATGGCATACATCCTTGGAAATATGGCATGGCATACAACAAAACACATGTAGAGCTCATGCTCATAAGATGCACAGATTAAATAATACAAAAATGACAAATCTCCAAGTTCTGCTAAGAACCAGCAGATAACAGCAACTAGCCCTCTTCCAACAGAGATTTGGGCATCAAGATGACCTCTAATGAACATGGTGCAATTTAA
This sequence comes from Triticum aestivum, assembly GCF_018294505.1. Classification (NCBI taxonomy): domain Eukaryota; kingdom Viridiplantae; phylum Streptophyta; class Magnoliopsida; order Poales; family Poaceae; genus Triticum; species Triticum aestivum. The sequence continues at coordinate 361,242,823 of NC_057802.1, read as the reverse complement.
CGAAATGAAAAGCATCACGAGGCGAACAATTTGAAATATTACACGTGCGAATCGGAGCTACATGCAAGGAGTTGTGCAATGATGAACATGGACATATGCTGTTAAAATTCAATGACTTGGAGAAAATTAGGGCGGGCGAGAAAGTCAACGCTACAGCGAACTACCAGATCGGATCGGGACTTGGCCTCGATGGCAGTTGCCGGCGACGGGAGGAAGAAGGAGGCGGTGGCCGGCCGGAGGGGAGGCGAGGACGGTGGCGCGGGGCAGAGAGGCGGCGCCGGCGGCGGGAGGCGGAGGCGGCGGCCGCGGGCGGCGGGGCCGGCCGGCGAGCACGGCGGCGGCGCGGCGAGGCGGAGCTCCGCGCCGGCAATGGCGACGGGCGGCGCCCGAGTCGGGCGACGGAGGCGCGCGGGGCGCGCGGGCTCGGGCGACGGCGGATCTGGGCCGGGAGGGCCCCGTACGGGCTCTCCGGGCCGGCGGCGGGAAGGAGGCGGCGGCGACACGTGTCGGCTCCGGATTGGCCGGCGGGCGGCGGTGGCGATTTCGTCCGGCGGCGCTGGACGCGTCCGCCCGCGGAGAGGAGATTTTTAGGGTTTCGGGACTGCGAATGATATTTCGGGATGCTCACTATTTATAGGTAGAGGGAGCTAGGAGGCTTCAAATGAGGTGCGGTTTTCGCCCACACGATTGTGATCGAACGACCTAGAGCATGGAAGAGAGTTTTGTGGGTTTTGGCCTGGTTTTTAGGAGGGTTTTTGCTGGACACTCAAATGGACTTTGCGGATGCCCGGTTAACCGTTGGAGTACCAAACGACCTCCAAATGGAACGAGACCGGTGGTCTCCGGGTGGTGTAATAAGGCCACTTGACAAGCCTCGGTCCATTCCGAGAAAGTTTGACACCCGCACACGAAAGAAAACAAGAGGGGTGCACCGGAGGAGATAGGAGCGCCGGATTGCAAAACGGACAACGGGAAAAATGCTCGGATGCATGAGACGAACACGTATGCAAATGCAATGCACGTGATGACATGATATGAAAATGCATGACATGACAAAATGCAAAACGAAAGACAAAACCCGACCACGGAGGGAATATCATAACACATAGCCGAAAATGGCAAGAGTCGGAGTTACAATTATGGAAAGTTACATCCGGGGTGTTACAATTTATGTGCAGATTGTGTGCAAATTTTTTCATTATTTTGTTTTAGCTGTTTATATATTTTTCTTTCTATTTAAGGGTATTTTTTCTTCACTTTTTTATTTCTGTTTTCTGTTTCTATGGGTTTTTATTTTTCCCATTTCCTTTCCTTTATTGGTTATTATTGTTTTTTGTGGGATTTCGGCTGAGTGTAATTTTATGCAAACAAATACTATATAATATGTGCCAAAATTTCATGATTATATGATTATTTTTGCATAATACGATAAAGTGCAATTTCGGTGCAAAGTTACCCGCAAGTTTTTTTGTTGTGTTTCTACTTAAAGGAAATACAATATTTCAGTTACACTATGGAAATTATAGTAGAATGCAAGAAATGCACTATCATATGCTTATTGTTTGCATATTTCAAAAAGTGTAATATCAATGCAAATTGTGTGCAAGTTTTGAGAGTGTTTCCATTTTCATTTTCTTTTCTTCTTAAAGGGTTTCATTCTTTTTTAGAAAATTTAATTATTTTGATTTTGTTTTAGTTTTTTTCTTCTGAAAGTGTAATACCAAGGCTAGGTGTTTAGTCATTGTAGCCTGATTTTCCGCCGGCTGTGACGTCTTTTTATCTTTACTGTTCTTGTGCTTGTGAGCTAGTTCTAGACCTCAAACTCTGTTTACGTACTTTTGGCTAATAAATTGGCTGCGCGCATCATTCTGCTGTAGAGGTCGGGGGCTTTCCTCTTTTTCAAAAAAAAATATGCATTTTCCGTCATTGTTTGTTTTATGCGTTTTTATATTTTATTTCTTTTTTTTGTGCAATGCAATATCATACCCATGGCCAGCCAGCTCACGCACTGACAAAGCCGGAGCTAGCTAGCTCACGCATGGACGCAGCTGGAGCTATAGCTAGCTCATGCGCCACGGCCAGCCGAAGTAAATAAAAATAGAGCGAGTAAGACAGACTTGACAATATAAATTACTCCGAGCTGTGGGGTGTGAGCCTCGAACACGACTTGTGGGATGTGACGTCCGTGCGCGTTCCCAACTGCTAACAGAAAGGATAAGATTCCAACCACCAGCAAGTAACCGCTCCCACATGAACAGAGCACACACAGCTAGCTAGCTGTAGCTGAGCTACACCTCCTTCTAGAAGATCGTCGTCACGAAACTGAACGATGACCCTTAGCTGCCAGACGGCGCTAATAAAAAAATGGTAGTATAATCAGCGCAAATCCTGGCCGAGGTCAAATCACAGGATTCGGACCACTGCAACAAATCGCGGCAGACCGTACGATTGATTCAACAATCAACAATATCAAAACAGGTGCTACTGTGCTTGGGATGGGAGATGGCGGAGCGTGAGGACGATCCGGCGATCTGCTTGGGTACCGTGAGGGAGATCAACCAGCTGCATGCTGTCGAGAGCGGAACGTTTGGAATATATCTGCATCGGCATTAACAGGGCAGCAGTTTTCATGATCTTGTGTATCAAACTATCAATTCAGTACTTGTACTAGAAGAAATTATGGGGACAGGGGCAGCGATAGTAGTAAAGTCGATCGATGTGGACACTCCTGCAGTTCGATCGTTGTTCGTTAGTTACTTAAATCGAGTTGACTCCGCGCGCCTTGGAAGCCAAGCGTGTGCCTTGGAGACCAAGCATCTGCCGATGATGCCCGGAGCTGCGGAGAAACAGCCGGGTGCATGAAAACAATAGGAAAATCCGGCCATCTGATGCTTAGCCCAGAATTAGAATTGAAAAAGATGAAATATTGACCAGCAGGGCAAGCAATGAAGAGGAATGAAGCTCGGCTTGGGTGCCAAGAAACCAGTGCAAAAAGGAGTGCAGGTTCATCATCCTACAAACAATAGCGACGTCTAATCTTAGGCCAACTTCATCGCGCGACCCTATCCTGTCCGCCCCCGTTTGTTTGGGATAAAACGGAGAAACCAGACGGCCCAACGCGCGGGCGCAAACGGACTTTTGTCCATTTTGTGTCCGCTTTTGACCCATCCCCTGCCCAAGTTTGCGCCGGTTTTGGGGTGAAACGGACAGTGCACGGACGGGCGGGACGCGCGCGCTTGTCCTCCACTGGTCCGCCTGTCGGTGGCACAAAGCAAAACCCTTCGCCCGCCCATTTGGCGCCATTCCCATCAAACCCTCGCACGTCCCTCCCGCCACCCCTCTCCCTCCCCCCATCCATGGCCGACGCTCGGCCGAATTCCGGCGGCCTGGCCATCGACCCGCCCGGAAAGGTGAAGAAGAAGGTGGCCAAGGCGCCAAGGAAGCCGCGGTCGGAGTGCACGCCGGAGGAGATCGCCAAGTTGGACGCCGAATCGGCGAAGAGGAGGGAACGAAGAGCGGTCGTCAAGGTCAATGCCGCCGCGGCCAAGTTCGCCGCCCAGTGCGATGCGATGGAGGCCGCGCGGCACAAGGCCGCGGTCGACGAGAAGGAGGACATCGTCAACAAAGCGCACGCCCTCCTCATGCTTGACATGGGTCGTCCGGTCGGTTTCCCTGCAGCGGCCGTCAGCCTGGCGAGCACAGGCTCGTCGGTCGCCCGGCCTCCGCACTGCCAGTCGCCGACGTCGCGGACCACGCCCATGTCGCCCAGCTTTCCTCCGCCAAGGCACGACGGCCAGACCCGTTTCTCGGGGTCGCCGGACGTCGGCTTGTCCGCGCCGTCCACACCGCGCCCCGCGGCCTCAATGTCACGCCTGGGTCCAGCAGCGGCGGCCGGCCATCCATCGAGATGCAAAGAAAGCAAGCACGGGCACCGTTCACGGGCACCATGCCGCCCCCCCCCCCCCCCGCGTCTTGTTGACGGAATGCCAACACCAACGCCATCGGTCGATGACCCCTTCTACAACCAGTACATGGAGGACGTGATCTTCGAGGGTGGGCAGGGCGGCCAAGAGGAGGAAGATCGACATGGAGGAGGCGACCCGACAAAGGTAGCTCGATATGGAGGAGGCGGCCCGGCAAAGGCAGCTCGACATCGAGGCCGACAACGTCAAGGCCAGGCAGAGGCAGCTCGACATCGAGGCCACCAATGTCGCCACCAAAGCGAAGGAGGTGGCCCTTGCGATCATGAGCGTGGACTTGTCAAAGATGAGCGAGAAGACGAGGGCCTGGTTCGAGGCCAGCAGAAGGAGATGCTCGACGCCGAAGGCCTGAACTAGGTCGCCCGATCGGCCGTGGCCGTTCTTTTTGGAGGCTGGCATGGGTGCCGCCCGCCCGCTGGGCCGCTGGCTGTGTGCCGGCGAGAAAAACATTCATTTTGGAGGCCGACTGTGTTGCCGGCCGCTGGCTGTGTTGCCGGCGAGGATAACTATTCATTTTGGAGGCTGGCTGTATCGCCGGCCTGATGAACTAGGGCTTGACATTTAAAAGTTGCTCTTTTTTAAAAATAAACACGGACAGGATGGAGCAAACGGATGCGGCCGCGCGCCCGGATGGAGCAAACGGATGCGGCCGCGCGCTGGGCGCACGGTCATCGCATCCCAGAACACGTCCGGACACGACCCTATTACCTTACCTAAACGGACAGAATCCGGATAAAACGGACGTCCGTTTGAGATCGCGCGGTGGAGTTGGGCTTATATACGGACGCCCTTACGGGGGTTCGCTGTGCACTTCAAATACGCGTCTTAAAATCATTCATTCAAGTTATACGTACAACATCGGCACTCTATGGAAAGTCATGTGCTCCTGCTCCACCTGTGGCAGTGTGGACAACTCACAACCGTCCAAAATCCGTGCATTGATAGATCACGTCGTGACGGCGACTGGGCATGGCGATCAGCATTTTGTTGCAAATCCGCGCAAGAAAACAGGTGTGCTCAGCTCGGCGCTTGCACGTGTGCGTATTTTTTGAGCTCCGAAAAGAACGAGAAATCTGAAAGCCACTGGGAATGCGACTGGTCCACGATTGTGAAGACGTACCTTTCGGTCTTCAGCAATGGAACTACGGAAAGATATAAGTTAGAGCGTTAGTGTCACATGATCAACCTTATAGCCGCCGGTACCTCACCAAAAAAAACTTATATTCGCCGGCGTGGAATAGATGTATCTAAGTCAAACACCCCAAAAAAAGTCAAATACCCAAACTATCGGTGCACCGGTGTTTTGGATGTTAGTAACATCCAAGGTTATAAATGTCTTAGATTTGTCTAGAGATGGATGTACTTAGACGAGTAAGGCGTTTTGGTGCCCAGACTCATCTGCACCTGGTTAGAAAAAATTCGTGAAAAATTCGAACAAAATCAAAAAATTCCAAAAAAAATTGTGCGGTAAACAATTTGATGCGTGAGGCCCGCTCCAAATTTCAATTCATTTGGACATCTGAACAGCTCTCGGCAAAAAAGTCAAATCGGGCCAAAATAGTACATGAATAGTAAACATTTTTACAAACCTCCAATTTGTCTTTTTTGCTGAGAGCTCCTCAGATGTCCAAATGATTTAAAAATTGGAGTGGGACCTCAAGCATCAAATTGTCTACCGCCCAAGGCCTAGCCACGGGGATCAGCCCGATACGCTAGTTATAAAGGCCGACCTATTGCTCTTCGGCCTACTGAGCCATTTGTTTTTTAGAGATTAGAAAAGACTAAAAAGTAAAAAAAAAGGTAAAAAACATCTAAAATTAAGATTAGGAAAGTGTAAAAAATTAAGAAAAGAGTACAGAAACATCTAAAATTAAGAAAATAATATAGAAAAATCTAGAAATAGAAAAAAGCATGCACTATAAAAAAATACACTCCATATCTGGTCTCTCAACCCCCATATTTGGTATTTCGGGTCCAAATTTTGGAGCGCACTCCATCCAACAAAAATCGTGGCGCGAAGGAACCATCACAAAATCCCCAACTCATGATGGGAATGGATAGGAGATTTGGGGGAAAATGGTGTCCCATTAATGAGTGAGTCCTACAAGGTAGATGAAATTTGGAGTAGAATATAGCAATTCTGAGTTTGTCTTTGTCAGGTCCCAGCCTCCAAATTTTTTGGCCATCAAAGTTTGGGTACCATAATTTTTCCAATTTTAATCGAGGGGCGAGTCAATTACTCATGTTCATTTCCATTTGTTTCCATGTGTTGTACATACTTTATTTATTAATATTGTCAATTCATCTCAAACAAAGGTACTTAGTTATCATATGTCCACTATCGGTGTAATATGTATTGCAGCCAGTTTTTGTTTACAAAAGTACTTGTTGATTCTCGACTAAATTTTCATTTTCGAGAAATAGGCTTAACGTACCCAACTATGTGCTCCAAATGTTCACTTAGTGTTATTAGAGTTAGCGAAATGGTGAAATAGCTTTTTGCACATGGGTTTATCCTTAAAAATGTTCTTTTTCAAATTGAGGAGCTCACATAGCCGATTTCATTGCATGAAACCAAAGTAACATAGCATGCCACACTCACACCTCTTTCCCTCTTAGTTTTATTTCTCATGCCACACTCACGCCTATTCCACTCTTAGTTTTATCTACTGGCATAAGAAACTACAACTAACAAGCATGCTAAACCAATAGAACACGGTCACAACAAGGATCAACAACACACTGCAAGACCACCAACAACCATTCAATGGAGTACATAATTTGACACACTCAAAAGGAGCTCAGCTCCATCCATCATCCAACAGTGATCCTTATTGGGATGGGCACCCAACCCATACTTCTACTGAAGATTTTAGATGTCACTTTTGTGAGAATAAGCACCTCGTTATGAAACTAGTGTTACATGATTTTTTTTCTACATACCAGTCCAGCTATTAACTCAATGTGAATCTTGGAAAATAATATTAGTAGGGTCATATGGATATACACAATCAGAAGAAGTTGCATTCCTAGTAGAATTGACAAAATTAGTGTAGTAGCACCTACAAGAACGATCCCCTGAATTCACCAGGGAACCCCATAATCTAGGAACTTATCAGAAAAACAATTAGACATATCTTGTAGGCTAGTGGTACACTGCACACTCCCCAGATATGCATGTCCTAACTTACAAACAAAAATCATCTATGTCTTCCAGTTCACCATATAAGCAACATTTTTTTATCTTTACTTTTCCAGCCTCTCCTAATGGGCACATCTTTGGTTACAATGCTACCATGTGCAGCTAGCCACAGAAACACTTTAAAAAAGGCATTCTACCAACACAAATCTTTGTATGTGGCCAATTAATAAGAACAATCTTAAGAGTTAGGTACATATATTGTACAGGAAAAATGCCAGATTTTGTGAGTGGCTCACAAGAATCTTGGGCACCCTTCAAGATACCAAAGTTCTACAGCCCCCCCCCCCTCTCCCCCAAGAACTCTTGTAAGTCTAATCATATCCAACTAAAAGTGAGGATATATGGGTAGGTTGTCAGAATTGTGATTCTATTATATGATTCTTCGACTTTACGATCCAAACTAACCCCTATGATTCTATGATTTTAGTTACTAGAATGTATGTTTATACTATTTTGATAGTTAAGATTATACGATTTGCGACCCTGCCATTGTTTAGAATCACGATTTTGACAACCTTGATGGAACCACATGAAAATAATCATAGCATATTTGAGAGTGGAGCCTCTTTGCATCTTCATCACTTTCTTTAGGATGTCTAAAGAGTATTTCTCCTTTCCCAAGCATAGAGCCAAATATAGCCTTGGAGAGGGTATGCAAAAATAGCTTGACACCTTGTATTTTTTTTTTACATTTGATACTCCACATGATTGTACATTTTCCATAATTTGACCATGAAATTGCGTAGTAGGGGTCTTCCCTACTATTTTTCGCTAAAAAAGCGAGGTTATATAGCATATTTGTAACACCCCCAATGTCATGCTACAGTGACCTCACCCTAATGGTGCCATGTCATCAAGTTTTTTTTCGAGAGTACAGCAATGGCGTACCATATTTTTATAGAAGAGAGCAAATTGATATACAAGAGATGCCTGAGAATAGATGCATACATCTATTCTCGGCTACGCCCGAACACAACCCACACCGGCTAACTAAACCTACTCTCTCACAAAACGTGACAACCCACCAATGCCTACACCGGTCGTTCTCCACTCTTGCACCTCACTTATAATCACTTCCACAAACTCAAGGGGCGTCCTATGTTGCCTAGTCCTGTTGAAGACCCGAGCATTCCTTTGTTTCCACAAAGCCCATGCCACCGCAATCACAAAGGTGTCAAAACCGTGTTTGTTGGCCCTACTGAAACCCTTCCTGGCACCCAGGCACCAATCCAATAGATTATCATCTGTTGTCGGCCTCATGACGTCCAAGTTTAGGGCCTGAAAGCATTCATGCCAAACTTCCCTCGCATGCACGCATTGGACCAGAATATGTTCGGCATTGTCTTCTTCTTGCAGGCACGTGTAGCAGGCGGAAGGCCGGTCTTGTAACCCATGCTTAGCTCTCCGGTTCGAGGTCCAAATTCGATGCTGCACCGCCAACCATACAAAAATCTTGCACTTGAGAAGTGCCCAGCTCTTCCAAATGCATGAGCCGTAAGAGACCTGCCGGGTTGTGAGACGAAGACGGTGATACGTGGAGCTAGCAGTGTACCTCCCCGAGGGGCCAGCCGACCAGGAAAAGCAGTCCGGTCTGCCTAGATCACGCCGAACCGTACTGATAGCCAAGTTGAGGTGCACGAGCTGCATGTGTCCAATAAAGGTGAGGTCCCCGGTCACATCCTACAATCATCTGCCACTGTCCAGGCCCTCACTGACCGTACGCCGATTCCTTGTTCGTGTGTCCACCATCGCATGGATCAAAGGAGCATTATCCTCGGCTGCAAATCCAAGAATCCATCTGTCCCTCCAGAACAACACCTTGGTGCCTACCCCAACTTCAATCTCATCCAGACTGTCAAAAAGTGCTCCAGCATGTCTATCATTTGTCATGGCTAGCCCCTGCCAAGGTCTCTGCGGATCCATCTTCTTAAACCACTCCCATCTCACTCTGAGAGCTAGCCCTTGTAACTCAAGATTCCTCACCCCCAAGCCCCCAAGCCACGTGGGCCTACATACAGTGCTCCAAGCCACCAAGCACTGGCCACCATCAACTTATTCCTTCCCTGCCCAAAAGAACGCCCACATCCATTGATTGATTTCCTCCAACACCCAGGCTGGTGCTCCGCAATCATGAAGTGGTGGATGAGTTTAGCAGCAATCACCAACTTGACCAGCACTAGGCGACCCGATCTTTGGAGCAGTCCTCTTTGCCACGCCAGGGCGCAGTGCTTCACTTGGTCCACCATGGGTTGCCAGTCGGCCCGACTGAGCTGGTGAATCGCAAGCTGCAACCCCAAATACTTACATGGGAAACTTCCTAGGTTGCATTGCAATAAGGTCAGCACCCGGTCCCTATCAGAATCATCGCTATGGATCAGAACCGCAGAGGATTTGTGATAGTTCACCTTGAGGCCCGACGCGTCTCCAAACATCTTCAAAGCGTCTCTAACAAACCTCAGATCCACCTCTGTTGGCTTAACAAACATCGCCACATCATCCGCATATATGGATACACTCTGGGCCGCTGAAACTCCAGTAAGACTGCTAGTCACGCCCATGTCCGTGACTTTAGTCATGATCTTGGATAACACGTCCATCGCGATGATGAACAAAAGGGGTGAGACAGGGTCTCCTTGCCGTAGCCCTTGCATTTGTTGGAAGCTTCTGCCTGGGATCCCGTTAACAATCCTTTCGTGGTCGCCGTCCTAAGCAGGATAGATATCCAAGACATCCATTTTTGCCCAAACCCTTTATGTCTCATTACCTCGAAAAGGAACGGCCAGGCGATCGAGTCAAATGCTCTTAAGATGTCCAGTTTCAGAAAAACTTCGACCTCCTTACGGGCGTGTATCTTCCTAGCCACTTGCCGAACCAGAAGAAAGTTGTCATGCATATGCCTCCCGCAAATAAAGGCAGATTGGTTAGCAGCCACAATCTTCGACATTCTATGCCTTGCGCGATTAGCGAGCATCTTTGCGAAAAGTTTAGCAGCACTGTGCGTCAAACTTATAGGACGAAAGTTGCCTACCACCTCCGCGTCCGGCTTCTTCGGGATGAGCACAATATGCGCTCTATTTAGTTTTCCAAAACCCCTACCATATCCCACGTACAACTTCATGACCACGACCATCACGTGTTTTTGATAATGGGCCAGACCTTCTGGTAAAAAGCAGCGATAAACCTGTCTGGCCCTGGCGCACAATCAGGTGGCAGTTCCTTCCTCGTGTCCCAGACTTCCTCCTCGGAGAAGAACACATCCAGATTCGAGAGATCATGAGTTTCCATCTCTAGAAAATCGAGATCCAAATCCGCCACTTGCATGGCCCAAAAGATGTTGGAAAGCCTCCGCGAAAATCTCCTCCTTCCTCTGCTGTTTTGTGATCAACTCATTGTTGTGCCTAATGTGCGGTATGTAGGTCTTCAATCTGCATCCATTCGCCACATCTTGAAATAGCTTGGTGTTGGCATCTCCTTCCCGTATCCAGTGGAGGCGCGATCGCTGCCGCTCAATGGTGCATTGCAAAGAGGACAAACCCACTAGCACGTGCTTAAGCGTTCTCCTTAGCCAACGTTCTTCGATAGTGAGTTCGCGAGACTCCATGGCTCGATCCTTATGAAGGATGATGTAATTCGCAACGGCCATCTTTGACTTAATGTGTCCACTTGATAAAAATCAAAGCCAATTCAAATTTAAAATAAAGTCAAAATAATTATTTCATCAAGCATTAAAAATAAAATGTTTGTAATATCCCATAAAATCCCTAAAAAAATCATGAAGAAATCACCCATTTTGGAATTACCAAACCGCCCCTAGAAATATCTTAAAGTGGCCCAACAACACTTATTTGAACCTTTTAAATGCAAACATAATTTGAATAAATTCAAATAGACTCCAAACTTTTTGTGGCAGTACTAAATAATTCCTAGTATTTGATTTGACAAATTGCATATTTTACAAAAGTCATCTGGTGGTCAAACAAATAGAAGCACTAGCTAAAAACTAAAATAGAAAAAAGAACAAAAGAAAAACCTAGCGCTACTATGCACTTAGGCCTAACACTCCCACGGTGCGGCCCGGCCCGTTGGCCAGGGCCTTTCTTCCTCCTCCCGCCACTCTGGAGGCCGGGCGCTCGCCATGGCCGTCCACGTGTGGATGGACATGCGCCGACCATCCCGCGGCGCCTGGAGGGATAAGAACAACCCCGCAGCCCCCCTAAATGAACCCTAGGCCACTCACCCCTCTCCCTCGCCCCCCTCGCATAGATTCGAGCTCGCTTGATTGAGCCTGTCGCCACCGCGTCGTCCTTGCCATGCTCTGAGACCTCCCCGAGCTGCGCGAGCTTGTCCGGCGGCTCCGCCAAGCTCTTCTCCATCGACTACTGATGTCTACTACGCAACCTTCTTCTTGTAGACGTTGTTGGGCCTCCAAGTGCAGAGGTTTATAGGACAGTAGCAATTTTACCTCAAGTGGATGACCTAAGATTTATCAATCCGTGGGAGGCGTAGGATGAACATGGTCTCTCTCAAACAACCCTGCAACCAAATAACAAAGAGTCTCTTGTGTCCCCAACACACCCAATACAATGGTAAATTGTATAGGTGCACTAGTTCGGCAAAGAGATGGTGATACAAGTGCAATATGGATGGTAGATATACGTTTTTGTAATCTGAAAATATAAAAGCAGCAAGGTAACGAGTGGTAAAAGTAGCGAAAACGGTATTACAATGCTTAGAAACAAGGCATAGGGTTCATACTTTCACTAGTGCAAGTTCTCTCAACAGTGATAACATAATTAGATCATATAATAATCACTCAACGTGCAACAAAGAGTCACTCCAAAGTCACTAATAGTGGAGAACAAACGAAGAGATTATTGTAGGGTACGAAACCACCTCAAAGTTATTCTTTCTGATCGATCTATTGGGCTATTACTATAAGTGTCACAAACAACCCTAGAGTTCGTACTAGAATAACACCTTAAGACGCACATCAACCAAAACCCTAATGTCACCTAGATACTCCAATGTCACCACAAGTATCCACGGGTTTGATTATACGATATGCATCACACAATCTCAAATTCATCTATTCAAACCAACACAAAGAACTTCAAAGAGTGCCCCAAAGTTTCTACCGGAGAGTCAAGACGAAAACGTGTGCCAACCCCCATGCATAAGTTCACAAGGTCACAGAACCCGCAAGTTGATCACCAAAACATACATCAAGTGGATCACGTGAATATCCCGTTGTCACCACAGATAAGCACATGCAAAACATACATAAAGTGTTCTCAAATCCTTAAAGACTCAATCCGATAAGATAACTTCAAAGGGAAAACTCAATCCATTACAAGAAGGTAGAGGGGGAGAAACATCATAAGATTCAACTAGAATAACAAAGCTCGCGGTACATCAAGATCGTGCCAAATGAAGACCACGGGAGAGAGAGAGAGATCAAATACGTAGCTACTGGTACATACCCTCAGCCCCGAGGGTGAACTACTCCCTCCTCGTCATGGAGACCGCCGGGATGATGAAGATGGCCACCGGTGATGGTTTCCCCCTCCGGCAGGGTGCCAGAATAGGGTCTCGATTGGTTTTTGGTGGCTACAGAGGATTGCGGCGGCGGAACTCCCGATCTAGGTTCTGTTCTGGAGGTTTGGGGATATATAAGAGGTGTTGGCATCGAGAACAAGTCAGGGGAGTCCACGAGGGAACCACAAGGTCGGGGGCGCGCCCTAGGGGGGGCGCCCCCCACCCTTGTGGTGGCCTCGGGACTCCACTGGTGCATCTCCAGTACTCCATGGGCTTCTTTTGGTCCAAAAAACATCATTGTAAAGTTTCAAGTCAATTGGACTCCGTTTGATATTCCTTTCCTGCGAAGCTCAAAAACAAGGAAAAACAGAAACTGGCACTGGGCTCTAGGTTAATAGGTTAGTCCCAAAAATCATATAAAATAATATATAAATACGTATAAAACATCCAAGATGGATAATATAATAGCATGGAACAATAAAAAATTATAGATACGTTGGAGACGTATGAACTGCGCCGCCGGACTGGAGCTGGGAGGCCGCCACGACATCGCCGTTGCGTTCTTCCTGCCACGGCCACCGCGGCGTCGCTGCTCAATCCATCGCCCTCGCTGCACCCCGGCCTCCCCGAGCATCTCCTCGGTCCCGTGGTGAGCCGCTGTGTCAGATGCGCCCTCCCTCTCTCCCTCTAGTTGTCTCTAGCACCGGTCCCGTCGATCTCCCGCTCCGGCCGCCGCCTCGCCTCGACACCGACGCCCACTCCAGACTCCCTAGTGCCCAACGATGCCACCGTTCGACAGAACGTGATGCCCACGTTCGAACTCGACCGACCATACTCATTTTGGTCAAGTGTGGCGCGTTTCCGGCGAGTCCCGAGCTCCGGCCGTCGTGGTCGTTGCTCCTCTTGGACGCGTGTCGTCATCGGCGATAGAATGAGCCCAGCCGCGCATCCATCCATGCCTTGTGGGTGAAACCCGACGGGGCCCCGAGCCGCGCCGCCGCGCTTGGTGCTGCCACCGCCAGCGCGCATGTGTTTAAACTGGCCCCTGGGTCACTGCCATGTGGGCCCAGGCGGTTGATAACCCACAAGTATATATAGGGGATCAATTGTAGCCTTTCTCGATAAGTAAGAGTGTCGAACCCCACGAGGAGCTAAAGGTAGAACAAATATTCCCTCAAGTTCTATCGACCACCGATACAACTCTATGCACACTTCACGTTCGCTTTACCTAGAACAAGTATGAAACTAGAAGTACTTTGTTGGTGTGATAGGATAGGTTTGCAAGATAATAAAGAGCACATAAATAAAATCTAGGGTCTGTTTAGATAAAGAATCAATTAATTTAGTTTTAGTAGAGAATTTTTTGTCACAAGTTATTTGTCCCGAGGTAATTGATAACTAGACTGGTAATCATTATTGCAATTTAATATGAGGGACAGGCATGAGCTAACATACTTTCTCTAATTGGATCATATGCACTTATGATTGGAACTCTAGCAAGCATCCGTAACTACTAAAGATCATTAAGGTAAAACCCAACCATAGCATTAAAGTATCAAGTCCTCTTTACTCCCATACGCAAACAACCTACTTACTCGGGTTCGTGCTTCTGTCACTCACGCCACCCACCATAAGCGAATCATGAACATATTGCAAACCCTACAACGGGGATCCCTCATGCTTGCGGGACACGGAGAGCACCATAGGAAAAACCAATAATAAAACATACAACTTAAACCAATCGCGATCATCAATCGATCCATAGGACAAAACAGATCTACTCAAACATCATAAGATAGCCACATATCATTGGATAATAATATGTAGTGTTGAGCACCATGTTTAAGTAGATATTACAACGGGGAGAAGAGGTGTTACACCGCTGCATAGAGGGGGAGAGAGTTGGTGATAACAGTGCCGAAGTTGTTGGTGTAGATCGCCGTCACGATGATGGCCCCGGCGGCGTTCTCGCACCATCG